>NC_092511.1:37602142-37915178 GCF_047511675.1 Marmota flaviventris
GGAGTAGAAGACTAGGTTAGGGTCTCTCTGTGGTCCCTGGAGGTTGACTGGGCCCTGTCAGAGGCTTTGGCTTTGGAGGAAACCTGGCTCTTTTCTAGGTCCTGCCTCTAGTACTTCCTAGCTGCTAAGTAGACTGTCACTTAATGATGGGTCCATCCTGTAGCCTGGTTCATAAGTCACCTGCAGGTCTGGGACAGAACGGAGGCCCCTCTACTGCCTGTCACCATGCCATGTTCAATCCTTCACTCCCCAAGTACCAATTTCCCAAGTCCCTTGGGTCTACCTGATCTTTGGTGGCATTTCCTCCCACTGGAAGGAGCCTCGGGATGTGCCTGGGGGTGGGTTGCCAGGGACAGGATTAGTACATGTGCTCCACCAAGGAGCATGTTAGAAATGTAGACTGTCAGCCCCACTCAGACATGCCAAATGAGAACCCGTACTTTCACATACCTTCACACCATCCTGGGTGATGTGCATGCACATATGGTTGGGAAACACCACCCGAGACAGGTTTAATGAATGCTTGTGGACTAACCTTCATCCCCACTGTGAGACGAGAGGTGGTTGTTGTGCCCTTTATGGACGGAGACACTGAGGCTTGCCCAAGCTCATACAGCCTGTAAGTAGTATTGGTGGCCAGAGCTGTGTGCTGCGTGTAACACAGGAGCCCACCAGCGGATGATAGGAGAAGATTGCAGTTTCCTCCTAAATAGGCTTGTGCCAATGAGGACCTTCTCTTCTCTGCACCTTCTTCAGCCCCCGGGGGGGAGCAGGAACTGAAGAGATGAAACCCTGTACCACTTCCCCAGGGTCTGCTTTCCTGAGGGGTGTGTGCTGGTGGGTAAGTTATTCAGAAAAATCTCCTTTTCTGTTCCAATGTAACTCCCGCCATCTTGGGCCAGTGTGGAAGCTTCCTGCCTCCTGCCCCATTCCTCAGACCCTGCTGTGGTCCCATTGTTACTTCTGCCACTCCATTGTCCCCTCACCAAATATGTCAGACCAGGAGAAGGCCCTGGGAAAGAAAGTATCTCTGGGCTAATTCCAGGAATGGGTTACAGGAACATATTTTGGATGGAGCAGCCCTACTGCGGTCCTGGTGTGTTTGGGGACAGGGAACATCTTTCATTTACTCTGAAATAGTTGGGGTTCAGGGCCCTTTCAGGAGAGCCTGTTGGCAGCGCACCTAATTCTTGTGAAGCCCTTGACTGAGCCCTGGGTTCTCAGTTGCAAGTGCCCATAACTGTCAGCCCTGAATTCCACTGAATTCCTTGAGGACAGCTAGTCATTTCTGCACCCTCAACCAATCTCCTCTCTCCCTTCTCCCCTCCTGGAGCCCCACATGTCCCCCAGACGAGATCTGCTCCTGGTTCCCAACATGATCTGTGGGGTCTTGGCCCTTCTTTTTGTCTTGAGCCATTGTCCTTGATGATCCCATCCTTTTTTATTTTGCTCTGCACTGAATCATGATGTCCCAACTTCCAGTTCAGACCCCTGTGCACCAGCAGCTCCCCTTACCCCTTCCATAGCATCTCTCCCTCCTCCAAGCTCACTTGGACCCGGGTACGGTATGCGCATCCCTGTTCTTCTCAGTCAGGGGTCAGTGGGCTTCTTCTTCCAGAGGTCTGGCTTCTTGTGTTCTTTCCCACGAGGTCCCTGGCCCAGTTCCCATGGAGAGAGTACAGTTCGCAAATAGTCAATTCAGCAAACACCTTCTGGGATGCCAAGATGAACAGTTAGGGTCCCTTCCGTTGAAGGAACAGTAGGCAGGTGACCAAAACCTGTCGCTTTGTGGAGTTGCTCCGAGAGAAGCAGCTCTTTGGTTGGAGGAGCTAAGCATGTAGCAACTGTGGGCAGAACTTGTGTGACACACAAACTTTCTGGTGTTGGGGCTGGGGATGTGGCTCAAGTGGTAGTGCGCT
The DNA here is from genome assembly GCF_047511675.1 of Marmota flaviventris. NCBI lineage: Eukaryota > Metazoa > Chordata > Mammalia > Rodentia > Sciuridae > Marmota > Marmota flaviventris. Next base: position 37,604,062 of record NC_092511.1, read on the forward strand.
CGCCTGGCATGCGTGCGGCCTGGGTTCGATCCTCAGCACCACATACAAACAAAGATGTTGTGTCTGCCGAAAACAAACTAAAAAATAAATATTAAAAAATTCTCTCTCTCTCTCTCTCTCTCTCTCTCTCTCTCTCTCTCTCTCTCTCTCTCTCTTTAAAAAAAAAAAAAAACTTTCTGGTGCCACTCTTTCCAATCCAGTCCTTGCATCGATGGACAGGTCTTAGCATCAGTGAGGTCTGTTGTTTGGAAAAAGCTGGAAAATGAAACACCTGAGTGTGTTGCTTTTTAGCATATTACCGTGGCCTGCTGGGCAGGATGTGGCTGTGCTGGTTGGCTGCTGGCTGCTCCCAGTTCGCTCCATTGCAGGCTCTCAGCGTTTTGTCCACCTGACAGGGGCATTTGTGAAGAGTTCCCTGTGGGCTGCTGCTCCTGGGCAGCCCACCTCTTAGTGGAAGTAGACCACTGGAGATGACTTTAAGAGTTGAACAGTTCAAGGCCCTGTTTGTAGCTCCCAAGAGCTCCTAGCTGTAGGCCTTTGGGAGCTGAAGACTATTACTCAAAGTCCTTGGCTCTAGAACCAGACCTGAGCCTTTTGCCTCCTCTCTGTCTCCAGCCCCCCATTTAATGGGTAGGCCACTGGCTGGGCTGGTGGGGCTGGGGGCACATGCCCTTTCCCTGAGAGCTGCATTTTGTTCCTGCCACACAGTGAGAGCCACAGCAGGAGGTCCTCATCAGGTCCTGGGGAGGTGGTCAGGCCTTCCCCAGGCCCAGCCTATCTCCTGTTAGGGTCCTGTCTCTCTGTCTCTCTGGCACTGCCTCTAGCAGGGTCAGGGGATTTCCAGTTCCAAAGATCTGACTTGACCTTCAACCACCTTGGATTGTTGCACCTGGGCGAAAGGGCTTCTAATCCATATCAGCAGGCTTTTTAATTTTTTATTTTGAGACAGGGTCTCCCTAAGTTGCTTAGGGGTTTTGCTAAGTTGCTGAAGCTGGCTTTGAACTGCAGTCCTCCTGCCTCGGCCTCCTGAGCCTCTGGGATCACAGGCATGTGCCACCTCACCTGGCTCTCAGGTGTCCTTTGACTGGCGTCCTAAAAGTTTGGCCCCCATTTGCTTCCCCATGAAGTGTTGCACAGCCCGTTTCTTGCTCAAATAGGGCTCACCTGGTTGTCAACATGTCTTAGGATCTGGGCCCTAGACAAGGCTAAGCAACAAATTATCCTCTTTGTTTTGGTGAGAGCACCAGGGGATATCCCAGCTTTGACAGGCATCCAGGATGCTGCAAGGCCTGCTTTTTCAACATGGCGAACCTAAACTGGTTCAGTCCCAGAAAGCCATGGTGCTACTGTCCACCTCAGAGGGCTGTTCCATAACAAACGGCTTCCTTCCCCTCCCCTCAGGCCTGTGTCCCTTTTGCTTCTCTGACACTTGCTTAGTATGCTGACAATCCGGAGAATGACCTCCACTTCTCTCCACAAGTTCCACTGTGAGCCTTTCAGGCCTTAGTCATCGATGCCTAGTTTGGGGCTTACTGTGGCTCCACAAATGGGCTGTGGGTTCCTTGGGAAGCAGCCATGCCCCGATTCAGCCTTAGCCAGCCCTCTCACACTCAGTGCCAGGGAGGCCACAGCCCATGCTCTGGGCAGACTTGCTGAATAGCTGTGAAGAAACACGACCCCAGGTCACAAAAAGTACCGCAAGGAATGCTGGGTGGTGGAACTGCTGTGCACTGTGATGGTGATAAAAGCCAAGTGCTCAGCCGCAGTGGGGATTGTCATGTGCAAATTCTTTTCTCCTCACTCTTCAAGGCTTTTTTGTTGTTTTATTGTTACTCTGTTCTCTCTTGGTCAGTGCAACCCTAAGGTATTCTGTTCTCACCTGGGATTTTATGGCTTATTGAGATTTTAAAAAATAAGAACACCAGGCTGCTCCCAGGGCAGGAGGGTGGTGTATTTGGATTCCGTTTTATTTTGTTTTGTTTTTTAAGCCCTGGTATGACAGGAATGAGCTGTTGATTTTGGCCTCCTTCTCAAGGGGTACAGACTGTCTGCCTTGTAGTGAAAGGGTGAAGCCTTGGTATTGCTGCCCTGGCCCCAGAGGCACTGGCCTGCAGCTGGAGAAAGGAGTGGGTCAAAGTTGGGGCAGCTCAGGAGGAGGCTGGGTGTGTTCGTGTGTGCTCACCAGCCTTCACTGGGTGTCTTCCTGGGCTGAGGGTTACCAAACAGGACAAGATGCATCTTCTACCAGCCGGGCACTGGAGGCAAGGTGGTAAACAGAGCCGCAGGAGGGAGGTCATGGGGCTGGACAGGCAGAGGGTGTGTGGTCTCCCTGCCTCTTGTGCTGGCAGCCCTCACCTCCGTTGTTGGAGGCTACACGAAAGTGCAGGGGAAGTGAAGGGTGCACAGGGTTTTGAGGAACACATCAGAGAAGCCAGCACCAAGACCACCCATCACCTGGTGGGGTAGATACCTCTGACTCAGCCTTGGATGCTCATATGAAAGTAAAGAGCCTGAGATTTGGGGACCCCTGTGGGTCTCTAAGAATAAAGGAAGACACCTGGGAGTCTGGGCTTTGTGTCAAAGCCAGAAGACCTGAATCCCGTCTTCCCTCTGGCACTCTTAGCTATTGGGTCTTGGAATGAATCTGTTCTCCCTGAGACAGAGCTCTCATCCAGAGCCCTGGGGAAGGTTCAGCCCCTACCTAAGTATTGTGGTACATCATGAGCATCACCAGAATTGTTTTCTAAAATCATGTATTATCTTTGTGATATTTCATTTGATCTAATTTTCATGGCTGCAGTACAAGCTAGGCATTGTTAGTGATCTCATTTTTTGTTTGGGCACACTGAGACTTAGTTCTCTATAAACATTCTGAAGTGTTTCTTTCCAGTCTTTTTTTTTTTTTTCCTATAGGTTTATATGGGCTTTTTAAAATAAAAATAAGTTCATAGCCAGGCATAGTGGTGCACACCTGTAATCTCAGCTACTCATGAGGCTGAGGCAGGAGGATCACAAGTTTGAGGCCAACCTGGACAATTTAATGAGATCCTTTATCAAAATAAAATTAAAAGAAAAAAATAAAAAGGTCTGGGGATGTAATTCAATGGTAGAGCACTGGCTTAACTGTGTAAGGCCCTGGTTTAATCCCCAGTATTGCAAATAATAATATAATCACAATAGTTCATAAGTTCATGTTTTACCATTTGCTTTTTATTTATTTATTTAATTTTTTAAAAATTGTTAATGAACATTTACTTATTTGTATGTGGTACTGAGAATCGAACCCTGTGTCTCACGCATGCTAGGCAAGCATGTTACTACTGAGCCACGACCTTAGCCTGTTACTATGCTTTTTAAAGTTAATATTTTATGACTCATTTTTCATGTCTGTATCAGTGTAAGCAACTTCATAGCATTTCATTGTAAGGATTCATCATGGTTTTGCAAACTTGGCCTGTCTTTGGATCTATATACTATCTCTCTCTCTCTCTCTCTCTCTCTTTTTTTTTTTTTTTATACCAGGAATTGAGCTCAGGGGCACTCAACCACTAAGTCACATCCCCAGCCCTATTTTGTATTTTATTTAGAGACAGGGTTTCACTGGTTGCTTCACTATTGCTGAGGCTGGCTTTTAATTTGTGATCCTCCTATCTCAGCCTCCAGAGGAGCGGTAGCTGGGATTACAGGTGTGGGCCCAGTTTAATCTCTTTTTTTACCATCATAAAGGATGCTGCAGTGGCTCTCCTTGAAGCTAAATTTTTGCATTCATCCAAGAAATAGAATTACTGGATCAAAGAGTAACACTTTTTTGGAAACTTGAATACAGAAGCCAAATTGTCTGCTTTTTAAAAAAATTTATTTAAGAAATTGTGTTAAAATACAGATATCAGGGCTGAGGGTGTAGCTTAGAGGTAGGGAGCCATACTTAGCATATGCCAGACCAGGAATTTGTGTGTTTGTGTGTAAATGTTAAGTGTACAGTTCACGAAGAACATTATTATGCGACCAACCTCTAGAACTGTTTAATGTTCACATTGTTATGCAACCAATGTCCAGAACCCTTCTTGTCTTGCAAAATGGAAAGTGTGTCCCCATGAAATAACAACTCCTTATTCCCTCCTCCCCCATCCTCTTTTATTTTGGCAACCACCCTTTTATTTTCTGATTCTGTGAATCTGGCTTCATATAAGTAGAATCATACAGTGTTTGCCTTTCCAGTGTCTGGCTTATTTCACTAAGCATAATATTCTCAAAGTTTATCTGTACTGTAGCGTGTATTAGAATTTCCTTCCTTTTTAAAGGTGAAGAATACTGCATTGGATGTATATACCATTTGATTTGTCCATTCACCTGTCTGGGAGCCTCTGGGCTGTTCCACTTTTGGCTGTTTGGATGATGCCACTCTAAATATGGATACTCAACTATCTCTCCAAGACCCTCCTCTCCATCCTTTTGAATCTGTAATGGAGATGGGGTTGCTGGGTCATGTAACTCTTCTTTTTCCTGTTCTGAGGAGCCACCATATCACCCACTTTTGAACATGATCTGTGAGGGTTCCTCCCTCCCTGGCCTTAAGGCTCCCTCCTTGAGGGCTGAAGAACGAATTGTATTTCTTTCCTTCTTCCCTTCACTTGGGGGGCCCAGCACTGGGTTTAATCCTCTCTTGGGAGCTGGCTGGGGCAGGGCGGGAGAGTGTGTCCCCCCATGTGGAAAGTGTAGTTCCTACAGCACAGGAAGATGTGTGGCTCCAGGCTCCGAGGCTCCCAGGGCAGGCCTTCTTGGAAGGCAGCTGCCGGGATGGGATGAGTCATCTCTGTCTGAAGAAGCTGGGACCAGCCTGGTGCTGGGCCCCGACGGTGCCAGGATCAGATTGCCTCCAAACCGAAAGTGCAGAGTTCAAGAAAAAGAGGGGCCTCCTCTTGAAAAGGCCTCTCGTGTCTCGTAGGCTTGTTAATCTGGGTGACCACACAAAAAGGCCTCTTTCACAGGTGGGAATCAGTAGGCAATGTGGGAACTTCCTGGCAGCCCGGGCTTATTGCCCACCCCACAGGACTGTGCCACAATTGCTGGGATCCTTGCGAGCCAGGCTCAGGAGGGAGTCTCCACTGTGGACCTGGTGGTGTTGCAATACGGCCTCCAGTGCAGGAGTGCTCATGGGGTAGAGGCGTAGAAACCCTGGGTATGTGTTCAATCAGACATTTGTGGGCAAGAGAATGAGCCTTCGTAGCAGTCAGAGAACAAGTCTCAGGTAAAAATGCCTCTCTCTATGGGCAGAACTGGGTGATTGGTGATTGGTGATCCTACTGAGGAAAAGCCCTTGCCATCTCTGGGAACCATTTTGGTCTTAGGTATGTTGGAATTTATTTTGCAGAGGACCATTCAATGGATATATCCTCTTGACATTGATCTTTTGTTTCTCTGGATCACAAATGCTTCCTTTAAAAAAGGCGTTGTCTGCCAGGCACAGTGATGCGTGCCTGTAATCTCCCAGCTACTCTAGAGCTGAGGCAGAAGGATTGTGAGTTCAAGACCAGCCTTGGCAACTGTGCCAAACTTTGTCTCAAGAAGAAAAAAGGACTGGGGATGTAGCTCAGAGGTAGAGTGCTCCTGGGTTCAATGTCCCAGTATCATAGAAATAAATAAATAAATAAAGGCATCATTTCCATTGTTTTCAGATGAGTTTTCATACAGTGAGATGTGTGCAAATCTTAAGTATATAATTTGATGAGTTGGACTAGCGTAGAAACCCAGAGTCCACAGTCTAATAAGGATGTAGGACATTTCTGTCACCCTAGAAAGTTCCCTGAGGCCTCTTTCGCCACCTCCACCCCCCACCCCAATCACTGATTATTTTCCAATAATATATGTTAATTTGCCTTTTTTTGAAGGTCATGTAAATGAAATTACACAGTATGTACTTTTTACATCTTGCTTCTTTTGTACAATTTCTCAGGAATCCATCCATTTTATGTGTGTATAAGACACACTTATATGCTGCTTTTTAAAAAAAAAACCTCTGAGTATATAGCCCGGCACAGTGGCACACACCTGTAATCCCAGCAACTCCGGAGGCTGAGACAGGAGGATCACAAGTTCAAAGCCAGCCTCAGCAATGGTGAGGTACTGAGCAACTCAGTGAGACCCTGTCTCTAAATAAAATACAAAATAGGGCTGGGGATATGGCTCAATGGTCGAGGGCCCCTGAGATAAAATTCCTGGTACCAAAAATAAATAAATAAATAATTCTGAGTATAATTCTATTGTGTAAATACACCCCACTGTGTGATTTCTCTAAGAACTGCTTTTTAAGGAGAGAGAGGAACTCCACTGGGTTCTACACTCAAGCGTGCCCAAATCTGCCCATTCATCTGGGTTTTTATCCTGCCCTTCCTGAACATCCAGTGGTAGAGCACTTGCCTGGTGGGCACCAGGCCCTGGGTTCAATCGGCAGCACTGGGAAGAAGAAAAATGGGCATGTAGGAGATGCAGCTAATGTGTTCTGCTGCATCGGAGGCAGGGAAACTTGACCAGGGAGGGCTTCAGAGAGGAGGTGGTTTTGCTCTGAGCTTTCCGGAAGAGCGGGCTTAGAATTCTTGGAGATGCATCTTAGTAATCCCCAGCAGAGTGGAAGGAACAGTTGAAGTACAAGGAAGGCGAGGCCCACAGGCTGGTGTTCCTGAGCTCACCACTTCACAGCAGCAGCTGGAACCTGCCGGTAGCCTGCATTATCTATCCCCGGGCTGGGCCCAGAGGTGGGGCAGGAAGGAACCCAGCCACAGCACCTCTTTCTGAGGACCACCGGACTACTGTGTTAAGCACATGCACTTTACACCTCTTGGAATCAGTTGTGTCCTGCCACCTGCAATTGGTCCAGGCCAGGCCTCCCTACAGGTTGTGTAGGCCTCATGTCTGGAGGGGAGGCACTGGGACAGCCCTAGAAGAGAGCAAGAGGGGACTGACCTCCTCCTTGCCTTCTCTGTTCCTCCTCCCTGTTGAGTCCTCTGGAGTGAGGAGCTTTTCCCTCCTGGTTGTGAGTCGCTTGGCAGCGGGCACGTGGACACTCAGTGACCCAGGTAGCTGAGTCCTTGGGTTGAGCAATGGCCTTCACATTTTGTACCTCCCTTTGCCCAGGCCAAGGTGCCCTGATCTTTGGACTTAGTCACACCCCAGCCTGGCCAAGGGCAAGGTCACTAAATCTGTATGAGTTGAAATGGAGCCAAGAAAAGCAGTGATAATTCCTTCCCTGTGTTTGCAGAGCACTTTGTACTTTGTCAGACATGATCAAGCTTGGTTTTTGTTTTTTTTTTTTTTAATCCAACCAGTGAATATTGTCCAGTGCCCACTATGTGCCTGGTGGGAGAAGGGTAAACACCATAAGACCGATGCTTTGAAGGAGCCTGCAGTCTGGTTGAGGAGACATGTGAATAATAAGTGTAAGAACTAGTGAGACAGGAATATGTACAGACCAGGGATCACAGGAGGGAATCGTTGGTTGTACCAGGGTGAATCAGGAAGGGCTTCATAGAGGAGGTATCATTCAGTGGGTCAGAAGGTGAGCAGTACTTTTGGGTGAACTTGGTGGATAGTGCATTTTAGGCAGAAGGAGCAACTGGAGCAAGTCAGGAAGCCATCTCTCAACCCAGCAGTTGGGAGCAGGAAGTTGGATGTGGATGTGGCTGGCAGGGTGAGAAATTAGGATGGAAAGGTGACAAGTCTTAGAAGGCCTGGTATGGAGCATCAGGAGTTGGGACCTCACCGATAGCAGTATGGAGACTTCTACAAAGAGCCCCCTGGGGAGCAGTGTGCAGGATGGGTTAGACTGGAGTGAGACTGGAGTCAGGGAGGTCAGTTAGGAGGCCAGTATGGTTATCCCCTCTAGAGATACTGCCTAAAATGAGGCAGTAGAAGAAAAGGGGAGGGGAAATTGAAAATGTTAATGACTTGGATTGACAGTTGGCTCTTGGGACTGGTAGGGCAGGAAATAATGGAGGATTGCATTTTTAGCATTCCTTTATTAAGTTATCTCGAATGTCTATTACGTGTAAGGTAGTGAGTGTGTGGGGCACAGAGATGAGAAAGACATGGGTTCTGCCCATTGGGAAGTGATAGTCCTGGAAGCATTTTCTAGTCAGGCCTCCATTAACTTCAAGCAACAGAAACAATTCAAATTAACAAAAAGAAAACAAAAAAAGTTGGGGGTGGGGAGCAGTATTGCCTCATATACCGGAAAGTTCAGCAGGCTTTCTCTAACATTTCCAAGCTGACCTCAGGTACCAGCTCAACCCCAGTGGAAAAGAGTAGCAGTTCCACGATGGATTCTTATTGGTCCCGACTGGGCCATGTGCTTACTCTTAGCTAGTCATTGTGTCCCTCATCTTTGGCTTAGACCACAGGAGGGGTGGTCGGAGGGAAAGCAAGTGTCATCAGTGAAAGATGGGATGTGGATGTCTGTGAGGTACAAAAAGAGCAGGCGTCCACTACAAGCAGATAGGAGCTGGACACAGGGAACCTGTGCAAGGTAGAGACATGGGAAGGGCACATGCAGAGGGCTGCATGACCTGAGCACCTGCTCGTGGGTGGGGATCGTGGTGGTCTAGGAAGACTTCAGTTTGCCCACACAGTGGGGGAGGACAGAGCTGGCCATGGTGACCACTGTACAGTGTAGAAAGATCGGAGCGTCTGCAGGGTGGTGGTTTTCTTCTATTCACTGGAAGGAGGGACAGGAGTGGCTTCCTGGGGAGTCGACCTGCAAGGATGGACAGGAGTTGGACTGAGGGTGACAGTGTGAGTCCCCATGCTGGGCCTGGGAGCCTTCTTGGCCCATTGCTTGCTCCTTGCTGCTGCTAATACCACCATGGCTTTAGCTTCTCTCCCCTCCGCAGACCTCCACCTCCCACTGGCTGCTCCAGAGCATATGTCCCCTCGGGCGAGCCCAGCCTGGGCCCGTGGAAGGGGCAGGTCTCAGGTGCTCTCTTCCTCCCGCAGGCCTCTCCCTGGAACGCCTGCCCAACTCCATCGCCTCCCACTACCGCCTGACCGAGCGGGAGGAGGAAGTGGTCGCCTGTTTCGAGAGGGCCTCCCGGGTGGCTCAGGTGTTCCTGCAGGAACTGGAGAAGGTGAGCTGGGGGTCACAGCACCAGGCAGTAGCTGCTCTCTGTGGAGCCCCTCTATCTGCAGGCCCACGCTAAGCCCATAGGTCACCCTGTGCGAATGAGAACAAAGTACCTCCCTGCCCCTCAGGACTGTCAGCCACCTCGGTTGGAAAATGTAGCATCAAACTTCTATTAGAATGAGACTCTTGACCGCCATAAAGTAGGTTGAATAAATAAATGGGTCTCTGTCATCTGTAAGAGAACTCTATGGCAAACTCAATTTTTAGGAGCAAATCTACTTTATCTGGTTCACCCCCTATGAAGAGGTCTTCTATTAATCCCTGTTTAGTGGATGAGGTTTAGAGATAAATCAATTGCTTGCTACTGTCCCCTTGGAAGGAGCAGTGTCAGGTTAGTTCTTGCAGTTAGATGTCCTTCCCTGCTCTTGGGTGTTGAGAATCACCTTGCCCATCCATGGAACTGACCCAAGGCTTTCAGAGGTGGGCAAAGAGCTGACCAGCAGGGTGCTGCAGTCTACAGGCCCTGGGTCCCCAGCTCCCCCGTGGTGGGCCTGTCTTGACTGTCTGCAGGTGGTGCATTCCAGCTGATGGAGCACCCAACCCTTCCCCTGCTGAGGGGCTCTGGTTTTGGTCGGTGGAGGAGTGGGGGCAGGCAGGGAAGAGAGACCCTGCTAACTTACACCTGCTTTGGTGTCCACCACTCCTGAGGTCATAACACGCATTCCTTAATTTGACCCTCATACTGACTGGATGAAGTAGGTACTGCTGTTATTCCCATTTTTCAGATGAGGAAAATAAAGCTTGGAGAGGAGTTAAACAGCTTCTGAAAGTTCATGCAGTGAGTGAGTGGCATTGGCAGGAAACGTTGGGGCACGTGGCTCTGACACCTGGGAGAGGGGTGGGGTATGCTGGGCCCTCTGCCTCCCGGAGACCTAGATGGTAGATGGCAGATGCTCTGCAGGGTAGGTTAGGATTGGTACCCCGGAGGAGGAGGTGGTCCTGAGCCGAGAGACACCTGAGCCTCCTCTGCTGTGATGAATGGCAGGAGAGCCCAAGGGTTTTGGTGATGGTCCTTGGAGGAGTCCACCTCAGGCCAGACTTCCCCATAGCACTGCTGGGCCCATCCCTTGCTATGGGGGCTACCCTGTGTGTTGTAGGGTCTGGCAGCATCCCTGGCCTCTACCACCAGGTGTCAGCAGCACACACCCCCAATTGTGACAACTGGAATGTCTCTGAAGACTGCTAAATGTCCTCCGAGGGTCAGCTCACCCTCTGTTGAGAGCCACTGGCCTGGTTCCCTGCCTGATTGGACTTCAGGAGGAAAAGAGAGGTGGCTGCACATACAGGCCCCTGCATCAGCAGAGGCCACTTGAAGACTGAGCCTCCACGTGACCTCCTTAAGGTCATCGGGTCACCACTAGACAGCAGTGTTTTAGGGGCTCTTTACATTTGCATGTGTTTCCAAGGACACTTTCATGAAAAAGATGTATTGCCCTCAGCTGGAAGCCCAGGCTTTGGTCTTTTTAAAGTTGGTGAGCTATGCAGCTGTCTAGGGCTGAAGACACCACCTGGTGACAGGGGATGGACAAGCAGGCCCCAATAATTGGTATCTCAATTTCACAGAGGGCCATAGAACTGTGCTTCTCAGAAATGCCTCCTGTCTTCCCGAGACCCAGTCCTGACTTCTGAGATATTAAGGAACGCTCTTAAATCTACTTTGATTTCTGAGAGCTAAGTTAAAGAAGGGCTTGTTTTCTTTTTTTAAGTTATAGATCAAGAAAGGTGGCATACTGAAGGCCTGTCTCGGCAGGACTGGGTCACCCTGTCAGAGCTGAGTCTTGAGTGACACTCAGTTAATAATGTCATTAATCCTGAACCAGGGTCTCAGCCCTGGGATGCACTGGCATGTCATGGTGTATAGCAGGGATGGTGCAGTGCCAGGCAGGTGGCGGGCACTCCTATGTGAGATGAATTAACCAATAAGAAATAAGTGGCCTGAACTCTGTAGCTGGCCAGATTTGAGTTTGAAGTCCAGGCTCACACAGCTGTGTGACCACGGGCACTTTCTCAGCCTGGGTTTCCTCATCTAGTGAAGCACACAGAGCCATCCATGAAGGACTATCATAAGGCTTAAGTGAGGCTTGTGGTGGCTGTTCCCCTAGTTTCCTTTTCCTCTCTTTTTTTACTTGGGGTTCAGGAGACAACCCCTGAAGAGCACGGTCCCACTTGAAGCGACCTCTCTACCTCTGCTCAGGCAGTGGTGCTTGCTCTCTGTGGAAGGGGGAACGTCTCTGCAGCCAGGAACAGATAGGGGTATCTGCGAGTAGTGAGAGGAAAAGTGTGGGGTCTGAGCCTGACTGCCTGGCTCTGCCACCCACAGGCCAAGTGACTGGGCAGGAGGAGCATCACATCATGCCTCAAGGTTCTCACCTTTGAAATGGGACCAAGACCCACAGTTCCAACCCTTGAGCATGGCTCTGAAGATGAAACGAGTTAATGAATTTAAAGCTCTGTGACTGTTGAACAAATCATGTTAAACATGGGGCTTGTGGCTTCCAGCATATGGATGAGGGGAGGAAACTTGAGACATGTTGGTTTTGTATTTTTGTGGTGTCGGGGATTAAACCCAGGGCCTTGCACGTGCTCAGCAAGTGCTCGACCAATGAGCTGCATTCCCAGCCCTTAGACGCACTTTAAATCTAAGTGAGCTGGGTTGAGTTTTATCTGAGCATTGCATAATGTGCCCTGTAGGCAGCTGGGACTGGGGTAGGGCCACTTCCTCCAGCTGGGCTGTCATTCCCCAGACCCTTCTGCCTCTGAACTTTAAAACAGCGGCTCTCCCTCTCTGTTCTCTTCTTAGACCACAAACAACAGCACGTCACGGCATCTGAAAGGCTCTCACCCGGTTGACTATGAGCTCACCTACTTTCTGGAAGCTGCCCTCCAGAGCGCCTATGTGAAAAACCTGAAGAAGGGGTAGGTCGTCGCTGCGGCCGAGCAGAACCTGGACCTTTCTCCTTGGCCAGTGCTTTTGATGCTGCCTCAGCTCTGGTCTGGCCTGTGTGTGTGTGTGTGTGTGTGTGTGTATGCACACTCTCCAGAGAGGATGGAGCCGGGCTGGCACATGTCACATCTTGTCAGACAAGGCTGTGCAGAAGGGCCGAGCCTCAGAAGGCTGCACGCCTCGGGGGACGCCACTGAGAAGGAGGGCAGGAGTGACTGTCTTCAGAAGGGGGAGGGGAGCCAGGCCTAGAAGGTGGTGTGGAGGGCACAGAGGGAGGGAGTAGCTTGGCACTGGCCTGCTATCATCCCTTGTCACCGAGGTATAGGCAAAGCCATTTTACTTCTCTGATCTCAGGTTCCCCAGAAACCAATTGGGAAGGCTGATTCTTGCTCATTCTAGCTTCCAGAGAACAGCAAGGGGAATCATGGTGAAAATACAAGCCTGGCATCATTTTGGGGTGCCACTGTGAGTGAAGGAGCAGGAAGCTCGCTGCCTGTGTGGTGTAGTAAGGGCCCCTCGTTCTTCCCGGCCCCAGTTCCATGGTGCCTGGGATACCTGCCTTGGTAGTTTGCTGCTGGGTGAAGCAGGAACCCCTCAGTGAATAGCGAGGGGGTGGCTGGAGTCGGGTGCCAGGCTGGGAGTGGTGGTGTGTGGTGTGTGTGGGGTGGCAGTGGCGAGGGAGGGAGAAGCTCCAGAATCAGGAGGGTGCTTTGTAGGCAGGCATATCTCCGAGGCCACCCTGCCTGCTGCAAGTTCTCTCTCCCGGCAGGCCAGGGGCTCCTGTCTGTCCCTGCTGCAGGGATTTGCATCCTCCACAGACACTGTGAGCCGGGGCTGGAGGGTGTCACTGGCAAGAGGGGAGACATGCTGAACGTGCCTGTCTCCCTGGGAGGATAAACTTGTCATAGGCCTGAGCTCTCTTCATTCAGCCCTCATTCGCAGGGAGGCAGGGTGACCAGGAGGTAGGATGACCCAGGACATCTGCAATGTCCTTTTCACTGACTGCTTGGAGGTCTTAGAAACCTGGTGGTCATTTTGTTAAATTTCACTTGATCCATTCTTATTTAACCTGCTTTTGAATAGACGATTCTTATACATGGTTATCTGTGTAATTGGAAAAAAAGAAACTTACTATTTTCTCCTACTCTGTATTCTCAACAGACCCCTCTGTGGCCTGTGGGTTCCCTCTCACCCACAACCTGTTCTCCAGCACCAGCTAGGAGGGGTCCCTACAATTCAGTTTAGTTCCTTCACCAACCAGCATTAGCTCAGGTCCCACAGGCTGTCCCACCAGACTGCCTCCCCTACTTCCGATGCCAGTTGCCAGGAGCAGGTTACAACCCATGACTTCTGTTTGACTTGGCTACAAATTAGAGGTTTCCACAACTCCTTCTCAGACTCCCTAATTTGCTAGACCAGTTTACAGAACGAGGAAAACAGTTCCCTTCTGAGGTCACTGGGTTCTTATAGACGGTCACAGCTCAGGAACAGCCAGGTGGAAGGCATGCAGGAAGGGGCGCGGAGCTTCCTAGCCACCCTCCCCGAGTTCAGCTAGAAGCCGGAAGCTCTCCAGACCTCGCGCTGTGCAGTTTTTATGGAGGCTCCATTAGGTAGACTTGGTTGATTGAACCATTGGCCAGCAGTGACCAGCTCAGCCTTCAGCCCCTCTCCGGCTCTCTCTTCTGGATAATCATTATTACCACTTTGATGTTTATCTTTCATATTTCTTGTCTAGTTTTTATTTTTTCCAAAAAACAACAACGCCCCTCTCCTCTCGTGCTGTGAGCCTCTGGTGACCCTGCCTACTCCATTTCCCCTGAAGTTGCCCGATGGAAGCAGGAGGACCTGAGCTCACTCCTGAAAGCCATCAGAGGGCTGGCTGGGCCCAGACACACAATAGAAGGTCAAGTTTGAGCTGGGCTCTGGTATGGTGAGCCACAGGAATCAGGGAGGGGCAGAGGAGGTGGGTGAGGCCCAGGCATCTAGGTGGGCTGGGATCTGCAGGAGGGGAGGGCCCCTGTCCAAAGAAGCTTGGGAAGCAGGGGGTTGATGTCTGACTCTTTAGACAGTAACCTGTGAGTGAGGGAAGGTAGCAGATCTCCAGGAGGAACAGGGGCTTGGTGTTTGCTAGACTTTGACCTCCTTTGGGGGTGTTTCTAGATGGGCAGTTGCTCTGAGCACAGCAGTCCGACTAGAACCAGGGGTGAGCATTTCCATCCAGTGGGCACCCTGTCCCACCCAGCAGCCTACCCATCAGAGCTGCATCCCTTTTGAGCTGTTGGGGGACACAGAGTTTAAGCCTTCAGCTCCCTGGAAGAGAAGGAAGTGGAGTGCCTTGCCTGGAATTTGGAGCAAACTGTGGTGAGGCCACTCTGGGAGGCAGAGGAGGCTGCAGTGCTGTGGGCAGGCAGGTGGCCGCAGGCCCTGGTGGGCCTGTGCACTATTCATCTCTGTTTCTCTAACAGCCCTTATTAGAGGAGGGCTGGAAGGTGTGGGGCATGGCACCAGCTCTGGATCTTCCAGAGGCCAGGCATGGTGGCACACCCCTGTAATGCCAGGGGCTCAGGAGGCTGAGGCAGGAGGATCGTGAGTTCAAAGCTAGTCTCAGCAACTTAGGGAGGCCCTCAGCAACTTAGGGAGACTCTGTCTCAAAAAATAAAAAGGGCTGGGGATGTGGCTCAGTGGTTAAGCACCCTGGGTCCAATCCCTGGTATAATAATAATAATAATAATAATGTGAGAGGGCCCAACCCTGAAGCAGGCTGCCTTTGCACTCCCCTCCTACCTGGCCAATGAAGAGAGGGAGAAGTGCAGCTCTGGAGTCACCTCTGAGGGTGAATCCCAGTTCTGCTACTGGAGCCCAAGTCACTGTGGGCAAGTCCCTTGAACTCTGAACCCAGTACCCTCAACTGTGAAGTGGGGCAAGGCCTACTTGGATTGAATCACATGTGAACACCCACCAGAGCACCTGATATGTCATAACTGCTGAGAACATCAGAACCAGTGGTACTGTCATTTGTTTCTATTATTCTCATGCAGTCCATGACTGGGCAGACTACAGGCCCAGACACGAACTTTATACCTTTTGCTTTTTTTTTTATTTTTATTTCTCAAGTATGATGCCGGGGAATGTTGGTATCCTTGTTTAGGACCAATGGATTCAGGGGCCTGGGTAGCCAAGATGGATAGGACTGGCCACAGTCGTGGGCTCCTCAGACCACCTACAACTGTGGAAGGACTTGGGGCCCAAGGAGCCCAGCTGCCTCTGCCCACATCCAACAAAGCAGGTGATCCTTGTTTAGTTACTGAGCCCCCGTTTCAGACACAGTGGCCCAGCAAAAACAGGATTCCTATTTTTACTGCCCAGGCAGCTCTAGCTGGAATTGTCATTGCCCTCATCGTGTTGTGCCCAGGCGGGAACCCCTCTGTCTGCCAGTTGTGAGCTCCCAGGGATGAATCTGGGGAACACAGATGTGGCCCTCAGCTCCCGCTCTGCAGAGGTTTGGAGGAAGAACCAGGCTGGACCCTGTGAGGCTGTCAGTGCCCTTGGAAACCCACTGTGACCTCTACAAGCTGAACTTGAGCAGTAGGCTTGGCTGCCCTTGTTTTTGTAAATAAACCTTTATTAGAACACAGTCACGCCCATTTACTCACAGATTGTCTTATGGTAGAGTTGAGTGGTTGCAGTTGGGATCTTGTGGCAAAACCTATAGTATTTGGTCTCTTTATTTTCCCTTTATGGAAAACAGTTTGCTGACCCCTGCACTATAGAGCTTAGAAGTCCTCCCTCCCCAGAAAGCACTAGGGGGTGACCATGTATATGGGAACCTTGTGGAGGAGTGTTCGTGGGGAGGGGACTGTTCTAATTTCAATGCTCTGTCCATCCATCTAATGACTATTTCATATAATAATTCATGCTAAATGAAGTATTACTAAATACAAGACACTTGTGAAGTGTTTGCTTGTGTTAGTCCTCCCTGTGAGGTAGGTGGAAAACTGAGGCATAGAGAACAAATGTGAACTGGCCTGGGTGGAGCCAGGATTATGCATGCAGGGCCTGGTTGGCTTTTGGAGGTGGTGCTAAACACTGGGCAGCACTGCCCACAGCAGAAGTCCTCTTAGAAGATCTTGCTCTACCCTTGAGGTGCACCCAGCTTAGGCCAGCTTCCTCAAATGTGCTTGTGCTTGGTAGGTGCTTGGTAGATGCTCCTAGCTTCTGGTATGAAAAATTGGATAGGTGCCCCTTCACAGCTAGAGGAAGACAGGGCAGGGCCTTGGAGTTGGAGGCTACTCTGTGACCCTGAGCAAATTCCTCCTCTACAACACTAGCCCTATCCTGTACCAGTCCTGCATGGTGGGGGTCCTGGAGGTGCGGGGTGGGTCCAGTGAGAGTAAAGGGATGGAAGTCAGCCTGGGAAGGTACTTCTGTTAACCACCCCCTCTGCTGAAGGTGTCCCCCCTTCCACCTGTTCCATGTTCTGCAGGTGTAGTGAGGTTAAGGTGAACATCAAGGTCAGCCAGGAGGGAAGGAAGGAGTGGCATGGTGGGTTATCAGGTACCTGCTGGGCACCAGGCTGAACCAGTGCCCAGTGCACAGTGCTCTGTGAAGAAGGTCATGTGGTCCTGCTTCACTCACCAGGGGACAGAGAGGTTTGAAGAGTCATCTCTGGCCCAAGCTCACCCACCCTGGCTCCAGCTGTAGGTCTGGACAGCCTTGAAATCCTTTCCAATGTTTTGGGTGTGGAAGGGAAGTTTGGCCAGCCTGAGGGGTGTGTGGGGAGAGACAGGGCCCTGGTGGTGGCTGGGGCCTATGAATGGATCTTTGGGACACAGGCTCCATTCTCTCTTTGTCTCTGCGACCCTGAGTCACCATTTTCAAAGGATGCCTCCTCTGCCTGCCCTCCCTCCTAGACACCGCCTGTTTCCTCTTGATTCATTCTGTACACTCAGGCTGTGTGGGAGAGCTGGGAGTCTCACACACACACACACACACACACACACACACTTGAGGTGCCAGCTGTGGGCAGGGGCATTAACCAATGCCCCTATAAAAGCCTAAGTAATTTCAGTTGCTTTTCTGTTCCTATGACTCTGCCCCGCCCCTTCATCCTTTTTCTTCCTCAAGCACACATTTCAGTCTTGAAAGCCAAGAAACCGGCTCCACCCCACCCACCACAACCGCAGCACATACAGAGGAATGGAAATTAATCATCATTTCTTTCCAAGTAAACAGCCCAAACATTTAAAGTCTCTGAATGTGAGTGGCATTCCCCAGGACACGTGGCAGTTATTCAGCCCTTCTGTCTGTTGCCTGTGGTCCACAGGTGGGCCCAGAATGTGACAGATATATAAAACAGGGGTTGCAATGCCCTGTGCTGCCTGGTGATGCTGTAAATAGTTTCTCTGAACCCTTTCCTCATAATAGCAGCTAATGTTTGTGGAGTACTTTCTGCAGTGCTTTTCTAGGTAATTCTATGAGGCAGGATCTGATACAGTCCCTATTTGACCGAGGAAAGGAGAAATGGAGTAATTTACTCAAAATCGCAGAGCCAGGGAGCCAGGGAGCCAGGGAGCCAGGCACTGGATTTGGGTTTGTCCAGCCCTGTGACCCAAGGCCTTGCTCACCACGTAGACCTGGCCCAGCCTACTACCTGCTCCCAGTAGGGCTACATCAGTGAGCTTTTGTAATGGCATGTTATTGTCCTGTGGTGAAAGTTATATATTCCCAGTGGAATCACCAGTTCTGGTATTTTTCGTACACATTTGTTGTTACTAGGAAGTTAAAAAATAATATGAAGTCTCCTTAGACCGGAGCTTCTCAGCCTCAGCACTGTTGGTATTTCGAGCCTGATAACTCTTCATGTGGGGCTGTCCTAGCCACTGGAGGTTCTATCAACATCTCTGTCCCTCATCCGTCAGATGCCAGAGTACCCTGATCTCCAAGCATGATAACCAAAAATGTCTCCAGACACTGACAAATGTCCTGGCATCAGAGGGACTGCACTGTCTCAGCTTCTAGAAGCAGACATTGAGGGGTAGGCTGGGTCCCAGATACCTGACCTCTCCAGGGCAGCCGTGGCAAGACTTTTAAAGGCTATGGTGTCACTTCCTGCTGGTTCAATTGCACCCCTGCCCATCTGAGCTCTTGGGGTATTTGAGAAGGTGAAAGAAAGCCTCCTGCAGTGGGGAGCTTACAGCCCCGTGGGAGATGAGGACTGAAGGGAGAAAGGCCAGAGGACAGCCGAGCAGTTCGCTCCCTAGCAGCCCCAAGTGCCCGCCTTGTGCCCAGCCCCGACCCTTACTTGTGGTGGAGCTTTGAACAGGATAGGTCCCAGGGGGACCTACAGCAAAGAAGTTCAGATAGGGGAAGAAAAGAAGGCAGGGAGCCGGAGGTGTACCTGGGACTGGGTGGGCCCCAGAGGTGACTTGGATTCACCTGAGGAGCCAGACAAGGTGGAGATGGGGCTAAGGTGCTGCTAAGGGAAGGGAGATGGTGGAGCCTCAGCTCATTCCCCAGGTGTCTGGTGGGCCCAGGGTGGGGCCTGCAGGCCACCAGCAGTGTCTGCCCCAGCATCCAGCCATGGCCCTCCTGTGGAGGATTTGACAGAATTTCAAGAGCATGGTCTTGTCCCTCATGCAGAGTGAGTGGCATGTGCCTCAGCCACACAGCTTCCCTTGTGGTCTGAGCTCCCCTCACGCTGGCTAAGTCAGGCGCTGCTGCCCCGTAGCTCAGTCAGTGTGACTGAGGGCTATTAACTTCTTCCAGGGGCCTTGCCCTATCGATCCAGCAGTTAATTTCCGCAGATGACTCCTACCCACTACTCTGTGGGTGATGACAGGGTTCCTAACTGAGTTAAATCCCAAAGCGCTGACCTGAAGGGACAGTCAGGAATTGAGAGGCCCTCATGCAAAGGGTGGGGGTTGGGACACCTGGAGGGTTCACTTTCCCTTGCTGCCACTAGAGGGCAGCCATGGACTCCGGTTGGAACCTCACTCCAGGCAGTTCTGTGGGAAGAACTGACAGGAGGGAGCACCCTTCTGTTGTGTCTCCAGGCAGGGGGACACAGGGGTAATGGCAGCTGGACCCATCTTGGTTCACCTGCATAAATCAGCTCCAGGGGAGGGGCAGCAGGGGGCTGGGAGGGGAAGGAGGGATGTGCCATAGTGAAATGACAGGGAAGTAGTTTGTCCTGTCAGTGACTCTGACCTCACTAGGACTGAATGCCTGGGCATCTGCCAAGAACAGGGCCGTGAGCTGACTCTGCTCCTTCACCCATCCTAGGCAAAGGGCCCTTTCTCTTCATTTTTTCCCCTCCCTCCTGCCTACACCCATTCTCTGCAGGGTTGTGGTGCGCGTGGGCCGTGTGCCTTGAACCAGGTAGGCAATATGTTTTATGCTTGTTCTTTTAAAAAAAAAAAAAAAAAAAAAACAAACTTTTTTTTTTTTTTAAATTAGTAAAGCAACATGTGCTCACTGTACCCAAACCAAACAACAGAGAAGGGAGTGAATGTGTTTTGTAAGGCAGCTTCCTGGGACTAGCAGTTGTACATTCTTCTTTTCCCTGTTTTGTATGTGTGTGTGTGTGTGTGTCTGTGTGTGCACACGTGCGCACGCGTGCATGAGCTTGTACCTTCTGCACTTGGCAATGAGTGGGAAAGTGTGGAAGTGTCTTTGGAAACCCAGCCTGCTGTTTGGTGGACCCCCGTGAGAATGTGTTCAATAAGCATTAATTTTGTCTTATTCTCAGCAGCCAGCAGTGCATGCAGGGCCAGGGGAGGGCACGAGATGGATTGTTCTCAGGGGAGTTAAGGACAAGAATCACCCAACAGTGAAACCTGTGCTGAGTCCCTGTGTTCTGTACCGTGCTTAGGGTCCTAGGGAGACCTCCAGGGCTCATCCCAGCCTCTCTTAATGCACACTCTTTACTTATGGTTTGCACCCGCCTGACCCTAACTGTTGCCCATCCCCCACCTCACTGGGAAGGAAGAGCCCATTGCCTGGGCCTCCTCAGTCCTGGTCATCCTCCGTCCTGGGCTCATCCTGAGCACAGCCTTATTCTAGGGCTAGAGCTGAAGAATTTTAGTTTTTGAAAAAAGTGATTTAGATCTCTGGCAGAAATGTACAACTTGCTAACCATTGAACTTCACCTAACTTTGTCTTGAAGTTCAATCCTCCAGCTTTTGGGAACTGCCAACTGGCTATGCTCACTCTTCTGGGTCTTTGACCAAAAACCTCTTACACATGATCCAGTCCTGAAATGCTAACTTCTGGTAGGGGCTTCTGGTTGGGGTCATGTACACCAGCATCTGTTTAGATTCCTTTCAGTGATTAATTCCATGTCATTTCTCCTCTGTTTCAAATCAAAGCAATTCCCTTCAGCAAAACTTCATCAGGCACTCACTGTGTGCAAAACCCTTTGCTGAGCTCCAGGTAAATCAGGAGCATGGCCAACTTAACAAGGCTGTGGGCTGCTGGCATGCAAGGCCACACACGAGATATTCATCCACTCGTTCAGTCTCTTAATTTATTCCACAAGTATTTACTGACTGCCTCTTGCCAACGGGGCTGATGAACAGCTACTGGGTATGCAGTGGGCACTTTTTAAAGACTTTGTAAATTAAGTTAAGTCCCAGGAGTTCTGGAGTTCAATAGCCAGGAAAGGAGAGTGGAAGTGTTCCAGGTGGAAACACGTTTCAGGGGTTTCCAGGTTGAAAAGAAGGAAAATCTGAGCCCTTGGTGGCTGCTGTAAGCCCGTCACTGCCATTGCCAAAGGTGGTGACCTGTGAAGGAGGCACCGTCCAGGCTTCACTTTCCCCACTGGGAGAGGGGATTTATTTATTCAGCCACAATTTCTTGGAGGCCTTCTTTATACCAAAACCTTTTGCACTTGTGCTGGGATAATGGGGCCTGCTGGCCTCTCTCACTTCATCAGAAACCACAAAGACTGAACCAAGGGGAAGGGATTTGGAAAATGCACACCACCACCTGCTGCTGGCCACAGGACTGGAGGAGTGGGCCACCCCCTTGCAGTCCCACCTGAAAGTCTCCCTGAACTGTTGTCCTTGATCCATCACCGCATACACCTATCTCTCTCTCTCTCTCTCTCTCTGCTCTGAGCAGTCGGGCTTTACTTTAGTTGGAATAAACGGCTTCCTGGCTTCTCCCCACGCAGCCTGTTTCTGGGCCAGGATTTGTTTGAGGCCCTGTTTGGATATTGTTAAAAGTGGGCAGCTTGGCTCAGAAAGGTCAGCGGGAGAGACAAGAACAAAGAGATCTTTCAAGCTGCCCTCTCACGAGGCAGCCAGAAATGCTCGGAAAAGCCCCGGCTCCACCTGGCACAGGCAGCTTTAGGCCTGGGCTGGGATTGCTCAGGCTGGGGGCCATCTGGGGTGCTTGAGAAGCCCCTTCTGGTTTCTTGTTTCTCAGAAGGGTAAGCTGAGGCAGGGCGCATTCCCAGTGTTGCAGAACAGGGCAGTGTGGGCTGGGATCTCAAAACTCCCCCATGCGGCCCTGGCCACTGGAACCTGTGTGTGTGTGTGTGTGTGTGTGTGTGTGTGTTTTCTCTTTAAGGCTATTCAACAAAAACTGGGATTTGCTCAAAACATGCCCCAGGGTGATGGTTTGCTTTGCTGTAGAATTCCTGGGAGCTTATTTAGATGCCAGAGTCCCTTGTAAGTTTAAAAATAATGAGACACAACTTTTGGGAAATAGGATCTTGTGCATTTTGAGGGGGAGTCAGCGTCCCCTCCCTCAGCCCCCAAGTGGTGCCAGTCTGCTGGTACCGGGGTGAGGCTGGTGTAAGGACTAAGGCTGGGATCTCCTGATAGTGGCAGAGAGAGGCTGGTCCTTGCAGTGGAGTGGGAAGAAGAGGCTGTAGTCACCCTTGGCTCCAGCCTCCGGTAGCAGCCTGGGCCAGGCTGCCAAGGAGGAGGCTGGCAAGTAGCCCACAGAGTGGAAAATCACCCGAGGGCCAGGGAACTGCCGGCGTCTTCTGGACCACAGGGCCCTGGGCAGCCTCGGGGACAGTCCGCCTCAGCCCGTGGCTGTTTGACCCAGTTGCCCGGCATTGCTATCCTGTGGACTGGGTTCCCATGACCAGCCGTTTTCCCTCTTGGCTGGGAGCTTCTGCAATCTATGTCTTTATTCTTTCCCCTTGTGGTGGCTAGTGCCACCCTGTCCCTACAGCTGACTAGGCCTGCCTGTGGCCTACTGTCCATCTCTGGCTTCTGGGACTGATGGCCTCCATGGGGTTGAAGGACCTCTACTGCCAACTTGTCCTCTTCAGGCTTGTGGGGGCCCCCAGGCCTGTCCCTGCTCTTGGTTCATCTACCAGGGAATCCTCTTATGTCCCCTATGGGGCCAGGACTAGTAGGAGACAGATGGACACACAGCTGGGGGATTCCCTCAGGAACCAGGCACTTCCCCACCCCCATGGCAGTCATTAGCTCCTGAGCTTCCAGGAAAAATAATAAAAGTTAAAACATCCATAATATAATATTTAAAATACAAATTAGGAGAAAGGAAAATGATATTTAGTGAGCCCCTCCCACATGCTTGGGGGCACTGGGGCTTTGCATTCATCATCTTCCTGACATTTTTCTATGAGGAGATGGGGAATCCTCCTACAGACAGGATCTAGGACTCAGAGAAGCCACTTCATGTCTCTTAAGAGTGTAGATGTAGCATCTGGCTGCAAAGCTCGGGTTTCCCATCAGATTGTCCCTTCTGAAAACTGGCTTCTTAGACAAGGAGAACTAGAGGACGCTGGGAATCATCTAAGCCAGTGGTTCTCAAGCTTGAGTGTCCCATCAGAACCCCCTGGAGACTTGATAGACCCCAAGTTGCTTTTCCAACAAGTTCCTGGGACATTACTAGTGTTGTTAGTCCAGGGACCATACTTTGAGAACCTCTTATGTAAATTTTCTCAGAGTGTGGGACAGGTACCTCTGATGATTTTAACTGATAGACACTAACTTTTAAAAAACAACTCTGTAGGGTCGGGGATGTAAGTTAGTGGTAGAGCCCTTGCTTAGAATGCATGAGGCCCTGGGTTCGATCCCCAGTAATTTCTGTATTGTAATATCTATTGGTGAAATTTAAAATAAATAAATAAAAACCAGTACAACAAAGTCATGATTTCAGGTATTTTTGGTTAAGGTGAAATATATATACTGAAGTAAAAAGAAAGAAAGTATAAACTATTACATAAATGATACGAGTGATGAACAGATAATGGGAAAATTATGACTGTGGAGGCATGCAATCAGCAGAAGTCCTTGTTTTCTAGACAAGGAGACTGAAGCCTCCAGACGCCGACCCGCTCCCTGGGCCACACAGCTGTCTATAGCAGCATGTGGTCGTGAGCTGTTTCTAAGGTTAATGTCCCCTTTCCTGCTCACCTCTCCTGGTTCTTCAGAGTACAGGGCAGTTTGGGTAAGATCATGACCCTGCCCCTGCCCCAGGGATCATCGTATCCATTCTCAGTCCTAAAAATAAGGCTGAGAATAGAGACACTTATCATGTTAGTCATTTGCATATTTTTTTCTTGTCTGAAGCCAGAGCTTCCCTGAAGGCAAAGGGCTTGGATCTTCAAACTTACACTTCTATAGTTCCTAGACCCCAAGCCCCTCAGGAACCTGAGAGAGTTGAGGGGCTCACCCCAACTGTGACCAGCTTTGGCTCTGTGATCTTCCCTGTGTTTGCTGGACTGGCTGCCCCTGCTTTCCCTTTGTGGTGTGATCAGGGAACCCTCTGAGCAGATGAGCAGGGTCATGCTTCTCCCACCTGAGCACAGGCTGCGAGCAGGAGTTCTGACAGAGCTGGACTTCAGGACCTCACGGGACCCAAACGCCACCCTCAGGAGCCACAGTGTGCCAGGGTCGGACCTGCAATGACCTCAGGGTTCTGTAGTTACTCCAGAAGAGGAATTAACAGCCAGGCGAGGCAGGCTTGGGGAGCGACCTGGGAGGCCTTGGTAGGAGGAAGTGATTCTGGAATTATTTCTGAAGGCTCATGGGGAGGAAAGGCTGTGGAAGGCAGTGGAGGACACTTGCCAATACTTGACGTTGAGAACTGCCATGTTCAGAAAGAGCTTGCCTGAGTGGTGGGAGCTGAGGCGAGAAGATGGGAGGGGTGCCCTGACAGTCCCAGGAGGCTGTGTTGAAGGCCTAGACTGGGGACTGTAGGGGAGGCTGGCCAGAGGAGGAGGCAGATGGCCTCTGTGTACCATCCAGATACTCCAAGGGGTGCTGGAAGGTGTTTTCAAACTGCAGGACACAACACATTGGTGGTTTGCAAGGTGGACAGGTGTGGACTGCAGCCAACAGTTTAAAAAGCAGAGTGGGGGTGGGGGTAAAATAGAAGATATCACAGTCGACTGCGCATAGCGGAGATAGGTATGGTGCCGAGGAACTTCAGTGTCAAGCAAGGAAAGCCTTGGGAACACAGGACTGCTATGTGAGGTGTCCTTCTCACTGTGGGTCACACTGTTATAACTCTAAAAACCATGTCAGGGCACAGAGGGCTGACCAGAGGGAGTGCCCTGGCTGGCGTGGCTATCAGGCCCAAGGTGAGGTGGGCCAGCCTGGGCCTGGTGATGGAGATGCAGAAGTGAAGACAGATTCTAGCGTGGACAAGATACAGCAGGTAGAGGTGCAGAATTGAAGCGACTCGAGTCTGACAATCCAAAGGTGCTTGGGCCAAGGTGACATCTTGTTTGCAGTACTCAGTCTTGGTATCCTTTTGGTGGTGAACTAGAACCCTGAGTTGCTGGGGGCTTTGGGAGAGAAGGAACCTCTTTCCTCTTTGCTTGTTGATGTCCAAGGCCTCCTAGAGTTCCAACTCTGACCTTTCATGCCAGTAACTGGAGGTACTCAAAGGGAACTCAAGCAGGCAGGCTCCTCCCTGGATCTATAGGCTTGATGAGAATATCCGAGAGACCAAGGCTGGTAATGCCCCTGCTTCTGTCTCCCTCTCTCCAGGAACATCGTGAAGGGCATGAGGGAACTCCGGGAGGTTCTGCGGACTGTGGAGACCAAAGCAACGCAGAACTTCAAAGTGGTAACGTGGCTGCTGGCTCTGGCTGTTTTTTTCAGGGGTCAGTTTCAGTGGAAGACAACAGAAGTGCTAGCAGGCAGCCTCTGAACCAGGGATGGCAGTGTGTCATGTGCAGGTGCTACATGCCCCTGCTCATGGCAGACATTATTAATTAATCTCATCCTCTTCCCACTGAGCCCGAGAAGCACCTTCCTATCCTTCTCACCAGAGCCAGGTGATAGCCCGAGCACTGAATGAGAGTTAAAATCCAGTGCCATGCCACCCCCGCAAAACTGTCCTAGCAAGGCCATATTAGTAATTCTTAGGAATTTGTTTCCTAACAAATGTCCTTGACTCTGCTTTCTTGCCCTGACTCAGGCCTGCCTTCTTTGGCCTTAATTCCTCTAAAGTCATAACCACAGCTGCTCCACTAAAATTTTTGATCACCTGTCAGAATCTCAGCCTGGCTTCTAGTAGAGAGGCTGCCTGAACCTGTGGCCTCCTGTCCTTCTCCACCTCTTGTAAGGGCTTCCAGGGTGCGCAGAGCTGCGCTGGGCTCCCTGGGGTCAGGAGAAGGAGAAAACGAACACCTAGTCTAGGAGAGGAGAGAAAAGATGCAGGAGAGCTACCCAAAGCCAAAGGAAGGGGTGGAGACAGCCTCAGTGCTGGAGGGACTGACCCAAGCCAGGGGGCCCCTGAGGAGTGGAGGGGCAGTGCACTGCAAGTCAGGCAGATTGGCTGGATGGTGGGCGGAGGGCCATCGAGGTGAGCCAGGGGAGAGCCCATGTGCCCAGGTCTGAGTTCCTTCCTTTCTGCCAGATGGCGGCCAAGCACCTGGCGGGGGTCTTGCTGCACTCCCTGAGTGAGGAGTGCTACTGGAGCCCCCTGTCCCACC
The DNA here is from genome assembly GCF_047511675.1 of Marmota flaviventris. Taxonomy (NCBI): domain Eukaryota; kingdom Metazoa; phylum Chordata; class Mammalia; order Rodentia; family Sciuridae; genus Marmota; species Marmota flaviventris. The sequence continues at coordinate 37,630,108 of NC_092511.1, forward strand.
CTCTGCCTGAGTTCATGAGCAAGGAGGAGAATTCCTTCGTCACACAGACCCTGCGGAAACCTCACCTCTATGAAGGGGACAAGTGAGTTCCACTCCCCTGCTGGACCACACCACTCTCCCTCTGTGCACAGGGTCTGTTTGCGCTGGCAGCTCCTCACTCTGCCCTGCTCCCTCCCAGCCTCTCCCCTGCACAGGGCCAGGCAGGCTCTTTAGAGACATGGGTGGATGCAGGGAGAATCTAGAAGGCCCAGAAGCCAAATACATGATCTGCCTTCCTGATACTCTTGCTTTTGACACATTGCCTTTCTTATTTGTGCCAATATAGGAGGGTCTGGGGCCAATAGGAAGAGCTTCTTCCTTGCCCAGCTGCTTCAGGTGGTGCCGGGGGCTGGAAGGGCCAGGTCTCCTGTGGTCTTTCAGATCCATAACTGGGGCATGTTAAAGAGCTGCACATGGTATCTGGTTCCTGTGAATTATGCAGGAGAGGGTCACCTTACCAGGCTGGTGCTCACTCAGGGCAGAAGGTTGCATGGTGGGCCAGACCATTGGTGAGGGCTGGGCTGGAGCCAGGACTGCTGTTTATCTTTCAGCCTCTACTGCCCCAAGGATAACATCGAGGAGGCCCTCCTGTTGCTGCTCATCAGTGAGTCCATGGTAAGCCCCGGGCACCTCTTGGGGCCTCTGATCCTGGGGTGGGCCTCGTGGAGCTTAGGCACAGCCACCCATGACCTGGCCAAGCTCTGCCTCCCAGGGATGCACCTATGAGGGAGCGTCTTGGCTCTGCTCCCCCGTAAGGAATGTGAGTCTAGCTTCTTTCTTAGGCTTAGGTTTGGCTGCACAGGCTGCATTGGGAGGCCTGTCGCCAAAGGGGTAGGGACTAAGTGCACTTCCCCTCCTCTGAGGTTGCAAAAGGTGATTATTACACTCAGCAGGGCGCTGAGTGCTGTGACAGACACAGGAGCACTGCAGGCGGGAGCAGGAGGAGCATGTGCCTTGGAGGCAGGAAGCCTGGGTTCAGGTTCCAGCTCTGTCCTTGTTAACTGAGGGCCAGGGGCAAATCTCTCTGTCTCTTTCTCAGCCTCTTCCCTATAAGATAGATGACAGTAACTCAGAGGTAAGTGTGGCCTTAACTCGTGTGTTCATGCAACAATTCTTGATTTCTTGCCTTGTGCCTAGATACCAGAGTTGTTGCAACAACCAAAAGAGAGAAAAGTCAGTGCCCCTGTGGGAGCTTATGACGGGGAGAGGACAGAAGTTAATAATTCCAGCATCCAGGGTATCTGTGTATGCATGCTCTGGAAAAATAAGTCAGTGCTTGCAGGGCTTCACAAAGGAGAGTGCATCATAGTTGGATGATTAGGAAGTGGTGAGATGAAGGATGGACTGGACAGGTCTAAGGAGAATTGGAAAGAGTGAAACAGGGATCCCAAAAGCCAAATATAGAGATGTATGTCCCCATGGCTGGCTGGAGTCAAGTCCTCCAACTGGGTCTATCAGAGCTGGTGAGGCAGGACCACCAGATTGAGGAATAGGTCTTCTAAGACAATGCATCTGAAAGCAGTGTGTAGAAATGGAAGTTAAGTCGGGCTCAGTGGCACACACCTGTAATCCCAGCAGCTTTGGAGGCTGAGATAGGAGGCTCACGAGTTCAAAGCCAGCCTCAGCAACTTAGCCACGCCCTAAGCAACTTAGTGAGATCCTGTCTCAAAATAAAAAATAAAAAGGGCTGGGGATGTGGCTCAGTGGGCATCCCTGGGTTCAATCCCTGGTACCAAAAAAAGAGAGGTGGAGGTTAAGAAACCAAGACCCCTTGATCTGGGTCCCTGAACTACCAGAAATTAATGTTCCTTTGGACATCTGGGAGGGGCGATGCCAGGGCTTGTTTAGGAAACTTGGATGATGAGTTGTGTCTGGTTCCACAGCTCTCCTGGCAGGTAGGTGGCAGGAGGGTTGATGGACCATGGGGCAAAGACACTCCTTCCTCTACCAGGCTGGTCCACTTTGGGTATAGAAGTCCCCATGCAGGGGCATTTTTTGGGTATTTGATGTGGAGTGTCAGCTGGCCAGGCATCCTGTAGGGTATGCTGGAGGTGTGCTTGTGAGGTGGGTAGGTGCTGCTTAGGGGATTGAACCTAGCTGGTTAGCCAGATATGAAGGAATGGAGTTGCCAAGTGCCAGGTCTGATGTTCACAGGAGAGCAGTGTGCCCTTCACAGGAAACATTCAGTTTAATACCAATATGTTCCCATTTTACAGATGAGAAAAGTAAGTGCCTGGGCAGGTATATTTCTTGGTCAAGGTCACATATTAATAAGTTTGTGGTCATGATCCAAACCACATCCATCTCCCTAAATGCCTTCTAAAAGTGCAGGTCCTGAGTGAGCTCCTGGATTTCGATCTTGATTCTGTCTCTTGCTACCTGCTCTGATCCTTGGCTTTTTTCATCTTTCAAAAAATTTAATTTTGAAGATTGAATGCATCGAGTCTTTAGTGAGGACTTTATAAACAGGGACATGCCATTGTCAGTGTAACCATGGCTATCATTTCTCCAAGGCAAGGCTCTGTCGCAATGACCCACTTTCTATAGATTTGACTTGATCAGGGCTCCCAGGACCAGATCCCTTAAGGTTATTTTGCCCCCTTACCTAAAGCTGCTTCAATTTTCCCAAGTGTAGAGCGGCCTTATTGGTAAAATACAGCCCACGCTTGAAGCCAGGTGAATGCTTCTGAATAGCTGCTTCCCTCCAAGCAGCTCTTTTCCAGTATTGCAATAGGGAACATGTCTGGCCGAGCTGGCCAGGAGACTCAGGGGTCGCAGCTGGTGCTGTCCTGGGAAATGGCTGAAGCAGTTTGCAGGGTGATGGGAGGAGGCACTGCCACAGGGTTGTCTGGTTGTTTCCTCTGGCCCACACCCAGCCTGTCAGGCATGTGGAATTTGGGGGCAGAGCATTGTCAATGGACTTAGCTTTAGTATCTCCCCTACAAAAGCCTTTCTTCTGTTCTAAATCTGGCGTCTGTGGCCCAGAGCTGTTTCTCAGAGACCAGACTTGCCTTCCTTCCTGCCTTTGTTTAACATCATCCTTCCTTCCAGTCTCATTCTTGATCAGCCAGAGAGCTAGGTGTGGGTTCCACTCCAACAGCCCCCTCCCCAGGCTCCTGCGCTGACCACCCCGCACCTGTGCTCCTTGCACCTTCAGTCTGGCCTCATGTGGCCTGTGGGATTTTCCTCATCTCTCTTTGATGCTGGCTAGGTTTGGTTGCAGATGACAGGCTTGGGGAGAAACCTCTAGAAAAGCAGTTGGCATCCTTGGCTGCTATTTGGGTTCTGCCAATGATGCAGAATTCCTTTCACTGCAGTGAAAGCTGTTCCCGCAGAGCCAGCCCATAATTGTCATCACTTCCCCACTTCCAGGATGACCAGAGCAGCTGCTCCAGGGGAGGGTGTTTGCAGGATTCTTGGGCAAGCACCCTAGTTTGTGGTTTGGGACTCAGAGGAGTAACTGTGTGGGATATGGACGTAGGTCTGGTGCCTTGGACATGGTTTTTGTTACGCATAAATATGTGATCAGAATGAATGAGGAAGCTCTTGAGAGACAAAATAAATAGAAACTACAAATGTAGTGGCAGTAATCCCAGCAGTTTGGGAAACTGAGGCAGGGGAGCACAAGCTCAAAGCCAGCCTCAGCAACTTAGCAAGGCCCTAAGCAACTTAGCCAGACCCTATTCCTAAATAAAATATATTTTTTAAAGGGGCTGGGGATGTGGTTTAATGGTTGAGTGCTCCTGGGTTCAATAACTAGTACCAAAAAAAAAAAAAAAAAAAAAAAAGAAAGAAAGAAACTGCAAATGCTTTCACAGAAGTGCAGGGATATGAGTTATAACTGATGCAATGCAAGGTTTGTGTTTTGGACTTAGTTTTGTGATTTGGGGGCCAGAAGAACATTTTAAAATTCATTTATCCACTATTCATTCATCTACCGTTCTACCCACTCATCTATACATACATATATACATATGTACACACATATATACACACATATACCCACCCACCATTCATCTATCCATCCACCCACCCACCCATTCGCCATTTATCCATCTTTAAGCAGATATAACAACCTGAACCATGCTCAGCACTATAGATAACAGTGATGATCCATTCTTGGTCCTGTACCCAGGATCTTCCCATCTAGTGCAGACTAGAATTACCCCATCAGCTAAACCCCAAATGCAAATGATGGTGGTTTTTTGTTTATTTTTGTAATACTGGGAATTGAACACAGAGCCTCACTCATGGTAGGCAAGTGCTGTTCCACTGAATTACATCCCTAACCCTTTTTATTTTTATTTTATTTGGACAGGGTCTTGCTAAGTTGCTCAGGCTGGCCCTAACTTTCAATCCTTCTGCCTCAGCCTCCTGAGTAACTAGGATTATAGACATGCACCACCATGCCCAGTTTTTGCAAGAACTATATATCAAACCAGTCTGATTTTCTTTTAATAATTTTTTTAGTTATACATGGACACAATATCTTTATTTTGTTTATTTATTTTTATGTGCTGCTGAGGATCGAACCCAGGGTCTCTCACACCTGCGAGGTGAGTGCTCTACTGCTGAGCTACAACCCCAGCCCCAAACCAGTCTGATTTTCTTGGACAGTTGGAGAACCAGGAGATAGGGCAACCTTTGTCTTTTCCAAAATACTGATTCAGAGCTTAAAAATATGTGCTGAAGCAAACTGAATCCTTGGTCCCTTGTTTTCATTCAGCTTGGGAAGAAGTCACTGCTTGTTTGCTCTCTCCGAAACAGAAAGGGCACAGAGGCCTGGCATGGAGTGAGGGTGGGTAGATAGATACAGCCCTGGGGACTGGGACTCTGCCAGGCTTTATGCCATACCCATTGCTGGGTGTCTATCTGTCTGTTTGATCTTGAATTTGTCATTCATATCCTATGCAGCCTGGGAAAGTTCCTTACCTCCCTGAATTTCAGTTTTCTCATTGATAAAGGGGAGCTAACCAGCCTCTCTATCAGGAGTTTGGTCGGATCAAGTTAGAAAATGAAAACAAAGGTGCCTGGTCCATACATACATACACATTGTTTGATATGTGTATTTGTCCTAAAAAGTACTTGATTCCAATTTAGTTATTTTTTTAGAACATGTATGTTCTGATATGGTTGAAATACTGAGGATTCCATCCAATTTGTGGGATTTTCTTTATTTGGGGGATTTTCTTGTGTGTGTGTGTGTGTGTGTGTGTGCACGCGGAGTTTGGGATCAAACCCAGGACCTTGCACATCTAGCCAAGTGCACTACCACTGAGCTATCCCCCTAGCCTGTGTGTGTGTGTGTGTGTGTGTGTGTGTGTGTGTGTATGTGTTTAAGGACTTCCTGGGCTTGGTTCCATTTGGGACTCAGAAGATGAGACAGATTGTTCCAAGTGTTGGCGTCTGGTCTGCTGTAACACAGGCCTTGCTCTGCTGAAGGCTGCGATGATGAAGGGGCTGATTCAGTAGCAGTGGGAGAGCCTTGATTCCATAGCAGTGGGAGAGTCTCTCATTGGCTGCCAGGAAGAGCTATGATTTCTGCCATGGGAACCCGCTGCGGCAGGCACATGGGGGCTGGCATGGGCCTGGCCCAGGTCGCTGGGTAGATGGAACACGTCACAGAGCATGTTATTTCTTGGCCCTGTGAAAGCTGGTGGTTATTATGTCTGCTGGTGGGGGACAACAGCAGGAGCGGAACATGACAGCAACCTCCAAGGAGGGGAGGCACTGGGCACGGATGCTGCTGGGAGGCTTCTATCTAGGGTGATTGTTGGGCATGTCAGCAGGAGGTCCTGAGGCTCACTCCTTGCCTGTGGAGAGCTGTCTCTGAGAACAGGGTTGGGCAGGGCCTTCCACACACTGCCCCAGGAGCATCTTCTCAGAGAAGCAGCGCCTGAGGCCTGACTGGCGCCTTGCCCGCCTGTGTTTTGCTTTCATTCTTTCTCCCCACGCTCCCCGAATACTGGTGAAGAATCTGGGGCCTTGCACAGGCCAGGCAAGCGTGCTACACGGAGCTACCTTCTCAGCCTTGCTTTTGTGCTTTCTTAAGCAGAGCCAGCCTGGTGACATGAGTGAAGCTATTGGACACTGCCCCAGAGACACCTGGTGGCAGGGAATGTCTGAGTTCTAATCTGGGTCACCACTACCTATTTGTGTGCATTGGTTGTTTTGAGAATGATAGGATGACATTTAGAAGGTTTTCCCCTGTCCTTCTCTTAGACTGGAGCCCTGTCTCAGTCTAGGATTAGAGAGGAGAAACAGAGCTGGGCAGAGGTGAAGGTCAGTGTCGTCTGAGCCCTGCAGCCAGCAGAGGGTAGGAACTGAGCTTACACCTTGCCAGGTCAGAAGGAACAGAAGGAAGAGCAAGGGGCAGCTAGGGCTCAGGTAAGTAGCAGGTCTTGGATTGGCCATCAGAGATTGGAACTCAGCGTCCTCACCTGGGAATAGGGGACCTGTGGCTTTATTGCTAACCCTTTCATGGAATTACTGTGAGGCCAGATACGATGATGGGCATGAGAATTCAGCTTCTAATAGAGTAACACCTAACACAAGCCTAGGGACCGCTGTCTGAACTTGAGTGGCATATGCCTTAGGTTTCAGGTGGGCTGGCCTGGGGAAATGGAGATTCCCATATTTGTCCCATGGATACTTGTCCAAAGAGCAGATGTGCATCCAGGTGGCAGTGTAAGCTATTGGATCAAGGGGTTTGTGGGGAGAAGCATTGGCTTTCCCTCCTGGGGCCACCAGAAGCTGTAGGAGAGAGTTCTTCCCTGGGAGTCCTGTCAAAGGGACAAAGGCTAGGGGCAGGGACATCCGTGGAAGCCCTGCCTGGGGTTAACTGCACAGATTAAAGTAGAGCATTCCCAGAGACAGGGAGCCTGGGTCTGGGCCCCGAGGTCGAGGCAGTCAGTGCCAGGTAGGGGAGGAGGCAGGGAGAAACCCCGAGAGCCATATGGAGGAAGGTGGTGGGAAGGCAGTTGAGTGGCCATGTATTACTTTAAGGGTGCCAGGCGCACTCATGCGTGACTGCGTTTGATCTGGAGGATCTCCCAGTGCAAGCCGGAATCTGAGGCCTTGTGAATAAATGGTGGAAGGGAAGAACCGCAGGAGGAGGCGGGCACGCATTCTGTGCAGGCTGTTGCTGAAGCCTGAGGTCTGTGTGGCTTAAGGGCAGTGAGCCGTGGGAGGAGGAAGTGGGACAACTGGGGACTCTGAGGCCCTGACAGCTGAGTCTTGCTCCGGGCTGCTGAGCTGCACATGAATTCCTACTCCTTGGTGGCTTCACCCATCAGCCCCCACAACTTCCTCCTTTCTGCCAGTTTCCCCCACCCCACCCTGTTACCATGGTTACATACACAGGCGCTGCCTGGCAACCACAGTGTTTCAAGGCAGCCCTGCCCCAAAGCCATAGTAACCTCCTGGCAAACCTCTGCTTCTGGCTGTCCCCTGGGGAAGCACGCTTCCCTCTTGGCACAGGTGCTGGTTTGCGTAAGATCTGAGGACTCCCAAGAGCCTGCCTTCCCTACTGGCCCCAGAAACCAGGAGGAGGATTTGCTCTGCTGTACTCCTCCTCTTTTCTGTTCCTATTAGTCTGACCTAATTAATGCCCAGTTCTGCAAATCCACCCCTCCCTCCAGCAGCGCGCCCTCAGCAGCCTGTTCTCCTCTAGGCCAAGGTCTAGGGTGGGTGGGGTTTGAATCTTCCTCCCTGGGGAGTTGCTCACTCTACGAAGGTATATTAGTGAGGTTCTGTGTCGGAGGCTGTGCTAAGGGCTCAGACTCGAGATGACACAGCCATGTCACAAGGACTGATGAACCAGTCAGGGATGCACAGGGCTCACCCCTGTGCTGGTGAGGGTGGGAGCCCTGGCTTCCGCGGCGAGATGCATTGACTGCAGGCAGGGGCCACCTTGATGGCGTTGTGAGGAACCAGAAGGCGTTCCGGTTGACAGGGAACTGCAGCGTGACTAAATTAGGGCCTTAGTGACGACAGGGAGCTTCAAGGAGCTTCCTGTGGCTGAAGAGGAGCTGCTGGGTGAGCAGTCACGGAAGGGCAGAGTGGTAGCTGGCTGCTCACAGTCCCCTGGACATGGCAGATCTGCAGAGGCGGATGCATAGGCTCTGGATGTTCCCAGCCAGGCTTCACACCCCCCACCCACCAAAAAAAGCCACCCCTAATCAGACACAGTCATGGTGCCTGTAATCCCAGCTCCTCAAGACACTGAGGCAGGAGGGTCACAAGTTCAAGACCAGCTTCAGCAACTTAGTAAAACCCTGTCTCAAAAGAAAATGAAAAATAGGGGGTGGGGCTGGGGATGTAGCTCAGTGGTAGAGTACTTACCTGGCATGTACTAGGCCCCAGGTTCAACCCCTAGTGCTGGGGATAAAACGAAAAAACAAAACAAGAAAAGCAAAGCCAGGCACAGTGGCACAACCCTGTAATCCCAGCAGCTCAGGAGGGTGAGGCAGGAGGAACACAAGTTCCAAGGCAGCTTCAGCAGCTTAGTGAGGCTCTCAGTAACTTACTGAGACCCTGTCTCTAAATAAAAGTACAAAAGAGGACTGGGGATGTGGCTCGGTGATTGAGCGGTGGTTGAGGCCCCTGGGTTCAATCCCCTGTACTAAAAAAAGAGAAAGAAAAGCAAAAAGCCACCCAGCCTCTCCCCTTCCATCCTGACTTCTCCGTCCCACCAAAATTCTGGTCAGGTTGCACTCAGTATGTGCACGCGGTAGCCCCCTCCCTGGGTCTCCCTAGGGCACCGTCTGTTCCCCATCTTCTCATTGCCTTCCCCCCCGCCCCCGCCCCTGTAGAGGCCCCCTCCCTGGGCTCCGCCCCAGCTGTGAGAGGAACTGCTGGAGGAGGAGCGGGAGGTCCATTGCTGGGGGTGAGAGGAGGGCTGTGTTTCTTTTTAGCTCCTGGAAAACCTCTCCCAGAATCCTTGTTGGTGGCTGCGTTGTGGTGTCACAGGGAGGGAGGGGGTTTCTTGGCCCTTTCCTTCCCCACCCTATCTCCTGATCAGTTCTTATTAACCGGGCTGGCTCCAGTGACCAGCCTGTCTGGGGAATTCCTGGCATTCCATACTCTCCTAGGCATTTTCTGCTGGGCCCCATGTCCCTGGGGAAATGGACAACTCTCACTGAATTTGGCTTGACGGGCAGCCGTCAGCACCCCTAGGCACTTGTCTGTCCCCCTGCTGGAAATGCCCCGGTGAATGAGCTGCCTCCTTGGGGCTGGGACTTATGTTGGCTTCCAGGGGCCTCCAGGAGAGCACACTTCAGCCCAGCATGCCAGTCATGGCCGGAACCAGCAGGCCATGGGGTTTCTGTCTCCCCAGCCACTTGCTCCTGGGAGCCTCAGCTCTGGATCTGAAGGAGTGAGAGGCAGGACCACCTGGGGGTGGGAGGGCCCTGTGGATCTGATGAGGGAGGCCCCCGGAGGAGGTTTCGGGGCCTGGAGCTCCTTCCTGTTCTGTCAGGAAGGTGAATCCTTGTTCTTGAGGTGGGGGTGGGGGGCAGACAATGGGAGGGAGATGCTGGACAGGACAGAGATCCCTTTGGCATAGAGGAGAGGGCCAGCGAAGAAGGCTGGGAGCAGCCTGCAGGAGCTTCTGGCCAGAGCTCAGCTTTGCATGCATGTGTCTGTGGTGGGGGACACGTGGGGTGGACGTCATTTCAGACCCCAGAATGTCCTCAGCCTAAGTCCGTGCCCTGTTGCTGCTCAGAGCCCCCAGTGACTGTGACTGTTTAGCTGCTCCCTTTCCACCCTCTCGTCTGCGCCTGGGTATGGAGGTGGGCAGGATGTGGGACCACATGCCCGAGACCACAGAAGAAGAATCCCCCCTCCTTGATGGGGTTTCAGGCCTGGTGACAAGGAATGCCTTCTGAATTCACTGAACCACGGATTCAAAACACACTTTCCCTCCTCCCCTCCTGGGCAGCCATCTGGCAATGCCAGGAGCCACTGAAATCTGCAGGCTGGAGGCCAGCAGCAGAGCCCTTGGTGTGGGGAAGCTCACTCTGGGGTGGGACAAGAGGAGCCAGGGGTCTTCTGGACTAGACACAGGAGAGATAGGAAGAGGTGGGGTTGGAGAGGGGAGAAGATGATATTGAGGGGCCACAGCCCCTAACTCTCCTCCCAGGAGGGGGAGCAGCAGAGCCCCCACACCCAAACTGGGTGGTCCCCATGTTATCTGAAGCTCATGCTATGATTGGGGAGAATTGCAAATTCTAGGCTCCATACTCATCAACGCCAGTGCCGTGAAAGAGAGGCTGAGGGACTCTTCCAGATGAAAGGAGGCTAATGGGCATGGCACCTGGGCATGGTCCAGGACTGGATCCTGAATTGAGAAGAAGTAAACTCGTACAAAGGACAGTGGCTAAGTGTAACAATGGGTGCATTGAGATGACAGCTGTATGGTTGTGGCACTTTTTTTTTTTTTTTATACTGGGGATTATACCCAGGGGCGCTTAACCACTGATATATCCCCAACCCATTTTACTTGTTATTCAGAGACAGGGTCTCGCCACAGTGCTTTTTCTTGCTAATTTACTGAGGCTGGCTTTGAACTTGCGATCCACCTGCCTCAGCCTCCTGAGCTGCGGGATTACAGGCATGTGCCATCGCGCCTGGCTATAGGTTTGAATTTTTGCAGAACTGCAGATTGCATCCCAGTCCCACCTGGGACTAAGGTGGCATTTCTCTATCTTTGGACCCCTTCATGGGAGTGGGGACAAGGTCGCTTCTGGGAGTATGGCTATTTGCTTGGCCTGGGGTGGTGACAAAAGGTGATGGTGCTTGGGCCTGCAAGGTGGGGACCCTGTGGGGACAAGCACCTGCTTATCTTCTGTCCTTACTCATTCCCAAACCACATTCCATCCACAGGCAACTCGGGACGTGGTGCTGAGCCGGGCCCCTGAGCAGGCAGAGGACCGGTTGGTGAGCCTACGGAATGCTGCGGCCATCTATGACCTCCTGAGCATCACGCTGGGCAGGAGGGGGCAGTACGACATGCTCTCTGAGGTAGCCATGCAGCCCACTGCACTCCCGGAGTCAGACAGTACATCAGGAAATCTGATGATGCCACTGTTTATATCCACCCCACCCCCACTTGTCACTCTCCTGCCAGGCTGCTGTGCCTTTTTTAGCCCTGTGACCTTGGCAAGTCCTATCAACCCCAGCTTCCTCATCTGTGAAATGGGGGTTGTTGGGGAGAATAAATGAGTTCCTGCATGTAAAAAGATATGAATACTGTCATACATAATAAAAACAGCTGTTATTTTTATTGAATGTATACATTTTGAAGGCATTTTTTGCAAATTTTATTTTATTTGCTCTTCATCATGGCCCTGTGAAATCATTCACAGGTTATGGAAATGGGAACCAAGGACCAGAGAGGTTGAGATACTTTGTAGGGTCACATAGCATGCCAGTTTCCCCTGGCTTTCCTACAGGAACCAAGTACAGGCCTCCTGCAGCCTCCCAAAGGCAGTGACCTTGAGTAGTGGTTACCCTGGAAGTGGGTGGAAAGGGGAGAGGACAGTGATGGAGAAATGCTGACCATCTCCCCCTCCCCAGTGCCTGGAACGAGCCATGAAGTTTGCGTTTGGAGAATTTCACCTTTGGTACCAAGTGGCCCTCTCCATGGTGGCTTGTGGGAAGGTAAGGCCCAGGGATGCTGGGCACTGCACAGGAGCTCTGTGTTCCTCTGGTCCCTGCCAGAGGTGGAGAGCTGGGGAGCTTCTCTGGAGCCAGGTGCACAGGGAGGAGGTGGGTGGTTGGGAACTGTTCTCCAGCAACTGTCTGAATCTCCAGGAGTGTGGGTGGGGAGGACAGATAAGGGCCCTGAGTGACTCCCACATCCACCTGCAAGTCACAGTGTGCCTCCTCTGCATGCAGGTGTGAGTCGGCTGCTTTTCTGAGTGTGGTGTGTGGGGGCATCGCGGCACTTGTGCTGGTGACTTGGGCATGACTGTGTGGGATGGGCGTGGGGTGTGGCTCCAGGTGAGGGGAACCGTTCCAGCCCACTGGGCGAGGCATCAGGAAAGGGCCTGCCTGCGAGTTGGGAACTTGCCTAGGAGAAAAGATGGGAGGGTGAGTGGAGCAGGGCCCCATAGGGAGCCCCGAGGGAGAAGTGTGTGGTCCATGTGGCCAGGAGAGCTGGTGGGCGGGGAGAGGCTGCCCGGAGCAAGGGGCACTGGGGCGGACACTCGGCCCCCCGTGCACCCAGCCCCCGTGCCAGCACTCCTCATTTTTCTTCCGATCAGAATTACACTTATATAAGCTTCTATTTTAAGCAGTGACATGAAAGGAAAACCTTTCCGGAGATGGGTGCTGAGGGTGTTGGGGCTGAGGATGCTACAAATGCAGGAAGTAAGGTGGCATGAGTCGCAGATGGTTCCAGGAGCTCTAAATACCCAGAGCCCTTTCATGGGGCTGAGGGAATCCCTCGCCCCCCGGCCCATCTGTGCCGTGTTCCATTTCTAGCCCCGTGGCTGTCTCCGAGGAGGGCCCTCCCAGCGTGCCAGCACCGCCTCCACCAATGGAGGGGTGCCAGGCATCTCTGGGCCTCAGGAGAGAGGCCGCCAGGACCTGGCAGGGAGGGGGAAGGAGACCAGGAGCCACGGCCTGGCGCACGGGGTGAGGCTGGAGGCACAGCCCAGGTCAGTGCTGGATGTCATCCTCCTAGCCCTCCCCACAGGGGCCAGAGCATCTTGAAGTCACGTGATCTCTTGGCTGTGGCTTAGCAGGAAGTATTCAGAGCACAGACAAGTCACAGCCACATGAGTCAAGGTAGGGGGACTGGAAAGATGAGCCCTGTGTCTGAGGGGCTCTGGAGGTCCCCCAGGCTCAGGGAAAGTTTCATGATGGCCTTGGAGATAAGGGGCTTCCTACCTTCCTCTGGAGAAGCAGCTGGGCACAGGGAGGTCCAGACACAGCCTGGCACCCTCCCAGGACCCAGAGCCGTTTTCCCAGCCCGGCCCCTTCATGAACCAGCAGGTGGGCACAGGAAGGAATGAGCTTACAGGCGGGGACTTGGGGTGACCAGTTATCTCCTCATGAGGGAGACTCCACTGGCTAGAGACACGAAGCTGTCCCCACCCATCACTCAGGGCAGCGGGAGATTGTTCTGGAAGGCATTCTCTACCCCCTTGGGAATCCTGGATACCAAATCAGTCAGCCCAACTGTCCCAGGCAGCTTTCAGAGGAGTGACCCGAACTTGCCTTTGCCAAGGGCCCCAGGGGGGAATCCAGGTTCTGTACCTTCCAGGAGGTGAGACTGGGCAGATATAAATATACCTGGCATTTGAACCCGCAGGAATAACAGATGAGTTGCGTGGCATGATTTAGGTCGTTCCTTCTCTGGGTCTCCATGCGGCAATTGCATTGGCTGCGTTGCTAGGTAACCAGCATGACAAAAAAAAGAAAGAAAGAAAAAGAGCCAAGAGCGGCTGCAGCCTCGAATGGCTCCTTAAATAGCAGCGTTTTCTGGTCTGCGTGGGGGTGGGGTGAGAAGGGGTGGGGTGGAATGTGGAGGGTCAGTGTTAGAGAGTCCTCCATTTCAAAGACCCAAAGGTCAGCCACCCAGAGGAGGCTGAGCAGCAGCCTGAGGCTGGCCTGGCGCACGGGTGAGGCTGGAGGCAGAAGGGACCTTGGTAAGGGGCTTGGAGTGGCATTCCTAGGAGAGGGTCTTGCAGAGGAGGTGGGGCCTGAAGCTCCTTCAAGCCCCTCCCACCGCCTCCCTTGCTGCAGCCCACACTGGTTCCCAGTCTGCTGGAGCCAGTCATTTGTCAGTACCTTCTTGAGCTTGGCCTCCTACACTCTTGTCTCTGAGAGACCAATAGTGGAGGGTAGCATTTTTCTTCTTGCCCTCCCTCTGCCTTTTTGTGAGCTCATTAGAGGCAAGAGCCATTTGTATCCCTTCTCACAGTGACTCCACAACCCCTAGCCTAGCACTGGACCCAAGGTAGGCCCTCAACAAAGGCACTGCAATTGACCCTAAAAGTCTGAGTGTATGAATCTGTTTTCTGTTACTGTAGTGAAATACCTGAGGCTGGTAAAAATGAAAACAAAAGAGGTTTTTTTAGCTCTTCATTTTGGAGCTCAAGGACATGAAGCCAGCATAGGCTCAGCTCTGGTAAGGACCTCATAGTAGATTATCATCATGGCAGGAATGTGTGTATGTGGGAAAAATCACATGGCAAGACAGGAAGCTTGACAGAGGGGAGGGACCAGCCTTGCTCTTTTTATAACTACCTTCTCCTGAGAACTAACTAGGATTCTAGAAAACTACCTCCATCCTTCTGAGGGTGTGGCCCCAAGGCGCTAGCCACTCCTACTCAGCCCCACCTCTTAAAGGTCCCACCATCTCAGTGCCGCCACCTGAAGGACCCAATCCCTCCAGCACATAAGCCCTTTAGGAAAACACTCCTGCCATATCCAAGCCATAGCACTTAAGCCAGAGCCCAGGGAAATCTGTGACAGCTGAGCGGAGAAAAGCTCTTCCTTTGTTAAGTGGTGGGAGGTGGGGGGTCTGGGGTGAGCAAGGCCAGTTTGGACCTAGCTAGGCATCTGCTAGTCGGCCACACTGTGCTCTGAGCAGGTCAGTCTCCCAGAACACTTTCTTCAGTGGCATCCCCAGAGTTGCTTGGAATGGAGAGAAGCTAAGTAACAGTGGATAGCTTGGCCACAGTCGTACTTGGCCCCAGCATATGGGAATTGTCCTTGTCACCCACACAGGCACCACCTACCTGAGGTCACATAGGTACAGGGGTGTACACACCAGGAGGGTAACTGCTGAGCTCCCTGGAGAAGTGTTGGACTCAGAAAATTCCAGCTCTGAAGGGGAGAGAGAGATTGTATATTAGGGAAGCAGGCTTCCTCTCTGGTCTGTAGTGGCCATCTGAGTCGTCTGAGGTCATCACCATAGAACCTGCATGAGGTAGTAGTTAAGAGAATTTAGAGCCAATCTTCTTGCCAGGTGCGGTAGTGCACACCTGTAATCCCAGCGGCTCAGGAGGCTGAGGCAGGAGGATTGCAAGTTCAAAGCCAGCCTCAGCAATGGCAAGGTGCTGGGCAACTCAGTGAGACCCTGTCTCTAAACAAAATACAAAATAGGGCTGGGGATGTGGCTTAATGATCGAGTGCTCCTGAGTACAATCCCCAGTACCCCCCCCCAAAAAAAAATAAAGAGAATTTGGAGCCAGACTGTGTGTAAATCCCAGCTCAGTCACAGGCTGTGTGGCTTGAATCAAGCTCTTTACCGTCTCAGCATTTCACTTTTGACAATTGGTCATAGTTCTTGCCTCATAGGACTATTGTGAAAATTAAATGGCTTCATATGTATAAAGCACATAAAAAAGGGTGTCAGCAAACTTTTTCTGTAAAGGGTCAGGTAGGGCCATTTTTTACTTCGCAGGCCAATCTCTCACAAGTATCTCATTTTGCCATTGTATTATGCAAATAGCCACACACACAGTACATAATGCGCAGGCATGACTGAGTTCCAATTCAACTTTACTTACAAAAATAGGCAGAGGGGCCAGAGTTGGCCTGTGGGCTGTGACTTCTGAGCCCTGACAATGCCTGGCCCAGAGTAAGATCTGGAGAAGTATTAGCTGCTGTTTCTATTGGTAACATCCTGCTCTCCCCTCCTGGCCCTCCCTCCACATGTGGCCACCGTCAGCAGGTCCAGGCTGCATCCCTAGATCCCTGGGGAATCCCAGATTCCTGCCTGAAAGTTGTCTCCAGCCCTGTTGGCTTGGCTTCTCCCCTTCTTCCTGCCAGCCTCTGTGTCTCCCTAATCCTGCCACCCACCCTTCTTCCAACTGCCCATTTAGGAAGCCCTTTTCTACCTCTGAAATTTCTGGGGTTCAGATTTGAATTCCTTTTGCTGTGTTTCCATCTGTTGTCATGTTAGCTCTTGTCCCCCAAGGGCAAGGTCGTCCTCACCTCCATTTTTCAGATGAGGAAACTAAGGCCCAGGGACTTGCCTGGCAGCAGCACCACCAGGCCCCCCTCTGGACCCTCTGCCTGGCTCTTGGGAGGAAAGGAGGTACTGGTTGTCTGGGGTGGGAGACACCCTATCTGTGGAGACCCATGTGGCCAGTGATGATGTCCCCTGCTCTTGCTCCTGCAGTCAGCCTACGCCGTGTCCCTGCTACGGGAGTGTATGAAGCTGCGGCCCTCGGACCCCACTGTGCCCCTGATGGCTGCCAAGGTCTGCATCGGGCCCCTTCACTGGGTAAGTGAGCTTGGGTCCCGGGCAGGCAGGGCCCAGGTCCCTTGGCATGGAAGGGAGGGTGTGGAGCTGGAGGAAGATGCGTGAGGACCCATGAGCTTCAGGCTTCGACAGCAGTCCCCTCCTCAGGATGGGGTTTTGTTTGCGGTTGAGCCTTGAAATGTGGTCAAGATCCAGTGGAGGGAAAGAAGAGGTGCCCCCCAACCTGCCCAGCAGTGGGGGTGATGGGCGAGACCCTGGAGTTGCCTGGATCCACTTGTCAGTTTAGAAGCCTTGGATGACCTCACATCCAGCATGAAAGGGCGTATGTGATGCTGAGGATCAGAGTCAGTCCTAGCCCTTGGCAGAGGGGACGGCAGCCCCTCTGCAGCTGCTCTCCTTCCTCGGCTCCAGCCCTTGGGCCCAGCCTGGGCTCTGCTGCCTGCTCTCTGCCCTCTGCTGAAGCAGCTCAGCTGCTAGGAGGCTGCAGCTCAAGGGGTGCCCTCTCCCCAGCTGGTGGCCTTTACCACAGTCTCCTGGAAACCAGGGCATTAGCAGCTTGGAGCAGTGGGAGAGTACAGGGCCAGGAGCCCGGAGCCCCAGTCCAGGGCTGCTTGTCTCTAGGGCCAGGGCCGCTGGCCCAGGGTGGGGTGCCTCTGCGAGGATGTCTGCTCTCTCTGGGAGCTCACTTCCAGACGCTCTTGGCATTCGTAAGTCCCATTTAGCCTCCTGATGTCAGGGGTGGTCCTGTTTCTACCCTCTGAGTGACAGAGCAAGTGTCTCATTCCTCCCACATGCTGGCTCCAGTCCCACCTCTCCTCCCTTTCAGAATAAGTGTCCCCAGTTCCTTCATCTGTTCTCCGGGCCCAGGGTCGGCCAAAATGGGTGCTCTGCCTGGGCACGGCCATCCCTGACTTCTGGTAGTCCTGACACCCCCCAACCCACCCCCTCACCGTCATGGATCCAGTTTGTTCAAAGACAGCCGGGGCCAGCCGCCATGGGCCTCCCGCAGGTGCCAATAATTAGCACCCCCGACAACAGCCTCCTCCTGCCACTCTCCCCTCCTTGAGCATCCAGCAGACAAATCACTGGCCTTGCAAAAGGAGGTGATAAGCTCCCTGTGAATTCCACATCCTAACACTGTTCCAGTACAGGAAACTGGCCTTGGCCCTCCCTCGGGTCCCCACCTCACCATCCCCATGAGCTCTGCTTTCTCTCTGCTGCAAGGAGGGTGGACAGCAGGGGTGAGGGGACAAGGCAGCCCTTGCCCTTTTACTTTCCGGTGCTCAGATTCTTGTGTCTGAAATGCTGATGCTGGGCCGCACTGTGGGGAGGATGACATCAGAACCACCCTGTAATGGGTTTTAGGCTTTTAGAAGGCACAGAATGGTGAGGTGGTCAAGAGTTTTTGCTGCCCACCCATTGGGTGCTCTTGAGTAAGGCACGTAACCTTGCTGTGCCTCTCCATTTTCTCATCCATAAAATGGAAACAATAACAGTCTCTTCCTTGGGCGTTGACATAAATGACATAAAGTCTGGCGAGGGCTGGATGGGCTAGGGAGGCTTCATGGAGGAAGCGGCCTTGAATAGGACTTGGAGGGTAGGAGGATCCCGGCCAGCAGCAAGGCCTTCCACCACAATTTGCTTCCCCTGGCCCTGTGATTATCAGGGAACCCTCATGCTCCCCAGATCTTTTGGGGAAGGCTGTTGACATCTTGTTCCCTAGAGTTAGGGTGCCCTGATGAGCAAGCACTTGGATATGGGTGGCAGAGATTTAGCAGGAGCTGAAGGGTGCAGAGCGAGTGGGCTCCTGACCACCAGTTCAGACCCCTGTTTGTTCCAGGGCTTCTGAGAGGGGCCTCAAACGTCCCTGCAATGAAGCCCAGAATACTCATGTCTCTGAGGGTGGGGCGGGGGAAGGCATCTGTGCTCCCGAAGGCTGCCAGCTCCAAGGGAGCTGTGGTCCACCCAGCCAATGGCACCCTTGCCAGGAAGCCCTAAATTTAGGTCTTCCCACCACAGAGGAGCTGTTTCCCTCTACAGCATAATTACAGTAATTATGTGCATTCAGATTACATGGTAATAAAATTAGGATCAAATCAGTCCAAATTGAAATCAGATGAGTTAGGAGCAAAGTAATCAATGACAACATAAATAGAAAAGCCCAGAAGGAAGCTTAAACACGCAGACTTGTCATTGGATCAGGGAGAAAGGAGGGCGAGCTGTTGAACCTGGGCTGAGCATGTTGAGCGTTGGGGCGGGTTGGAAGCTGGGTTTAAATCAGGCCCAGCCAGCACAAGACCCTGGTGGGCCAGGGGTGGGCCACTGGCAGCCTCCCTAGTCTGGAAGCCAACTCCTGTATCCCCCAAAACCTTGCTTGCACCTGCCTTGGACATGGATTGCACTGCATTGCGATCTGGTGTTTCTTGGGGCAGGACTGCCTCTCTCACTTCTGAAACGCCACCCACAGTTCAGTGGGTGGTGCTGGTGGGTGGACCCTCCTTGCCCATGAGCACAGCTGTCTCTTCACAAGGAATTCTGCCTTGGATGGCCCTTGTCTTCCCAATTAGATGGGGACCTTCTTTGCTCACGATGTTTTGCACTCTGAACCCCTCTCCCTGCAGAAAATTGTACAAATGGTGGGCGTTACTTCTAATTTATATCAGACTAAGCATGGCCCAGCTAGCCAGGAGGGGCCCAAGTGTTCTGCACTTGGCTCAGTGGTTTCTCCTGCCCTTTGGCTAGTTCTTGCTGCCTGGTTGGCACAGGGCAGGGAGCAGGCTGTGGGGTAGCCAAGGGCAGCCTGTTCTCCGAGGAAGCCAGGAGATGGGCAGCCTTGTGCTCTCTGTTCCCGAGGCTGCCGCAATGGAGGATGGTCTGACGGCGGCAGGGGCCTAGTTGCATGAGACAGCACGCATCCTGAGACGCGACTGACGCCCCTCCGTCTCCTGCCTTCACAGTCTTCTGGCTCACGTCAGCCCCCAGCAGGCCCAGCCATTGTCCAGCCAAGCCCCAAGAGCAGGGGATAGAAATCTGGGGGTGGACCATTTGGCCTGGGTTGCAGAAAAGGAGGCTGAAACTGGGACATTAGGAAAACAAGTTGTGCTAGGCAGAACCAGCCTGGGTGGCCACATGCCCAAAGGGCGGAGCACCTGCTGTCCCCGCATCCTGTCCTCATGTCCAGAGCCAGTGTGGGATGCCCCAGGCCAAGTCTGGGTCTGAGAGCAAGGCTGCCCCCAGGTGGGGGCCAGCAGAGGGACTTGCATGGTCCTGTGCTGGTTGCTGGCTAACCCGGGACTTTGTGACGGGGTAGGAGTTGGCAGGGAGGACCCCACCCACCCGCCTGAGCCTGAGGCTCCTGAGGTGGGTGAGGACTTTCCTGGCACAAAACCAGAGAGGCCTGCATGGTAGCCTCTGCCTGGGCATGGCCAGCATCTTGCCAGGGACCCTACTTTTAGAAAAGGAGGAGAAAGGGAGATGTAGATATTTTTTAGTATCCCTCCAAACACAAGTATTTAAAATCCATGTAATTTTAAAAGTTGAAACATTTGTAGGAGGCAAAGAGGACAGGGTGTGCGTGAGTGGTATGTGTCACACAGACAGCAGAGGAGGCTGTGGAGTGGAAACGCGGGTGTGCTCACCTCAGGAAGGTATGTGATGCATCTCCCACAGGGGACACCCTGAGGGGCCGTGGGTGTGGCAGAAAGCGCTGGGGTTCGAGTCCCCGCCTACCCACACTTCACTAGCTTGTGGCTTTGAAGCAGTCATTTACTTCCCAGGGCCTCAGTTTCCTCATCTGTAATCTGAGAACTGTCACATCCGCTGTGACGGGGAGGCTGTGAACATGAGCGGAGATGGAGCCTGTCCCTGCCTCACGCTGCTGGTCCCTGGTAAATGCTCAGCATGGCTGTTCTAGCCCCTTCAAGAGCAGGCACTCAGAAAGGATGCACCTTTACATTTTTGCCTTCATTTTTCAAATTTAGGGGTGGGCAGAGCCAGGAAGACGGATTAAGTGTTGACGAGGCAGGGAGAAGCGAGCACCAGCTCTCCTGCCACCACCTTTTAGAAATGAGAAAGTGTCTTCTCCTCCCAGGAAGGAAAAAGTGGGTTTTCCACAGAGCAGTGACCAGTAGGCTCCGGGTCCTGTGGGAAGGAACTAAGAAGAAACTGGAGGTCTCTTTAAACAGAGCCCCGCAGGCCCAGAAATGGGCTTTGTCTAGTCCCCAGGAAGAGGGGAGACTCCCAGGGTGAAACCTCTTTGGCCTGCTGCAGAGAGAAGTCAGCCCAGGAAGAGCAAGGCGGTCAGCAAGGAGCGCTGGAGAGAGGAGAACTTGCAAGATTGCAGGGAACCTTTCCTTTACTCATGAAAGCAGAGTATCAAAGCATTATACCCTTCAGTTCATTCTTTTTTCTAAAGTGTCAGGAGAAAAATAAAAAGCTACAGAAGGCAGCCGAGGTCAGGGGTCCTGCATGACCTAGGCTCTTTCCGTGCCTAGGTCATGCAGGCTCCCTGTGCCTCAGAACCTCCAGCTGTTCCAACAGGTAGCCATGGTGCTGTGACATTGCAGGGTGGGGGTGGGGGGTTCGGTCTCCGTAGAACCACAGGACCTTCTCAAGGGTTTTTTTTGACAAGGTTGTGTGTCTGCCCTGGGTACAAGAGCATTGCATCATGGGGGAGGAAGGTTGGCAGGAACACTGGAGACTCCTCACCGGGAAGTATCATGACCAGCAGGCAGGACCCAGAGCCACGCCTGAGCTGTCGCAGAAGCAGTGTTCCCCACAGAGCTGACAGTTGTTAACTTTGGAGGCTGGGGGAGGAAGTGTCTGGAGTTTGGGAAGTACACCTGAGGCACCAAGCAGAGAAGACCAGGGCAGGTGGCAGAAGCTCAGGCACCTGGCAGCTCACACTGTCGGGTTAGAACAGCATTTGCAGACCGCACAGGTGGGGAGACCTGTTCATGGGCTGTGGGCTAGAACACTTAAAAAATTAAAATAGACTCCCAGGATAGGATGGGAAATATTCCAGTGCATAATCCACGGAGGGAGTGAATTTTGTGACAATGACTGGGTCTACTGATTATGGATTGTGTGTCCTGGACCAGGGTGGGGCCAGAGAACTTGAACAACCTGGTAGAGCAGACTGAGCAGGGCTTCAGAGTCACCAGCTTATCCTTGTGTGATCACTCCTCCGAACTAAGGGTCAGGCCAAGAGACTGTAATGTCCCCTCTCTGGATTCTAGAGGGCCTTTGATGCCACTTCCTAATTTGTCAGTGAGATCATGTGTATGTACAAAATATATATATATATATATATATATATATATATATACACACACACACACACACATATATATATATACACATATATACATATATACATGAATGCATAGTTGTATTCATATTTTGTGTGTGTGTGTGTTTGTGTGTAAATAATACTGGTTTGGGAATGTAGCCCATAGTAGAGCAGCCTAGCATGTATGAGGCGCTGGGTTTAATATCACACATACACACAATCAGTAAATAGATAGATAGATAAATAGATAGATAGGCAAATGAATGCTTACTACAAAATTGTATTTGCTATCTGGTCACATACTGCCCTGAGCATTACCATGTGACCCATTCGGTCCTCCCAGCAGCCCCCTGAGTGACACTGCTGTTATCTTCATTATACAGAAGCGGGGAACTGAGGCACAGCAAGAGCAAGTGACCAAACCACGACTCAAGTCCCAACAGCATGGCCCCACTGCTTTGTCCTTGTCACCGGGCTGCCCTGCCTCTTTGCAGAAAGTTAATTGGCGAGTGAGCTGGCTTGGGGTTGAGCGTAATTCTAGCAGGACAGAGCGAAGGTTGGCAGAGTCAGCGTCCAGGGATTCAGGACCCCACTCTTGCTAGTTGAAGGGACTTAAGTGTTATAAATCATTTCATTTTTAGTTCTTGCTGCGACAGCATTCTACTCTTTGGCTAGCTAGTTAGAGCACCTACAGATTCGGTGTGCTGTTGAATTGTATATTGTTTGTTTTAATAGAATTAATAATAATATTTTCCTTTATAAGCACTGCAGTGACTGCACATGCAGAAAGCCTGTTTTGTGGGGTGGCAGTAGAAATCACAATAGCATCGGCCATGTAGGAACATGGTACATGGCAGCCTTGTGAATTTTATCTCCTTCCTTTCTGCACAATGGTCCCTCTGCTCCTTCAGGGGTGTTTGTTTTACTTTGGTTTTGATTTTTAGTTTTGCGCAGAGCTTACCAAAACTGTGCCCAACTCATCTCTCCGTGGCTAATGGTTTCTGTCTCAGGATCCTAATTCCAAACTCTAGGGACAGAGACTCCACTAGATGTGGCCAGTGGTTAAGCCACAGGACACAGAGCTGCCTCTCTTCTGCTGGGGCTGGACCTAAGCAGGGACAGGGCAGGGGCAGCTCTGGCTGTGGTGCCAAAAGCAGCTTAAGTGTGAGTCTGGTCTCCCAGTTGGCTGACTTTGCGAGCCCCTGGCTGGGGGAGACACCTATGGTCAGGGGATGTTGACGTGGGTGGCACTAGAGGGCTTGGGTGTGATATGTTCTGCCCCTTGCTGTGGGCTGGCATGAATCTCAGGGACGGAGGGAGCATCTCTGCCCTCTCTGGAAGCTCATTTTCTCAGAGATGGGAACACAGACATGCCGCTGTGGGAGCGAGGAAGTGTTTCTTGGAGGCGTGTGGGCAAGAGTGGGCATGCGGTAGCCCCTGGCTGTGATGTGCCCTGCCACCTCAGCCTCTGTGGTGGGTGCCCCAGGGTGTCCATGAGGCCTGTCTCATGGACTCTCTCTTCATCTATGGGTATGTGATGGTCTGTGCATGTGTGACCCCTGCTAGTTGGTCCTTTTCCAACTTGAACAGTCCCCCTGCTGTGTGAGGGACAAAAACAGCCCTAGGCCTTTTTCCACTGCTCAGGGATGGAGCAGGCCCTGGACTTAGCCGGAGTGGCAGCCTGCCTGCCCTGTGGGGCTGCATGTCCAGCATGCCTAGCCCTGGCTCCCCTGTGTCTGCAGAGCAGGGCAGGCGCAGAGGCCACACAGGCAAGGAAGCAGCACTGACGGGCCTGCCTTGGGTTCCTGCTCCTGGCAGAGCAAGCTTTGGGGAGCCAGATCTCTGGGGCAAGGGAAGCTTCTCCCATGGAGAGATGGCATCCTGTGACCTTGAGCACAAGCCCCCTTGGAGGGGGAACAGGTCCAGAGAGTCACTCTCCAGTAAAGGAAACCGCCAGTTCTTCTGCTCAATGCTTGTGTGGCCTGGACAAGCCTCCCGATCTCTAGTCATGGGGCCCATATGTGAGGAATCGCTGTTCTCGTCTGCACAGCAGCGTCCCAGGCTTGTGACTGTGTGTTGCCTGTCATGTCCAGAGCCCTCCCCTGACTCTACCTCTCCTCTCCACAGCTGGAGGAGGCCGAGCACTTTGCCAAGGTGGTGGTCAGCCTCGGTGAGGAAGCTGGGGATTTCCTCCCCAAGGGCTACCTGGCCCTGGGTCTCACCTACAGCCTGCAGGCCACTGACGGTGAGTGCCAGGCCCTGTGAGAGGACATCTCAGGCTTCCTAACTGCCTCCAAGGTGTCTTATCCCACCAGTACCCCCACTGCACCACTCCCCACAGACACTATTCACATTCTTCTGCGTGGCACACGCACACGCGCACACACACACGTGCACAGATACACACCTCTCAGTTCCATTTCCACTCTTTGGTTCAGACCGCCTTCATACCCAGCTCTTCCCACACTCCAGTTCTTCCCACCTTTTAGGCCCTGCCCCAGCTCCAACAAAGCCCAGTCTGATCTCCGTGGAGCTTCTGGTACTTTCTATCTGTGGTGCCCGGTATCAGCCCTCCGCCCCACGGTGCCTTCATTCTGGTTCTCACAGACTGCTGTGATCTTCTGAGGTCTTTTAAATCCCCCATCACATATGGCATGGTGCCAGGCATACATCAGGTGCTTCATAAGTACTCGTGCTTAGTTGATAGGTTCCACTCCTTCCTGCCCAGGCCTGGTGCTCTCTCCCTAGTGCCAACTTTCCCCCATTGATCAGGCAGCTACCCTCCTGTTCTTGCAGCATGAAGGGAAGGGAGTAACAGACCCCTCCCCAGGCCTAACCTGGACTGGGATCTACCTTCACCCACCTCTCCCTAGTGCCAGGCTGTGGGAACAGGGCTGTGCACACTTGACCTCAGAGGCCCTGCGCAGCCTGGCTTGTCCAAAGAAGAGAAGAAGCTGCCTACGAGAGCCTAGTGCAGAGCCAGCTCCTACTGCTCAAGGCATGTGGCTGCAATGTCTTCAGGCCTCTGTGCCCCCCGCATGGTCTAGAGGGATTCCTCAGTCCCTTGGTCACAGTAGGCTTTGATAAAAGAGCCTCCTAGCCTTCGACCCTGTCCTGGTAGGGACTGTTCCTGAAGCTTTCAAGGTGAGGAGCTCTGCTGGCTCTCAGTGCAGACCCTGGGGTGGGGCCTGCACACAGTCATGCTCACACCACACCAAGGCTCAGGACACCTGCCCTGCTGTGTGTAAAGTTGGATGCAGTTCACCAGAAAGGTGCTCAGCTTGGGGTTCCGTCAGCAGCGTGGTGGGCAGGGAAGCCCACCACAGGCAGTGACCTTTCTCAAGGCTTTTGAGAGTCAAGTTGGTCCAGGGGGCAGAGAAGCCAATGGAGTAGAAGGAACCTGTGTGCCAAGAAATGTGCTAGGAGGCCAGGGCAGCAGAGAGCATCATCAGGGCTGCTGGCCTTCGAGGCCCCTGATGTCTCAGAATCCATCTGTCTCCTACAGCCACCCTGAAGTCCAAGAAAGATGAATTGCACCGGAAGGCACTGCAGACTCTGGAGAGGTGAGGAGATGTCCGCTGGCCCCAGGGGCCCTTTGGGGTATTCTTCCCCTCCATGTTTACCTCTGAGGTGTTCACCCTTATGAAATGGAGGTTTCTATTTCCACTTTATGGATGAAGAAACTAAAACTCTGGGAGGTGACACAGCAAGCAGGGTCAGGCCATGGGGGGTTGGGTACGCAGCGAGCCCTGCCCTCAGCTCCAGGCCTCTGGCCTTCAGTGCTGGTAGAGCCCCGGGGTCAGCTAGAAGCTGGGACTATGGCAGCTACTAGGCTCAGCCCCTGGGGCTTGGGGCTCTAAAATGGAATAATAGCACACTGCTGGGTGACAGTTACACGAGATGAAGCAGGAAGTGCATCTGGTTGCCATCTCCTACCTTTATCAGGGAGTCAGGAATGGTGATTGTCTCCTTTCAGGCTCTCCCAGCCACCTCACGTCTGTGAGGACCTCCCACCTTCCCGCAGCCCTCGCAGAGATTTCCTAGCAGCCTGGGGTCAGGGGACAGAGACGACCCTCTCCCAGGAGCTCTGCTGCCTCAGGCCCACCCTTGCCCAGCCCCTCCTCTGCACCACAGTCCCACCCACCTGTCTCCCTCCTCCCTCCTTCCTCTGCCCTCTCCTGCATCTTCTCCCTCTGAGCCTCTGTGTATCCTGCTCCCTCCTGAGCACTGAGGTGGCTGTGTTGTTGGCTAGGGCCCTGCTGGGCCTCCACTTGCCAGCTTTGTTGGAACATCTGTCCCCCTCTGGGCAGATTGTACCCCTACCCAGGGATGCAGCTCCAGGGGGTTCTGGAGCTCCAGGAATGGGAGACTCTTCCCCACCAGCTCTTCATTCTTGCCAGAGAGGCCATTCTAGGTCCTCCACCCTCAGGGAGCCTCTGTCCTTCTGAAGAGAGGTGGGAGGCTCTGGCCAGCTGACAGATGCTCAGAGGCGAAGGCCAGGCTGCTGGGTATGGATATACACACTCTCTCCCCTCCCTCTGTTCACTCAGGTCTGTCACCTCAGGGCCACATTGCAGATGGTCCCTACCTCAGCTAGTGCCAGCCCTCCAGAGCAGCTGTCCCTGCCTTGGGGACTTCTGCCTAAGCCATCATCTTCCGACTGGATGTGCCTCCAAGACAGGGCCTGGCCGAATCCCCCATCCCCACTGTGTTGGCCCACAGCGCCCGGCTTAGGGTTGGCAAGCTGGGGTCCGGCTCATATGCTATTGCTCAATCATTGATGACTGACTTGTCACTTCCTCTCCCCATACAGAGCCCTGGAGCTGGCACCTAGTGACCCCCAGGTCATCCTTTATGTCTCCCTGCAGCTGGCCCTCGTCCGACAGGTGGGTTGTCACAGTTCCTAGGCCCCAGATCCCTGGGGGGTGCTGATCCCTTCCTGGCCATTCTGCTTACTACCTGTGTGACCCTCTGCAAGTGACTGGCCTCTTTAAGCCTCTGTGTTCTTATCTGTTGTGAGCACCTTTGTGCCCCTCCTTGGAGAGTCCTAGTGAGGATGAAGTCAGTTAATGGGGTACAGCCCTGGCCCATGGGGAGCAGAGAGGAAGGGAGCATCTCTTGCCCTCACTTACCTTACAACATTTCAGTCTTCTGAGGTGATGAGTGATCACAACATCATTTGCTTGTGTCCTGCCTCCCACCAACCTTTCCCTGAGAGTCTGGGGGAATGTGGCACCTGGAGCAGTTTCCGGGTGGGCTTTCTATGTTACCCAAAGCCTTTCCCTGAGCCTCGGCCTTGGCTTCTGGGACCCTTAGGGGCCTCCTGTTAGCCAACTGCCTTCACCATGCTGGGAGCACCGCCACCACCTGCAGCTCTTCAGGTGGACCTACCTTTCCCCAAGCTAGCAGCTGAGCTGTGAGCTGTCAAGAGGACACTGGCTATCTAGGCACGTCCCCATCCCAAGCCCTGGAGAATCTCCCTTGCCTCACACACACTACAGACTGGTGCTCTGGGAACACATGTGGCCTCCAAAGCAGGACCTCTCTGGTGGCCTTGGCCTACTGCATGTGGACCGTGACACCCACTGACTGCTCAGGCACCGCAGACAAGCCCGTTTTCCAACAGCTCCCGTCTCCTGTGCCTCCGGGAAGCAGGCTGAGCTCCAGACTGCTGGAGCGCTGGACTCGGTTCTCCAGTACAAAGCTCTCCCTGCCCCAGTTAAGAAAACCGTGGTCCATCCAGGGATGGGCATGGCACCTCATTCCTGGCCAGGAGGCTGGTCTTGCTGTCGTGCCTGGACATCGGTAGTTGAGTGGGCTTTTTCTCCTACTCCAGGGTGGTGGGGTTCTGTACTGTCTGCCTGCATCACCCTCCCCTGGAACATGTGTTGGCCTGGCTCCTCTTGTCACTGCATGGTGGTTCTCATTATTGGAATCTCTTCCTTCTCACCCCATGCCTGGACCCTTTTCTTGGGTCCAGTGACCTGTCACTGTCACTCTGAGTCCTTCTGTCTCCCTCTCTCTGTCCTTCTGTCTCAACCATTTTCTCCCCTCGGCCCTGCCGTCGTTCCTGCTGTCCTCCGCTGCTTTTCTCGCTTCCTCTTTTATCCCCTCCCCCGTGACTCACCCCGTCCCTCCTCCACCTCCACGCTGTGCCCACGCTCCTGACTTCCAGGCCTTGAACCAGGCACTGGGTCCTTCTGTGTCTGTCTCCAAGAGCATCACTCTCTTCCCAGGAACACAGATGGAAAGATACCTGAGACTGCTTTATTTTTAGCCTTCTGTAAAAGAACCTGGTGCTTTTCTTGCCAATCAAGTTAATGATAAACCTTTGGTGATGCATTTTTTAATCTCTTTAATTATTCACTCATCTCAGATGAATAGGGCCCATCCTTCAAGAGAGATGGCCAGCCAGGCCATTGCGGCCTGGTGCCTAGTTTCCCTGGGGACTCCGGGTCTCATCAGCCTCAGGGGTTTGAGGGCCTCTGAATGGACTCTAAGCCAGAGCCCTTACCCGCCTGATTCTCTGAGGCTTAGAGCCGTCCCATCCTGCCCAGAGCATGTCTTCCTGCTCCAACAGTGATGTTTAGGGACATGGGTGCCTAGCCCAGAGTAATGGGGTGTGTTGTGGCAGAATTACCTTGGCAGGAACAGCCTTGGGGAGGCACAGACAAGCCAAAGTGGTAGCCACAGTGATCAAGGGGGTAACAGAGCCTCATGCTAAGAGTTGCAACTGGATGAAGCAGCAGTTGGAGGGAGGGTAGAGGAGGTTTGTGTGTCCTGGGGAACTGGGCCAGGATGGAGGTACCGACATTTGGGAGGTGAGGAGGACATAGTAGTTAGCTGGACGCCTGCCACAACCCTGGTCCATCTGGCTGGCCTTGACCTGGGAAGAGCTGAGTGTGGGCCTTTGGCTCACCCAGCAGGGGCTTTAGCAGCTTGTTGGAGGCCCTGCTCTGTTGCTAAATAGCTCCACAGGGCTGGACCTCTTAGGGTGAGGACATTTGAAAAGATCAAGGGATGGAAGATAAACATGCATTTTCATTTGCAGAGTTAGTTCATTTAACCTTTCTGAAGTAAGGCATGTGCCTAACTTGCAGATAAGGAAACTGAATTCAGAGAGACTGGAGCTCCAGGATATGGCTAGAACCATTTTTTCCCCCCAAATTCACAAATACTGCTCTTTCTGCAACACACCAACAAGCCCAAAAGAGCGTGATCAGTGGATTCAGATGGCACTGCCCCAGCCAGGACTGGAGCAGTAGGCTCGCATGTGTTTGCTAAGAAGGAGGAGATGGTGTAAGGGGAGCAGGTCACATGAAATTGTTCGAGAGCTGCCGCAGGCACCAGGATGATGGGCATCTTTTGAAGAAGACTGTTTACATTGGTGACTGCCAGAATTCTTTTTACTCCTTGATGTTTGTGGAAACTTTGCCCAGCCCCTGCCAAGGGTGTACAGGCCTGGCATGTGGGTGGGGGTTGGGAGGAGCTTTGCTCCCTGACTGAGCAGCAGATGGGTGCAGATACTAAGAGGTGGAATGGGATGCAGGAGATGAGCCTGCAGATGAACCTTGGAACCGACCTGGGGAGTGTTGTACTGAGAATGATTTCTTCAGGAGAGGGGAGTTCCCGGATCCAACCACATCCTCCCCAAGGCCAGCTAGAAGCAGGGATCCATCCTGGCAAGGCAGTGGCAGGCAGGCATATGGTCTTAGCCCTGCACAGTCTCCCTTTGGGTGTGCTAGGAAGTTAACCCCACAACCCTGTTGCTACTTGCAGATGGGGCATGACCACAGCTGCAAATCATGAGTCCCTCAGCAGCTAGATCTGGTAGGGTGTTAGGGTCCCACTCAGATAGGACAGTAGAAGTTGCCCTTCCCCGCTGTACCTGCCTCTCCTCACCAATAGGCCTCCCAGAGCCACCAGGGCCTGGCCTCTTTCACATAGAGCTCCGAGAAGCAAATCATGGGAATCATGTGGCCCTGGGTGTCTCCACTGTCTTCCAGAAGACCATGGGCCGAGTTCACAGCATTCCTGGGGGCATCTGCAAGGGGCTTCCCAGACCCTCCACGTGACTTTCTTCACCTTCATGATCTGGCCGCCTCCAGTCTTACTTCTGTATAGAACCAGGCTTGATAATCATTTATTGAGTCGTAAAACAAAACACAAGACTAGAATCTGGCTAGGCCACCCCCCAATGCCCGCATTAGAAAGCAGTCTCCCTCTCTTCTCCCACTAACCTCAGCTGCATCCTTGCCTTAGGTCAGCTTTTCTCCTGCCTGGAACACCCCCTTTCTATCGCTTTATGCTGAGAACCCCGTTTCCATCGGTTGAACCCCGTTGTCAGAGCTCTAGGAAAGGGCTTCTGCACCTGATCAGGCTGCCTCTTCCTAGAACTTCCACACTTCCATTTAGGAAGTGCTTCCCAGTGTCTACCAAAATCCTTCATGCTGCACCATGAACCTGCTGCCCTCTACTCCCCACAGGGACAGCAGGTCCCTCCTTGATGGGCTATCTGGGGGACGTGTTTTCTTGTTGTACAATCCCCATCCCCCAAGGCCCAGGGCTCGCTCACTTCTTGGCTGACACCTGGCCCCCAGAGCCTTGGGGAAGGTCCCTAAGCTGGCCATTTGCTTTGGCAGATCTCTAGTGCCATGGAGCAGCTGCAGGAGGCGCTGCTGGTGTGCAGGGACGATGCCAACGCACTCCACCTGCTGGCACTGCTCTTCTCCGCCCAGAAGCACCACCAGCATGCCCTGGATGTCATCAACATGGCCATCACCGAGTACCCTGAGAACTTCAAGTGAGTTCCCTGGGGACCCTGTCTGGTGGGGGGTGACTGGCCACTGGCAAAGGCACCTGTGCACACACACACATCCTTATTGCCAGCCACGCACATGGAGTAAGCTCCTATTGCATGCATGCTCCCAGGTGGAGACAGGGTGTAGGGCGGTCAGTGACCCCGGGGCTCTGTACTGGGGTGCCACACAGGGACTAGTGAGCCTGTGCTGCTGCTCAACTTTGGGGGGCAGGGACCGTGGACATGCAGAAGAGGGTGTGGCGCGTTGGACTGCAGGTGTACCGCTCAGGTGCTTCCGCCCGCCCCACTCTGCATGAGCATCCTCGGGGCATGTGACTTAATCATGACCCTCATACAACCAGCCAAGGATGGGATTCTATCACTGGCAGAGCTGGCAGAGGCCAAAGGAGCCATTCCCCTGCCTCCAAGCAGCCATTCCACCAGCCATTCACTTGGCCCAGGCAGTGGTGGGTGGGGCAGGACTAGTTCTTCCTACCCTCACCTATAACACAGGAACTGCTGCCACCAAACCAGAACATGGGAACAAAAGCCACTCAGCTGAGGCAGGAGCCTGGCTGCTCTGTGGGAGGAAACCAGGGGGAAGACATCTTTTGATTTCTGCCTTCTTCCCCTCAGGGACAGGTGACACAGGGTATAATAGTCTTTGTTTCTCTGAATCCTATAATCCCAGAATGAGGGGCCCCTGAGCTCCCTGACTCCCACCCTGTTCCACCTTGGGGACTGAAGGAAGGCCATTTAGAACCAACCTGAAGCTGTCCCACTGTAGACAGCCAGGAGGAAGCTGGGGTCCTGGTCACCCTGGTCACTGTGACTCATGCTGGCAGTATCAATGAGAATTGGCAATGTTATGGAGAATTAGGGAAAATCAGTGGAATCCTTGGGTACTTCAGTGGTTATGGGTGATAAGGGAAAACGCAGTGTCCCAGCCTGGGAGGTTCTCCTCACAGGGAGACCTGGGCTTCCACCTCTGTCCTATCAGAAACAGGGCTGACCACAGGGGTCATGCTTGGCCTTTCCAGCATCCCTGGCCTCCTTCAGAGAACACTGCAGGTGATTTCACTTGTGGCCTCTGCCAGGGTGCTGAGGACTGCTGTGGATGGGGTCCTCCTCACCAAGGCCTCTAAAGAGTGGTACCCGAGCCAAGCATCACAGTAGGCCTTGCAAAGAGGGGCCCACCATGAATGAGGCCCAGGGCTGTCAGTGCCTTGCCACTTAGCCTGCTCTGCAGTCTCAGGATCCTGGAGTCTTGCTCTGCCTACCCTCATCCAGATGGACCCCCGCCTGCAGGACCCAGGTGGGTCCCAGCTGCTCACAGGTGTGAGTAGAGCATGTGGCCATCTCAACAAAGGCCCATCCTTGTGTTTAAGGGATGGCCCTGAGTCTGAGCCTTGACCCAGCTTTTGAGAAACTGGTAAAATTCTGATCACGTCACTTTATAAGGCAGGTCACTTAGGGGATTCTAAAACCCAGATAAATCCGTTTGGACAAGGGATTAGATACCTTATCTCAGTTAATGGCAAATATTATACAGCAATACAGGCTGATAACATTTATGGGTTTTTTAAAATTTATTTATAATGAAAATACACAAAGACAAAGTTTCTCCAATCCTAGTGCTGCTACCTTTCTCTTTCCAACTCCATCCTCACACCCGTCTACCAGGCCCTGACTCACTGTGGCTGGTGTGCATGTGATCCGTGTGCCTGTGCCTGTGTGTACCTGCACTAGCATGTGTATGTCTGTGTGTGCATTCACTCTTGTCAGTTAGGCCTCAGTGGAGACAGAAATGGCTAAGAAGATTTAGAATCCTCTTGGGGGGTGGGGGGTGGAGGCAGCGTGGTGGCACACACCTGTAATCCCAGCAGCTCAGGAGGCTGGGGCAGGAGGATCACAAGTTCAAGGCCAGCCTTGGCAACTTAACAAGACTCTCAAAATAAAATTAAAAGAGCTGAGGGCATAGCTCAGGGGCAGAGTGCTTGCTTGCCTAGCTTGTTCAAGGCCCTGGGTTCAATACCCAGTATAAAGACAAAAACAAAACAAACAAAACAAAAAAAAAAAACAGAATCTTAGGGTGAGAAAGGGGAAGAGACTCCTCAGCAACCCCTGGGGCTGGGCCGTGTGCACCACAGATGCCAGGCAAGGCTCAAGGCAAACAGTATTTTATCAGCAAGTCCTTTTCCAAGTGAATCTCACACGGAAACTGAGAATATGAAGCAGACAGCTCTCTGACAGGGCTTCAGGAAGACTCAGAGCTGGCCCAGGAGGCCTGCCTTGCACCCTAGTTCCAGCAAAGGAGGCCTTTCCATTCCAGCTGCAGGTGGGCAGGTGGCTCAGTGTGTCTTCCTAACTTCTGAATTGAGTGCTCCAGCAGGCACCCCCTCCCCGTCACGTGACCACCTCCCCGGGTTGAAAGTCTGAAGTCCAAGCTGTGTGAGGTGCAGCTGTGCATGGGGTCTCTCAGTGTGGGGACCATCCCTCTGCCCGCCCTCAGCGTCCCTGGCCCACCTCGGGCAGGTGCCTCCTGCAGGCACCACCTCCTCCACTTTCCTGGGCTCTGGGTTGGGCTGGGAAGGCTCGGCTTCCTCAGGGCAGGGTGGGAGCCCCGCTGCTGCCCTTCCCCAGCTGCATTCTTCACCACCTTCCTCCCACCCCACCAGGACACGCCCCCTCACTCTGAGTGTGTCTTCATGGGCACAGGGTCCTGGCCTTGAGCTTGCTGCTTCCTGGGGACATGAGTGAGGGCTGTGCTTGCGTGCATGTGGGGAGATGGATTTCATCAGATTCTTAGAGGGGCCTTGCCACAGAAAGGTGGAGGAGCTCTGGTGCAGACAGATGGCTGCTGTCAGTGTGCAGCCTGAATCCTGGGCTTCCCCGCACCCCCAGCAGTGTCCCCGCTTGTGCAGGCGGGAGCCTTAAGGGGGCAGCCTCTGCCGTGGGAACAACTCACCCATACAGAGGACACACTGTGACTGACTCAGGGGCATCAGGAACTCAGGGGGCCGAGACCCTGCATCCCCTTTCGTTCCCTGTAGTGTGCAGAGCAGCGTGCTGCAGGGCCGCCCCCGAGTTGCACCCCGCCTCTGCCCATCTGCTCAGGGGTCAGCAGGGGAGGAGAAGCCGTTTTTATCTTGAGCCACTCTGAGCCCCTCCTCTGCCAGACCAGGAGGAGCTCTGTTTTCATCTGAGCCAGTCCTTAAAGGGTACAAAATAGGCTGAGGTGTAGCTCAGTGGTAGAGTGAGTGCTTGCTTTGTCATGTGTGAGGCCCTGGGTTCCATCCCCAGCACTGGAGAAAAAACTCTAACTGGAAAAAAATATATAGGGCTTTCCGGCCTCCAGAACTGTGAGAGAATAAACCTCTTCCATTAAAAAAAAATACATATATATATGTGTTTTAAATATATGTACACGTGTATATGTGTGGCTGGGGAAGCTGCCTTCCTTCCACCTCTGTTGAGTGACCATAAGGTAATGACCATGTCACTTTGCAAATAAGTCATTCTGTTCCTCACAGCAGAAACCCCAGAGTACAGAAACCCAGGGATTAGCAGGAAATGTCATTGAGTCCATTACGGGTCAGGGATCTCTGCAAAATGTCATTGCTCCTGGATTGACACCGAGTCCTGCTCCTCCAGCTGCTCCCTGCACTGGGAACAAGCACAGTGGCTCCAGCTGTTGCCAAGATAGTTAATTAAACAACTGGTCCAGTAAAATATCACTCGGCAAAACAACATGAACCAAACCTCCTCAGCCCTGACCTCACTGTTGCCAACAAACTCTGTTTTCAGGGGACATTCACAAGCCTATGGTGGTCTCTCTTCTACCAGACACAGACACAGCTGTCTGGGGGTTGACGCCTCCTAGAACTTGTCTTTCCTGCAGCAACCATCAGAGCAGCAGGTGCCAGAGCCTGCCCCAGGGAGGGGAGAAGTGGCAGGCCAGTGTTGGCATGGGCGCTTTGCCCGTCATTGTTTGAGAGAAGCCTGGTGCAGGGGAGGAAGCCAGTGGGTAGATGGACCCCCGTCCACTAGAGATTATCCTCATGTGAGAGCCATAATGAGGTCCCTGCCCTTGAGTTAGCTCTGTCACTTGCCCATGCCACCTGCAGCAACTTGCTTTTTGAAAAGTCAGTCAACATCGGTCCTGGCTTCCTGGGGTCTGCTTTGAGACTCAAACTAAAGGAGGTCATGTAGCTGATGGACAGCCGTGCCTGAGGTGGCAGTGTGGAGGGTCGAGGGGCTGCCCACAGAGTCACACTGGTATCTGGGACCTGAGGGCAGCAGTGGGTGCAGGGACCAGGAGTTGGAGTAAGGAGGTGGTGCCCTGTGGGTCCTTCCCAGGAGGCCAGCTCTGGGAAGAGCGTTGTAATGTCACCCCTCCCATACAGCCAGCGTCAACCTCCCAGAGCAAAACCTAGCTTTCGTAGAGTCGAACTTTAGAAAATCCTTCAGAATTCAGGGATTAGAAAGCGAAGCAAAGAGGATCTTTATTTCCATGCTGCGGGATGACCTTTAGTTAGTAGAGCTCAGGTTTAAAAAGGCAGGAACGTGACGAGGCAGAGACTGATGGCCCCTCAGGGACAGTGTGAACCTGGCACGATGGGAACCAGACACCCGGGGCGGCTTCCTGAAATCCTGTGGGCTTCCGACTAAGCCCTGGACACATGTGCTGGCCAGGCTGTCCCTGACCACCAGCCAGGAGGCCCAGGCCTTCAGGGGGCAGCAGTGTCCCTGTTTGGAATGTGAGAAGCTCCTGCCATCCCTGGAGATGCCTTTCTTCTAATTTGGGGTGGGGGAGGCAGCTGGGCGACTGGCCAGGGAGGGGCACGGATATGGGGTCAAGGGGAACAGGTCACTGATAAGCGTCCTTCCTAAAGCCATGGCACTGTCAGGCAATGGTTTTAGGTAACAGATTCTTTGCGCTTTAGTCAGACCCTTGTAGTGAAGGTCACCATAGCAACCAAACAAAGTTCCCGGACTAATGATGGGAGCTTTCCAATAACCAGCCTGTCAGTCACTGTTCCCACCCAGCCCTGGAAGCCTGCCAGGCCGGCTACGAAGGCCCAAGCCATACCTAGATCAGCAATGGAGCAAATGGTTTTTCTTCCCGCTCCACAAGGGGCAAGACCGCATCCTCCCACCCTCCAAGCCTCAGTTGGTCAGAGTAGGTCCTCCTAGGAGTTCCTGCTGGCCCAGACCCGGTCCTAAGGGAGTTGGAAAATCCTGGGGGAAGGTATGTCATAGCCCCAGAAGGCCCTTCCCATCAGGGGAACAATATGGCCCTCTCCACAAGCCTGAGCTCGCTTGGGGTAAACAAATGAACCGCCCAAGCCATCTGCCCCAGGAAACCTAGATTGTTTTGGAAAATGTTTGAGCTGATAACTAGGCATTAGCCAAGGCGGACCTCGCCTGGATCCAGTTCAGGCTGAAGCTGAGCTGAGCCTCTAGGGCACTTCTCTCATCCACCTGACCTGCCTCACCTATTTTCTCAGATTGCTGGCGACAAATTTCTTGTGGCGCATTCCACAGAGCAGAAAGGATCAGAGTCCTGGGGCTTCTGTTTTCTGCCTTAAACCCAGTGTGTTTGATTGTCCTTATTAAGGACTTGTAGTACATCAAAAGGATGCTTAAAATACCAACACTCCAGCGAGGGGGTTGGAATCAAAGGTATTAGTACAAACAGTTTATCACTTTTGCTGGGTTCATGAAACCTGTTTGGCTGCCCCAGCGGGCCTGAGGCGGACACCAGCCACGGGATGAACTTGCCGGCCAGGGGGGCTGAGGGAAGTGTTAAGCCAGGCGTAATCACTGGCAGCATGGGATCCTTCCCAAAGGTCAGTTCCTCCTCAGCTAAGCTAGGTTGACATTCAGCATTTCCCCTCATCAGTTGTCCCATGAGCACCTCTGATCTCACTTTGTGTCCCGCCTATGAATCGTAAGGTACAGCCCTGGGTCTCCAGGTAGTGGGCAGCTTACATTTGACCTTAGAAGATAGATGACATGGGTTGTTTTGTTTGTCTCGGGAAGAGAGGAAGGAAGACAGATATTTGCAGGTTTTTCTCAAAGGAATTCTACATTTGTCTTCAAAAAGGGGGTTTTAGCCCTTGGCTTCTGATGCTCGTTGATCTCCCTGTTATAGCCTGGGCCTAGGACACATGGTTGTCTGTAGCAGAGACAAAGTCTGTCTGCCCCTGGAAGAGGGCCCTGCCCACAAAGCAGGGCTGATCTCCTCAGCAGGGGGAGGTCTTCAAGTACATGAAGGTCTCAATGAGTAGAAGTGACAGACGGAGAGCAAGGCCATACCTGCTGGGAACCTACCTTTGTTCTACATGAGGGCCTTTCTAGAAGGTCTTCTGCCCAGAATGGTTATGAAAAGGCTCTGTGTGGTTTACATTCAATCCTGCCAAGGTCGTGAATTTATGTCTAGGGAGCATCTGGAAGTAACTGGAGGTGGTCCACAGCAGAGGGAAGCTGAGCCCAGAGGCCAAGGGGATCAGCCATCGGTCAGCACAGAACACAGCTGAGAATGGTGTGCCCAGGCTGGGGGCCACCCTCAGGGCAACCTGCTTGCTCACCAGGTAGAGGAGGCCTTTGAAGGAAGGAAGAGCTACTTCAGAAAGTAGATGTTTTTTCAGACCCTTGCTTTTTAAAGGGCCTCAGTCAGATCATGTTAAATGAATCAACTAAGAAGTGGAGAATCATCAGGAGCCTTCAAAGACTGAGGGACATGAGTCAGCGGGGCCCAGTGCCCACGTCTGTCATCCCATCTATATGAGAAGCTGAAGTAGAAGGATCACAAGTTCAAGGCCAGCCAAGGCAACTTGACAAGACCCTGCCTCAAACTAAAAAATAAAAAGATCTGGGATGTAACTCAGTGGTAGAGAGCCATTGGTTCACTCCCCAGTACCAAAAAAAGAAAGAAAGAAAAAATTAGGAGACATGGATCTGTGGAATCCTCCAATTCCCAGGGGAAAGGAATCTCTGCTTTAGGGTTCAGAGCTGCTAAAAGGGGTCCCTCCTGTGTTGGGGATCAGTCTCTGGGAAGGTAATTTAGCTGGAATGACCTTCCCTCTTTCAGGGAGGCCCCTGGTCCTGTTGAGAGTCCCTGTAAAAATCACACCCTTGAAAGAGCTGTGTGAGTTAAATTAGGCTCCCACCCTCTTGGAGTTTTTCCCAGAGCCAGGGAATTTGGAGGAATCCGGGAGACCTGTGTGGCTCAACGTGTCCCTGGCATCCTAGCCCACCCCCTGAGATCCAGGTGATCAGAAGCTGAAGGGGGCCAGGGGCAGGCTGGGGAGGGCTTGCTCCTCTCCTTCCCCCCACCATCCTGTCACATGGGTGGGGCCACTGTGCCTGGCCAGGTGACAGCATGTCCCCACTCCAAGCCTTTATCCTTGCCCTTCCAGTCCCCCTGACCCTGCCCAGGTGCCCTCCTCACCCCACTGCATCTAGATCTCGCTGGTTGTCTGGGACTCTCCCAGGCCCCACTTTGTTCTCAGAACCTTCGAGCTCCAAAGCCGAGCCACTCAATGGAGTGACCGATGTGTTTTGGTTTTTTGTTGTTGTTGTTTCCTAATTGCTTCTGATGAGTTTGAAAGCCCCTTTCAGGCAGGGACTGTGACCTCTCCTCTGTCGACTACCCCCACCACTGGGAACCCAGGGCTGGGCACCCCGCGCACCTCTGGAGACCCTCAGACTGGTAGACTAGGAGAGTTGTGTTGGGGTTTTTTTGGAA
This sequence comes from Marmota flaviventris, assembly GCF_047511675.1. NCBI lineage: Eukaryota > Metazoa > Chordata > Mammalia > Rodentia > Sciuridae > Marmota > Marmota flaviventris. Next base: position 37,668,212 of record NC_092511.1, read on the forward strand.
GGAAAGAGGGGAACACATGAGGATTTTGGCATCTCGCAGGCCTCCCCCTGTTTGTTGTGGTTTGGTTTGATGTCTCTTGGTTGGTCTGTACAATACTCCTGTTATAAAGGTGAGAAGCTAGTGGAAGAGCTGGGTGATATCTCAAAATCAAATGGCGGATGAGTGGCAGAGTAGGGACTAGAACCCAAGGAGCTGATGGCTGGACAGCCACCATCGTGAACCCTGAGCACCCGACTGCAGCAGGACACCCCGTGCTTGCTAAACAAAAACTCACTGTGAGTTCATGTGAATTCCCACAAGGATTCACATGATCCTCTCAGCAACCCATGGAGGGGTAGGAACTATTGTTATTCCCATTTTACAGATGAGGAAACAGGTGCAGAAGGGCTAAGTTTGCAACTGTGTGTAATAGGAGCTGAGTAAATGAGAGTGACAGGACAGACAGGAGTCGGACCCTTCATGAAGTGCCAGCCTCTTGGCTGGGCCTTTTATGTGTGTGTTATTTTCACACAGCCATCTTCAGGCAAATAGACTCTGTCCTTCCCGTTTTACAAACAAGAATTTTAATAAGTTTAAGTGAGCGAAGTGCTAAGCCACTCAGTGAGACTCTGTCTCTAAATAATATACCAAATAGGGCTAGGGATGTGGCCCAGTGGTCCAGTGCCCCTGAATTCAATCCCTGGTGCCCCAAACCACCCCCACCCCCACCCCAAAAAAGTAGTTAAGTGAGCCAGGCGTAATGGCGTATGCCTATAATCCCAGCGGTTTAGGAGACTGAGGCAGGAGGATCATATCAATTTAGCGAGGCCCTAAGCGACTCAGTGAGACCCTGTCTCTAAATAAAATACAAAAAAGGACTGGGGATGTGGCTCAGTGGTTAAGCACCCCTGGGTTCAAGCCCCAGTAACAAAAAGGAGGGGGAAAAAAAAAAAGTTCAAGTGACTTGTCCCAGGTAACATGGTTAGAAGAAGGGACACATGCATCACCAGATGGGGGCCCCTTGCTGTGCACAGATTCTGGCCTCCTGGCCAAAGAGTTATTTGCAGAGGCGTGGCCACCTGACTCAGAGAATAGCCTGCTTTTTCACTCAATTATGTGTTTTCTATAAAAATAGAACTCTTCATTAAAACAGCCCGGCTAAGCCATCAGTTGGAATTACTAATTACTGTCCTTTAAAGAGATAATACCCCCTTTTGTGCATTCACCACACCTGCCACCACCCTTGGCCTCATCTCAGAGGGCTCCCAGGATGGCCAGGAGCCAGGGGCAGCAGGAAGAGGCACCCAAGGCCCTGAGAGCACAGCTGGGGCCAGTGGGGCCAGGGAGAAGGGAGCATCCCCCAGGCTGCTCTGCAGCACACTTCCTCATAGTTGCTGTAGTCCTGGGAACACCCACAGCTTTCCAGGCCTGCAGAAGTCCTCGTGACTCAGCTTCCTGCTTCCGTGCTTCAGCACTGGTTGAGTGGTGTGAAGGAAAGGCAGTGGGGATATAAAGATAGAATGACTTGGTCCCTGCCCAGACAAACACAGGACCTGCTAGGAAGACGGGTCTGAGAATGACAGCTACTTTTTCTCAAGGGGTAACTATATCCCGGACAATGGCCTCATGGGCTCTCCTTCCTCCCATTCTCCCAACGACCTCCTGGGCTATTTCGTTGCCCTCCCTGCTTTGCACATGAAAATTATGTTCAGAGAGGTTGAGGCACTTTTAGCAAGTGGCAGAGCCTGGAAGTATATAGGATCTCAACATACGTCCTCCGGCTGCCGCAGGTCTGCCACAGTTACCAAGTTTGAGAGTTTATTTCAGGTGCTGAGTAATCCTAGGGAGCTGCTTTCAGGATCCCCCCACCCACAAGAGTGGACAGCCATGATGAGCAGCTGGAAAGGGAACACAGGAAGGGGCACAGGATTGGAACCCCAGGTCAGGAGATGGAGAGATTGACCTCTGACCCTAAGTCAGTGCTTGCTAAACCAGAAATGTCACAAAAATATCCTCTCTTTGTAAAATAATTTTTAAAAGCTTTTGGACTAACCGTGCTCATCCAAAAATCTTTTCTCTTTATGGCAGTGAAGGAAATTGTTTGCCTTTGCCTCAAATGGGAAGGGCTCCAAGCCTTAATCCTTTTGACAAATAATTAGCAGCTTGATCCTGCCCCAGGAGTGCAGGCCAGGGAGGGCCAGGGAGAGAGGGAGGATAGGAGGCGAATGCCAACATCCTCAGCCCCTGGCCAGAGCAGTTGGAAAGATGGGCAAAGCTAGTGACCGGTGATAATAACCAATTTATACCAGGGAGCAGAGACACTGACTTCTCCTGGGGAGGAGGACTGCGGAGACTGACTCGTCTGTGGGGCGGAGCCATTTCACAGTTCAGCAGGGGCTGGCTCTGCTCAGGTCAGCTGAGCACCTGTCTGTGACCCCCACCCAGGAGCTAAAGGGTATGGGTGATGTGGCAGGTCCCTGTCCTCAAGCAGATCACAGTGGTAGCTGAGGGTGGCAGTTCAGCTAGTGTCAGAGGGAGTCTGAACCCCCCCGCTTGGGAGATCTGGAGTGGGCCGCTGAGGGCTCTGGCAGACACTCAGGAGAACTGAGCTCTTTGACAGTGAGCAGGCTTCTCTCTGCACTGAGCCTCCCTGCTGGGATCAGGGCGCACTTGCCACAAGATTTGGACAGGGCCACAGAGTGGAGTGGCGGGAATGAGGAGACTCAGGACCCAGCAACGGGACAGTGTGTTTACACTGGCCCTGGCTCCTTCCCTCCCCAGAGAGAACACTCACTTTCACATCAGCCTTCAGAGGCCGAGGGCGTGGCAAGGGCCTGAGCCTTAAAAGACCTCAGTGTCCCTTCCACATGGTCTTCCTCCACTTTCATAAACAGGAAAGTGCTTGCAAGAGAGCATCACAGCCGAAAGCACTTTGCCCGGGACTTGGTCCTGGAGCCATGGGGAGGAGCTCCTGCCCGACTGACCAGGTGGGAAGCTCAGGGGCTTTCTTTCTTTTTTTTTTTTTTTTTTAATATTCATGTTTTTAGTTGTAGTTGGACACAATATCTTTATTTTATTTTATTTATTTTTATGTGGTGCTGAGGATCGAACCCAGGGCCTCACACGTGCTAGGCAAGCGCTCTACCGCTGAGCCAAAACCCCAGTCCTCTGGGGCTTTCTTAAGCTTTCTGAGGCACCCGGCCTGGAACCCTGGTCTGCCAATGTGGGAGGCCTGCAGTTCAAAGCGGGCATCCCTTCCCAAGCATCGGGCAGGCCCATGTTGGAGAGTTGAGGGCTGCTGTGGGGTTTCTCCGCTGCTGCTCATAGGTGACCAAGGTTCAGCCTCATGGGGGCCTATAGTCAGCTGCCTTCACTCCTGTTTTACAGATGTGGAACGTGTGACCTGCCCATCTGGGTGGCCGCAGAGCCAGGACTTTGGCATGGGTTTCTGACTCCTCAGCCAGTGTCTCTTCACTCTGAGTGACATTGCAGTGCAGGGTTTGAGGACAATAATGTAACTTTGGAGCTGTTACTGTGGGCTGCTTGGAGGCTTTTGACTTCTCTGTTGTAGACTATGCTTCTAAAATTTCTCCTGGAATGGCTCTTGTCTGAGTGCCCGTATATTGGAGGGTCGCTAGATTACAGAATTCCCATCTTAGAGACCCTCCTTAGTTATACTTTTAAGCCTCACTCTATGACTGTCTCTTGGGATAAAGATCTCTCTTCCAAGTAGGAGGAGACAGATCCCTGCACACCATCTCGGGAGCGTGCTATTCATCATAGGCCCTGTCTTGTGTGTAGTGAAACTTGGCTTGTGGACTGTTTGGATTGAAATTGGTGGTGCTCTGCGTCAGCTGTGTGAGTCCAGCCCACACTAAAACGTGAGGAGTCAAGTGATCAGACTCCAGCTCTAGGCAGACACTGGGTGCTCAGCACAGGGGCTGGGCACTGCAAAGCACCACAGATCCCTGTCCCACAGGTACGCACCCTCCAGGTGGGCATGCCTGGAAGACAATGAGAGAGAAAAATTAAGTGCTAACTGAATGCAGTCCCCAGGCTCTTAGAGAAAGGGAAGGTGGTCATTTGAGGCCTTCTAAGAGGACTGGGATTAAAATAGGGTTTTGGTTTTGGTTTTTAAATCTCAGAGTCCCTTGTTCAGGGTTGTCTTAGACTCCTTCTGTATTAAGACAGATAAGGAGGAGCTGCTGCTTGAAGAGGGTGGAGAGCCTGACTTGCCCACTCTGCCTCTGTCACCTGGGAAGCCCCGTGTTCTAATAAGACTATGGCCATAGCTCTAACTGCCTGGTGGGTGACTCTTAACTGTTTATTGGGTGACACCCAAAAGTGTCACCTACCAAACATCATGGCACTCCAGGGTGCTCTCTGGAAAACTGGGCCCAGAATATGTACGTGGATGGCAGCCACCCATCCCAATGGATGGGAGGGGAAGGGAACTTGTGTCCCAAGGCTGGGTTTGGTTGTCTTAGAGCCAGAGTGGAATGGATTGCTGGTCCCTGTCCCCTACGGGACAAGAGCTCAGCAGTGAATTGGAAGCAAGCCAGCAGGTGTGCACACATCCAAGCCACACCCATAGTGAAGGCTGTCCTGGAGGCGGGGTCTACAGCCCCCAAGGGGATACACAAAGAAAGTCAGAGGGTACCATCTGGATAGGAGCTGGCCGGATGTCTGAGGGGGAAGGGTGACTCCCAGCAGAGGCCACGACGTGGAGCATAGCACACACAAGTCCCAGAGCCTGTGCCGAGGCTCAGGGAGCTGCTGACTCCCATATGAGGAGTCCAAGGTCATTGTAGGAGGAGGGGCCAAAGGGAATGGAAGGTGGAGCCAAGCTGGAAGGCCTCGATGTACCCTCAGAGAAACTTAGGCTGGTGGCACAGACAGTGGCAGGGCTTGGTGAAGTAGGTCCCTTTGGCAGCTCAGCTACCAGACCAAGGAAGTCTCTTTGGAGCTAATCTGGAGCCTCAGTATGCGGGAGTGAAAAGCAGACGAGAGGGTGGCTGTTGGAGCCCGTGCCTGGCCCGGAGAGGATGTGGTTGGGTTGAGAAATTCCACTTGGGGTCACTCATGCTAATGGAATGTCAGCGGCGATTGGGGGTGCAGCCTGTGTTGATAGAAGCTGCCGCGCTGACAGCTCAGCTTTCCACCCCTTCTGTGCCAGGCACGTGGTGCAGACAGGTCTGCCAGGGACCCATCCTTCCCTCGGGTGCAGGAGCAGGCGTGGGAAGAGGGCTCTGGAAGGGAGATGTGTGGGTGGCGGAGAGTGCGGGAATGCTGCATGGCCTGTCTGCCCAGGAACTGTCCCAGCCTAGCCCAGGTCCTGTTGAAGTCACCTGCCCAGGGAAGTTGCTGTGGCTGCCCAAGGGGAGGTGTGGTCTGGGCCTGGGCCTGAGCCAGGGAGGGGCTTTCCCTCCTCAGCCTGTAGGACACAGAAGTGTGCTCCAGCCTTCCCCTTCTTCCTCCTCACCCCAAACCTCTCTCCCTGACTCCAGCCACATCCCACCCCACCCTCCTTTTCATCCAACACCAGCTCCAGCAAGACCCCTTCTCTTTTCTTTTTCTGCACTGAGTCTGAGCCAAAAATACAGCATCTGGTTCTCTGGACAGTTTGACATTTTTAGCACTGTAATTATTACCTTGAAGACAGAATTTGTGTCTTCTACTTCATATTTCCCAAAACAAAGGCACCTAGAGCGGGGCCCCTTGAAAGTCTGGGAAAGAAAAATGGGGCAGCAGGGTCAGTTCTCCCCAACAGCTGCCCACAGGATGCCAAGAGCTGTTCTTTGGGGATGTGCCCATAGGGAGGCTACAATATGAAAACCCCGGGTTCTGCCCTCAGGACCCCAGAGGCCAGTGGCTGGTCATGAGTTAATGTTCAAAAAGGGTACCAAAGATTGGGGAAAGTTTCAAAGTCAGACTTGGGAGGTGGATGAAAATGGAGAGGAGAGGCCATGTCGGGGACCTGTGTCCAGGGACAGGAAAAGCATCTTTGCAGAGAAGTGAGGAAAAAAATAATACATGCCAGAACCCCAAACTCTTCTTCCAAAAGGACAATGGGGAAACATTTCACCCCCCTCCTTCTCTATCAACAACTCACAGTCTAAGATGGGGTGAGAAGAAAGGCTCAGAATGAGCCATGGAGCCCTGGCCTCATTGCAGAGGAAGAGGAGGCCAAGACCCCAATTGAGGGGGTGGGTAGGAGGGCCAGCACCCAGAGGGAGGCCAGCCTTCCCTGGTAGGGCTGCCCCTTCTGCAGCCTGGAGCTCTGGGGCGCAGGCGCTCCATGCACCACCGGGGTAGGGCTGTGCTTCTGCATGGGTGTGATCAAATTCCAGCCTCACAGTCATGTGCTTCACTCAGCGGCCATGCTGTGGATAACGGGGCCTCCCTGCTGACCTCTGAGAACCAGGAGTGACAGCCTTGCCTGGGCCTCAGTGGCTCAGCCAGACTCTCCACAGGCTGCCCAGACAGTGGGTATGCATCAGTACTGCTGGCTCTGCCGGTGGTAGAAGTATTGCTGGACTCCCTGTCTGGGTACCGCCTCCAGCACCCTCAGACTCCTCGACAATGGAAAGGCCGACACCTGCCAAGGCAGGGCCTCCAGGGCTCCTTCCAGCTCTTGGTGAGCAAGGAGTCTGACCGGTCTGGGTTCAGTGTTCTTGCTTTCCCTGCTGTGCCCAGGGCAGAGGGGAAGCTGTCCACCCCTCCTGCCCTCTCGCCATTCTAAGGGCTATATCCTTTGCTCATCTTGCCTCAGAGGACTTCAGCTTTTTAGGGAGAAAGTCTGAAAGCTGCTGCCATGATGCAGCAACTGTCCCTAAATAGTGGTTGAAAGGGGGGTTTCATGTCACTTTAATCCCACGTAAGGGGGTCTAGCTATCTTAGGAAATCCAAGGAAGAATTTTGTGATGCAGAGTCCCAGGACCTTCCCAGCATATCCAGGGTCGGGAATCAGTTCCACTTAGTTCCCAGTTCCACTTAGAAGATGTTAATTGGGCAGCTGTTGTGTGCTGGCAAGGTAGAAGGCAGAACTGTGCCCTAAGGTGACCTTTGTTCCACCAGTTTCCTGCTTAGCCTCACTGAGTCATAGCTGCTTTCCCTTATCTAAGGCCCTATCCGGGGCCCCATAGGGCACAAAAGTCTAAAACATGTGTCAGTGGCATGCCGGGAACCGCTCAGCTGAGGATCTGGGGAGGCAGAGCAAACTGCCAGGCTGGGAATCATACCTAACAACACTTTAGAGCGTGGGCAAGATGGCTTGTAATCAGGGGACAGGCAGAAAGAGCACAACGGGCACTGACAGATGCAGAAGAGTGTCTCATGCTTTGACCACACACATGGGGAGAAACAGTCACAGAAAGAAAGAGGCCCAGGGGTACAGTGGAGGCTGCCACCCTCCCATGCATTCTGTCTCTTGTGGCTGGGAGGTGGGCAGATGGGGGCTGCCCTGATGGGGCAGAAACCCATGGGGTCCCACTCTTGTGGGAAAGCCTTGCGTGGGCCCTCTGACTGCCACTCTGTCTCTCTCTCTCCCTGCAGCCTGATGTTCACCAAGGTAAAGCTGGAGCAGGTACTAAAAGGCCCAGAGGAAGCCCTGGTGACCTGCAGACAAATGCTGCAGCTATGGCAGACACTATACAGCTTCTCCCAGCTGGGGTGAGTGGCTATCGTCATCCCTTGGGTTGCCAGAGGGTGGAGGGCCCAGTTGATAGGCAGTGGTTGCCAGGACAACGGTCCTCAGCTGAGTGTCTGCAGTGCCTGGATGAAAGTATGGAACTTAGCACTCACGGGACTTTGTACATCTGTGGTCCAGCTTTAACCTCCTGGTAGTCCTCGGTGACCTGCATAAAGACCCAGATTTTGAAATCAAAGCTGAGAGTGGTAAGAAAATAGAGAAACGAGTATTGAACACCTGAGCCAGGTGCTGGGCTTGCCACTTCATCCGACACCTCAGCTGCTTCTGTCCTACACATTATTTGATTTTATCCTCAGCCCAGCAAGGAAACTGACTCAGAGACTCTGAGTAATATGGGCCACTCACCTGGCTAGTGGTAGGGATGGGACTTGAACCTGGGCCTCCTGAGTCCCAGCCCATGGAGTCTGTCACTTCTTTCCTGGGTCTTTTTGGTAGTTGGAAGAAGAGGAGGAGGAGGAAGCTCAGGCCAGAGAGCCACCCACACCTCCCCAGTCACCAACAGTCTCCATGCACCCTGACTCCTGCAGTAGGCCCCAGCCTAGGCTCTGAGGTTTTCCAGGGCCACAGTAAGGCTCTCTTGACCTGGTTGAATCTGTGAAAGTCTTTGCTCAAACCCTCTGTCCAGCCTGCGCAGCCCAAAGGACTTCCTGTAGGGCAGGTGCACTGCCTCTTCCTGTTCCACTGGACCCCACCCTCCCCCTTCTCTGGAATGGTTCCCTGTGTCATTCCCCTAAGGACTCAAGGGACCCTACTCTGGAGGGTATTTGCATTTTCACAGGAATTCTGGGCCCCACAAGGCCTCCAAACTCCCTAGAGGAACCTCTCCTGGTGACATTTACAGAGGTGACCAGGTGGAGTGTAAAACCTCGGGCAGGGTCAGTCTTCCCTCCACAGGCCTTGTAGCCTAGGAGATGCCAGAGCAGAGCAAGACCAATGCATAGAAGCTGCCAGAAGGAGACTGTGGAGTGAGGGACTTAAGGAGAGGATTGGGACGCCACCTGGAAGCCGGGTGATGTAAGGATGAGGGCCAGTCTCCTGTGCCGGGGACCTGGCATTCAGGGCTTCCTCCCTCTGGCGCTGTGGCAGCTGGGGCGGGTGCACAGCATGGCTCCTTTTCTGCAGAGGAGCTCCCTTTCCTTATCTGAGTCCTTATCTAGATGACTGGTTCCCTGCTCATTCAGGTGGCCAGTCTCATTGGGGCACTTCTGGTCGGCATCCTTGTCTTATTTAAGGCCCAACCTTCAATATAAGGCCTGTACTTCCTTAAAGGGATACAGGATTGCTAAGTGCTGTCACAGGGGCCAGGGGTAGTAGGGTTTGCCTGAGGTCACCTCAAGTCACCACCCACAATGGAACTTGTCACAACAGGAAACCTCTAGGGAACCTCCCCCCAGACCCCCACCAAGGATAGGGCATGGCTTACCTAGGCCATCTGCCTGGACCAGGGGCCTGAATCCAGTACCTGTTTGGCTCTCCCAATCTGGGTGTGGAGTTCTTCGAGTTAGGGAGCATGATACACACGGCAAGTAGTTCCCAAATATGGAGCGATCTGCAGCCCTAGGAGAGGCCCCTTGGGATGGAAGAAACAGGAGACAGGAAACTGTTCCTGCAGATCAGGTACCTGGACAGGAAGCCAGAAATATGCAAGGCGCCTGCCGGGACTGTCTGATTTCCCCTCACAAAAGCCCCGTGAAGTGGATGTCGTCATGCTCGTTTCCAAGAGAGAAATTTCATGAGAAAGGTCAAGTAACTTCGCTGAGGGTCACACAACCAAGAAGGGGTGGCCCCATGGTTTTAACCTAGTGTCTCTGGCCTGCACTTGGATGCCCCCAGGGAACGGGAAGAGGGTGGGAGAAGACCGCCTGACCTGAACCACTCACTGTGCTATGAGGGGTGGGGCCCTCTGATACCCAATAAGATGATTGCATCCACAGGCCCAGATTGGGGCCAGCATGAGCCTGAGTTCGGTTCGGATGGCAGAGACACCTTGGATCCTGGCATTTTGCAGGACCATCGTCTGGGCGTCCCTTAGAAGGGAAGATACCTTCTGACCTTCTGGCCCAGGCTGGGCTGCTTTTCTCCAACCCTTTCTGCCGCAGCTCTACTCTAAGTGTCCCCAGCCCACAGGTTCCAGGGTCGTAGGCTTCCTCAGCAGTGGGAAGGGGCTGGCTGGGCTGCACATGCCCCGGGAAGGGCCCACCAGGCTCATATACCTTTCTGAGCTGGCGGCTCCTTCCTGGCTTCCCCAACTGAGAAAACTGTACGGGAGCTGCAGGAACCTGGGGAATTGAGTGGGGGGCAAGAAAGGGTCACCATGCTTCTTTATGTCCCCCCAGGGGCCCCCACTGGCTCTCCTGGGACCACCCTGGCAGCTGGAGGTAGGGGATCCTATGGCAGGATTCACAGGATCAACTGGGCCCTCCTTCCCCAGGGCAGGCCGGGGCACTCCTGGTGCCTGTGAAGACCAGGCAGGCTTTCCTAGGAAGCCAGTCCGGGTTCCCTGCACTGAAGGAGGTAGGGTAGAAAAAGCCTCAAGTGACCTAGGGATTTCTAGCCCCCCCTGCCTCAGAGGAGGGCGTAGGCAGTGTGGGAGGGTTTCCAGTCCTTGGCCTGTGTGATGTGGGACCCACGCTGAACCCTCTACGTCTCCGGTTGTCTTGGTCCTTCCCCATCTTTCCAGGGACTTGGGCTCTGTTTCTGGGACATGAGTTCTCAGTCCCAGAGCCTGTCTGAAGTGAGCCCCCCCCCCCACCGCCGCCCCATGCTCCCAGCTAGCCCTGGGGGACACCAGCCTCTGCCTCACCAGGTCCTGCCCTCCCTTGCTTTCCAGAGGCCTGGAAAAGGATGGCAGCTTAGGTGAGGGCCACACGATAAAGAAGCAGAGTGGCATGCACCTGACCCTGCCCGATGCCCACGATGCAGATTCTGGTAAGAATGTGCCCTGTGGGCAGCTCTTCACGTGGAACCAAAGCTCACTGTCCCAGCCTGAGAGGACCAAGGGAGGGGGGCATCTGCGCAGCCTGGCCAAACCCATCACTGCTCCTTGCTGCTGCTTCCCAATGGTCTGGATGCTCAGGGGTGGCCCTCAGACACCTTTCAGGCTGATCTTGACTCAGGGTAGGACTGACTGCTGGCCCTGGGTGGGTGGTGGGCAGCTGAGTGGGCAGGGGTCAGGCCCTACCTCTGGGGTAGGTAAAGAGAGAGAAGACTCGGTTGGAAAGACAGCCTGGAGCAGAGACGACTTCCCCTAAGGCCAATGCCAGCCGCCAGCGGCTGCCTCATGCCCCGGTAGATGAGTCAAACAGAAAGGAATGAGCAGAGCTCTTCAATTCTACGCTCAAAGCTGACTCTTTTCCTGGAAAAACTCATCCTGAAACCCAGGCTTGTGATATTCAAATGAATTGGGAGCTACAAACCTACCATGTTTAAGCTGAGGACCTGATTAAAGCAAAACACCTTCCTCAAAAACACAAGAAGAGTTAGTCATGGGAATGAAAGTGTGAGTGGAATTGTATTTAGTGGAATTGCTCATTTTTTTTTCACTTCTGTGAACTGGAGCCAAGGTGCAAGTGATGGGGTTGATTTCAGCAGCCTAACGTTGCACCTGAATTTAGGGCCCATCCCAGGGGTGCTTGGCTGCTTGTGGAGGGACTGGTTAAGGGGGTGGGGCAACTCCCATGCAATTAAAGAGGTAAGAACCATGCTCAGAGTTATTAGGACTCCTTGTACACTTGTCCCATAAACTGACATCATCTGTGGTGTGCCTGAGGTCTCCTGAGTTTATTGGAGCCTTTATTGCCTCTCTGAGAGGGAGAAAGTGCTCGCATTTCACCTGCATGGGAATTATAAATGTCAACAGCTTATATATCCTGAGCAGGGCCCGCACCACCCAGAACTGACACGGGAGAGGTTCTCTGAGGGCACAGGTCTGACTCAAGCTGCTCCCCAATTATCCCTCAGGTCTCAGCCACGAATGGGACTTTTACACATACGAAATGATAATGTGCACTTGTAAAAATAGCCAAAGGAGAAAGAGAAAAGTCATTTCTCATTTCACCACCCAGACTTCAATAAATAAATGGCCCTTCAGAATTTTTTCCATGTATGCCCATATTTATTTTTCAAAAATATGGTTATTTTCTTCTGTTCCTTGCTTTTTTTGCACCTAACTGTGTAATTAATATGTACCTCTTTTGGCATCCGTATCCACATGTATACATTGTTATTGTAATGACTACAGGCTTTGGTGATTATACCCTCACTTGTTTTTAATTATCCCTATTATTGAACATTTGAGTAGTTTCTGTTATTTTCAATATTACAGGCAGGAGTCGAATGAGCATCTTTGCTGACATTTATGATTGTTCTCCTCAGGGATAGATTCCCAATGGGATTTACGCCTAATTGTCCCTTAAAAATCTCCTCTTTCCATATGTGGCTGAGAGTAGGTGGTGGGCCCTCCCTAGTGGATCTGAGAGCTTGTCAGATTTCTGGCTGCCAGGCTGTGCCACCCTGCCCTGACCCAGGCGCCCTGTCTGCCCGTTGGAGCTGAGCTCTGACTGCCCCGGGGACCTGCAGCACGGGGCACCCTGACTCTGCTGCTCAGCCCTGTGCCCTCCTTCTCTGCAGGCTCTCGGCGGGCATCATCCATTGCAGCCTCGAGGCTTGAGGAGGCCATGTCAGAGCTGACCATGTCCACCTCGGTCCTGAAGCAGGGTCCCATGCGGCTGTGGACCACGCTGGAACAGATCTGGCTCCAGGCTGGTGAGTATCCCCAGTCCCAGCCTGGGAACTGGGGCTCAGGGATACTCCCATACCTGGCTGAAGCCACCCAGATGTTCAGAGCCCTGCCCTGTCCTGGAGCGGGGAGGTAGAGGCTCTTGACGAGGCTCAAATGGACTACAGAGTGCTCGCAGGTTCAGGAACCTGGTCTAGTTCCAGCTGTTTCCTCCTCGCTTGCCTCAAGCAAGTCACTTAATCTGTCTGGCTATGGGTTTCCTCTTTGCCCAATAGGAAGGGTGCCCGCCTCCCTACCTGGGAGAGGTTCTCTATGGCAGATCCAAATGAGAGAGGTTCTGAGGTCAGGAGAGGCCACATAAATGGATAGGCAGAGGGCTGGTAAGGTGGAAATGCTGTCCAGTTGGCAGTCCCTCTGGGTCACCAGGCAGCACCATTGCCACTGAAGAGTCTGCAGACCAGTGAGTGCTGGGGAGGCAGCCTTCAGGGAGGCCCAGCTTCAGTCACACAGACCTGGGTTCTGATGCCAGCTCACAACTAGCCAGCCCTGGTCTCAAATGAGCTTATGTGTGAAGAAGTTACTGCAGCACATAGTAGGTGCTCAGCAAATGGTGTTTGGCTTCTGTTGTGCCAGTTACAGTTGTGACGGAGCCAGAAGCCACGTGGTGCCACAGACTGAGTCTCCTTGTGCTTGGGAATGCTGAGGAGGGACTCCATGGAAAGTATTTGACAACTTGACCTGACCGTGGTGCAGGAGGTGGATTAGAGTGAAGAGACAGGGAATCGAGGCCAGAGAGGACAAGTGACTGAATAGAATACAATGGCAGCGCAGAAGAATAGAGGAAGATGAGAGACGAGTGGAATCCTGAACCTGCCCCGGGCCCAGCATGGCCTCAGTCCAGAACTGCCTGAGGGACACTGTGGGTGCAGGGACGCCTCCTCACCCTTGTTCTGCCTACCCTCCTCTCTGCTCTGACCCACTACAGGGATGGGGCTGCAGCCCCCAAGGAGACATGGAAAAGAAATCAACCAAAAGTAGATGATCAGTTACCAAGACATGCAGCTTTGGCAAGTCATCCTTAGAACGTGCTTGTTAGCTGAGAATCTAGGGTTTCCTGTGGCGTGTTTTCCACATATGGACGCATTAGCATGCAGCACGCCTCCGATCTCCCTATCATAGGTTCTGACTATGAAAAAAGAATTGGACCAGGATTCACAGAAAGGCTAAGAGATGGGAGCATTTTAATAATGCAAATATTGCCCCAGTTAGCATCTCAGGGTCCTTCGGATGCTAGGGATGTGGGAGGTGTGTTCCACAGCTGTTGGGTCTTAAGTAGGAAGAGGAATGTTCAAGAATGCAGAGGAATAATACCAAGGCCTCCTCCTGAGCAAAGATCCTCCTGTCCTATTCTGAGACATGGTGCACCGTATCGCTCTCACAAAAGCTAGATGCTTATTTCTTATTTCTTTCTCACGTAACAATTCGGAGATGACAGCTTCAACTGGGATGGCAGCTTTGCTGTCCCTAGGGTGTGGCTCTCACCTATGTGGTCCAGGATGGTTCTCTGCTACAATTGACATTCCAAGGCATAAGATAAATGTGGAAGAGAGAAAGAAGACACCCTGTCCCCGTAAGGACACACCTGGAACTGGTACACATCACTGTTCCTCATGATCCATTGGCCTAAACTCCATGATTTGTCTAGCCCAACTGCAAGGGACTCTGCTCCATGGGGAATGATGCTTATTTCCTTTGGGGTCACCAAACTGTCCCCATGGCCGGGGGCTAGGCTAGCCAAGGTGGGTTCCTTTTAGGGTCTAATCTGTTTTCTTTCCCACCTCCAAGCCAACATGGTGTCCTCCTTTTCTTTCTCTTTTTTCTCTCTCCCTTTTCTGAGGTCTTGGGGCAGGTTCTCTATAGGAAGCTCACTCAGCTCACCTCTCCAGGTGAGGGCTCTCAGCACCCCGCTTCTCAGCACATCAACCTGAGGGTGTGGAAATGGGCCTGCGGCAGAGAGCCTGGGCTTCAGCAGGAAGATGGGAGCCAGCTCTAGGTGCAGGGTTAGACCAGGATGCCTCTGAAAAAAATAATAAAAGGGACTCTTGCAAAGCTCCAGGGAACAGATGTTTTCCATTTGTAGCCTGCGGAGAGAAAGCAAAGAAGAGGGGGTGGGGAGAGAGGGAGCAAAGAGGAAAAAAACCAACCAGAGACAGATGGGCAAGAGAGGAGGTCAAGAGGTAGACAGGGAGGATGATGAGACGGAAGGGACAGGAAGGAAGAAAGTCAAGTCGTTGAGGAGGTCCAGGGCGCCCTTTGACACTCAGAGAGCAGCAAGGCCCTGCTCACTGGGGTGACACATCAACAAGGAAAAGCCGTAACAGTGAGTGCTCATCCAGCCCCAGCCAGGGGAGGCCAGGATGGGTGTGGGCACCGCAGGCCTGGAAGCCAGGCTGGGAGTGGGAGGAGCCAGGCTGTGGTGGGCACAGTGCCATGGGTCTCCTGCTGTAGCCTCTTCTGGCTGGCTGGCTGGCCGGCTGGCTGGGAGCACCATGTTTGGTAAAACAGTGAGCAGGAGCCAGGGGCATCTGCCTAGGGACACTGAGGCTAGGAAGAGGGGGGCACTGCAGCCCCCAGACCTGTGGGCCCGCCTGCCGGTCAGAAGCCCTGTCCTGGAGGCCCGGCCCATGAGGCTGTCTGCAGTGTGGCCTGAAGCCCTCGGGAGACCTCGCCTCCCCGGCCCTGTTCTGTGTCATCTGCTTTCCTGCCTAAGTGGTGATGAAGCCCATTGGAGTGAAGCAGCCCGACCCATTTTCAGGGCATGTTCCCTGATGTGTGGCCCACAACCAGGCCTGAGGCCTAGAAAGCCCCAGGGCCCCAGCACTCCCTCTAAGTGAAATCTGTTGATGTGAACGCACTAAGAAGAGTTCCCAAGGGAGGGACCGGGGACAGCCTCCTGAGGGCTTGGGAGACAGGACCTCAAGTTGTAAACAGCTTAATGAGTCACGCTGGGGCCAAGTGGGCCCAACCTGGAGTGGGACTGCTGGGGAACGGGCTGGGCATGGAAGGCCAGACCCCTGGGCCCCCAGCTAAACTGAGCTTCAGGCCCCAACTTAAATATTACTTCCTCCAGAAGGACCTTCCTGACCACAGTGCTGACTTGATCCATCCTGAGTGTCTATGATACCCAGAATTGGCACTTATCACTTCACTGCCCTGGGTCTCTCGAGTTCTTAAGTGGCTCAGCTTCCCCACCCCACCCCTGTTTTTTCTCCTTCTCATGGGAAGACTGGGTATACAGTCAGTGCTCAATAGTTGTATATTAGAAACTCAGTTATAAAGGCAACCGGTTCAGAGGCCCTGGCAGTGGCTCAATAGCAGAGTGGAGAAGGAAAGCTGACACCGAGAGTCAAATCCCCAACCACTGGGCATCCCTCTCTGCAAGGCCCTGGGCACAAAGCCCCGTCTCCCAGCCTCACCTTCCTATGCTATGCCTTGGGAATCTCAGACGTCTCTGGGGACAGGAGCCTGCATCTCTCCCTTTTACTCTATCATGAGAACCTGGCTTCTTTGTGTTTACTTCTCTCATTCTCCCAGTTCTCTCTTCTCTAATCCAGAAAGAGTCCCCTTACTCCAGAGCCCTCTGTAACATTTCGCATGTGCAGCTGCTTGGATTGCACAATGAGCCTTACACAATGTTCATGCTGAGGACCCCAGTGCCGTGTGTTGCAGTTAAGGCCTTAGTTAGGTCTCCTTCCTGCTGCTTATGGGGTCAGGCAGGTGGGGAGCCTGATCCCAGTTTATCAACCTCTTTCTGGGAGTCCCCCACCCCAGACATGTTCTAAACCGGCGTAACCTCAGCTCCCAGCCCTTGCTAGGAAAAGCTCTTGGCAGAGTCACAAGCCAGACTCTGCTGGCCTCCCGCGCTCCCCATCTGTGTTGCCATCCTTCTGTGACTTCCGCATGGGCACCAGCCCTAGGAGGGGGCAGCGGAGTCTGGGGGCTGCTTTGAAAGGAAGGCAGAGTGGGCTGTGGGGCCCGCCGACAGGCAACGTTTCTAAAAGTACCCGCGGTGGGCGTGGGCCTGGGCCTCTGCTGCGTGGGACTGAAATGCGCATTTCTGTGGCAGGCCCAGGATTGGAGCAGTGGCCCCTTTTCCCACTGATCTGCTTCTGGGGCAGATCTGGTCCTGCCTGCTGCCAAAGTCTTCTCTAGAGGGAGGCCCAGGGGCTGCTGGGGAGGCTGGCCCTAGCTCTGCCCTTTCACATAGAGTGGGGCAGGATCATGATGGAGATCCTGATGGTACCCACCTCCCTCCAAGACTGGCTGTGAGAATTATGGAGAAAGAATGTTTTGTGGAGATGCGGCTTGGCCCACAGTCAGCTCCCAGAAGTGCAGGTGGTGGCTTTTGTCACTGTTGTCACCACCACTTCTCCCTCTTTCTTCCACCCCCATCCTTAGTGGGACTCTTTGGCTCCCCCTTGGGCTCTGAGCCCGGGCCCACCAAGTCCTGAGCACAGTGGGGCAGTTAACTTCAGCCAGCCCCCAGGTGCGGCCTCCAGGAGCTGCTTCCGTCCTGTCTGTCCAGCTGCACAATGCATCCGTGAAGTGAAGGGACCCTGAAACAGAAAGCAGAGCTACCCAGGCAAGCACTCAGGGGACTCCATTTGTGTTCCCATTGCCAGCTGTGCAATCACACAACCCAACCAAAAGCCTGGCTTCGTCCCATGGCCTTGGGCAATGCCTTAACCTCTCTGTGCCCAGGTTCCTCATCTCTAAAGTGGGGTGACGAAGCACTGGTCCCCGGGGTTTTGTGAGCATTGACTGAGATGATCTGTGGAGCACCTAGCGTTACCCCTGCATCCCACAGTAAGTTCTCCCCGTGCTGTGACTTGGTGGGCAGTGTCCGGCTCCCCTGCTCTGGGGATGTGGGTGCCACCTGCATCTTGTGTGTCTTCCCACCACTCACACCTCTCACGGCCCCTCTGGTTTCACAGCCGAGCTGTTCATGGAGCAGAGACACCTCAAGGAAGCAGGTTTTTGCATCCAGGAGGCAGCTGGCCTCTTTCCCACCTCGCACTCGGTGCTCTACATGCGGGGTCGCCTGGCCGAGGCGAAGGGCGACCTGGAGGAGGCCAAGCAGCTGTACCAAGAGGCGCTCACGGTGAACCCCGATGGCGTGGACATCATGCACAGCTTGGTGAGCCAGCACCCCCTCCTGCCACCTCCCTCCAGAGGCCTCAGGCTTTCTCCCCACTGTCCCTCCTAACCCCCCCACTGTGTGCCAGCACCTCACTACTGCTGGTCCCTGGCATCTGGGGGAGGGGCTCTGCTCCCGTCAGGGTCTGCATTCATGAAAAAAACCTAGAAGGGCTGGTTGATATTTTTTGGTGACTTCCTTTTTGCCATCAGGTGATCTAACCCCAAAGAGCTTTTGTTGTTGTTGATTTGGTCCTTGTCCTGGAGGCCAGTTCAGACTCTAGGCAGTTCCCAGAATGTTCTTCCCTCTGCGGGACTCCAGACCTTCCCTAGCCATTGGGCTTCCTTCTCCACGTCTCTGTGTCTCCTGGGTGGGATGCAGTGGGCTCCCTGGGGTGGGCTGTTATGTTGGGCCTGATGGAAACACACATTTAGAATGGCCTGAGGTAGTAAGAGGGTTCAGCATCCCCCTTCCCAGGGCACAGACTTGGGACTCAGGTGCCCAGGTACCTGGGCCTCCCGGTGGGAAGGTTTGAAGACTGGGAAGCAGAACCCAGGTGCTCTTGGTCTCCCTCTTGGGTGACGATGGGCAAGTGAACCGCCTTCTGTGAACAGTGATTTTACTCATTCATCCAGTGGGGCTTCTCATCCAGGAAACATTTATTGAGTAGCTGCTCTGACAGATGATACAGTAGGTCCTGGAGGTGGCCATTTTTCCCCTGCCTTCCTTAGCTCCTTCCAGAGAGCAGTTTTCAGGACAAATATAGCGTTCTGAAAGTGAATGAGCCTGCAGATGCCCTGGTGTCTGTGAAGGATTATTTGAGGAACCACGGTTAGCAACAGTCTTTCCCCGTGGGGCTCTTAGATGTCCCCCTGTGAGAGCACTCCGAGAATGGCCATTAGGATATCCCTGACATCTGCCACGTGAAGATCACAGAAGGATCAGGAGAAAGGCTCCAGATGGCTGAAGGGTTCTCATTGCCAGAATGGGTCTGGCTGGCCCATGAGTCCAAGCTGCAAGGAATTGGATTGCAAGTTATCACTTAGAGTAGTCTGGGCGCATACTCCAGAATCATCTCATGAGGATGTTGCTGAGAGAACAGAAACCTTACTGGGGCTTGGGGGAGCAGTGGCCAGACCGAGCCATCTTTACAAGGTCCTTTCTGACCCCTAGAGTCCTTAAAAATGGAATAGAACAGATATTCCCAGCTCAGCTCAGCTCGTATTCCTGCTGCCTGATGTCTCGAAGATTTCTAGCTTAGCCTGTGTGAGTGTTCAGCCCTGTGCCACCAAATCACTCCTCATTGTGCTCTTTCAAATGGATTCCTGTCACCCTCCAGTCATCAGCAAATGTTTGTTCTGTTTATTTTTATTTATTTATTTACTTTTTTTTTTGCAAAGCGCATCCTCCTTCCTTTCAAAATTCAGACATTAGCGTCTCTGATAAATGCCTCACCGGAGGTCACATCCAGAAATCTGATTAGAGAGTCAGGAGGGAGGATGTGGGCAAGCATTAGGCCTGCAGCCAGGCAGAGACATCTGCCTTCCACTGCGTTTGTGGATCTGAGCCTGCAGTCACAGCCCCTAAGACCCGACAAAATCCAATAACAAGTACAATTTTGAAGTAACGGTGTACCATTTTTCATTTATGCTTATTATTGTTTGTAGCTATTTTCCTGAAATTGAAGCAGTTTCCAAGGGTCGGTTTCCATGGAAACCGAATAGCTGTCCAGAGTGGCTCCCTGCAGATGTGACGAAAATGGTCCTTTTTCTCTTCCTGGGGTGCGTCGCTGATTTGATGAAATTGGAGCAAGTTAGAGAGCTAGACCTGCCCCCTTTTAAAGTTCCCAGCAACCAGAGGGGCAGTCGACTTCTGTGTGGGCAGCCCATCCCCTTTCCACACACACTCTGTTCCTGCCAGCTTCCCACACATATGCATAAAGAATAGCAAATTGCAAGCCTGGAGAAGATTTACCAAGCATATTTGCCTAAAGACATGGGAACACTTTGGCATGTTGATCTCAGAGTGTTCCCCAGTCTCAGTGCCTTCCCCATATTGGGGGACTGATGTCCTTGGCACTCAGGACATCTGGGATCCAATCCTGACTCTGGCTCTGATTCACTTGGGCCACTTGGGGAAAGTCTTAATTTTCATCCTCCTGATGTAAGTAGATAATAATCTTCATTGTTCCTAGACCATGCCGTGTTGTTCTAATCCAATGAGGTGTGCACATGAAAGTCTCCAGTGCAAGTCTCAAAGAAGACACACAGCATACAGGCCACTATCCTCCCTTCCCTCCCCAGTGACAGACACGGCTAGTCAATCACAGCACTTTTTCCCAGTAAGACAGTACTTTTTCCCCACTGAGCATGGGGCCTTGCAGTCTTTTCCAACATGATAAACGGTCAATCTAAGTCAGCCTGACATTTACGTAAGGCAGTCATCGTAAAATAGTCAGTAGAGAAGAAGAGAGACACATCAGTTGTCAGTCCTTCATGAAACTGAAGGTTGGTCCATCCTTGGAGAATTATCCAGGGAGAGGCACATAGTGGAGAATGGGTATCCCCTCATGGAATCTTTGCCAAGGCAGTGTCCCAGGTAGGACATCTTGGCTTTCCCATACCACTGAGGCTTTTTGAGGACATTGACCTCTGATAGGTTTAAGGGGAAAGAGAACCCCTTCTCCCCTGGGAGCCTGGCCACTCAAAACCCTGGGCTGGAAGAGCTCCCCTCTCACTAGCCCTTTGAGGTCATGGGTGAGTCCCGCTCCCTGGGATCTGGAAAGAAGAGGGTGAGAGATTCCTGCCATGCTGCGTGGATACCAGGTTTGACCCTATAGTCCATGGGGTGGAGTGGCAAACACCCGGATGCTGAGGAAAGCCCACTGGGAGCGGAAGCTTTGCTTTCAGGAGCCAAGCTTCAGGCATTTCTGAGAATATAAACTTTGGCCCAGGAGCGGGTTCTCTGCCCTACTGCCCGCCCTGGCCCCAGATACAATGGGAGAGATGTTTTCCAAGTTCTGGCTCCTGGCTCCTCCCTGGGTGCAGCTTAGGCTTTTCCACCAGACCAGGCGAGGAGGAGTCATCTCCTTGGCAGTTCCCTGCCAGGGAAGACTGTCCACTGTGCCCACAGTAGTGTCCAGAGAAGGTTGTCCATTGATGCTCAATGGCTGGGGACCTTCTGGAGACTGGAGTAGAAGCAGGCATGGTCTCTGCAGAGAAGGCCAATCACAGGAGGAGGTCCGGACAGTGTCTGCCAGTCACGCCTGGCCCTCACTCCAGGCACCAGAAAGTCCCCTTCAGCCGGGGTACCCGGGTCTCAGCTCCCCAGCAGAAGAATCTAGTTAAGAAGGGGAAGCAGGGTCCTTCCCAAGGTGAGCAGTGGTGTCTTCCTGATAACTGCTCTTCAGAGAAGGCTCCGGGGCTTGTTCAAAAAAGGGACCCCAGGCAGCCCACACACCTCTGTCTGAGGCTTTCGGCCTCAGAGGCCAGGACCCCTTTAATACCAGCCACCTCCAAGTGGCAAGTCAGGGAACTCGACAAGGACTACGGCTGAACAGGTTGCTGAGAGGTAGGGTGTTCCTATGAGGTCACCTGAACACGGTGGAGGGGTGTCACAGGTGTCACAGGGGTGTCACAGGCTGAGATGAGAACCCCATGGGATCGCTGGCTTGACTCGGTTTCCTAGTGTAAGGAAAGAAAAAATACTTGTCCCTCTTCTTTTCTGTGTCCTTGACCAGGACCCCTGTAACAAAAGATAGATAAACAAGAGGAAATCAAGTGTTTCTGTGTGGCAGCCTCATGGACAAAGGCCAGATGGTGAGGCCACCTGTATAGATTGATTCCTCTGTTGCTGTCCCTGGGCTGCTAAGGTCTAAGAGTCTGATGTTGTCCTCTGTGGGCCACCTTTGTCCTCCTTGGTGGGGGAGAGAGGAAGGACACCTTTGTAAATTTATTTCCTACTTTTGGGCAGATTGGGGCAGGCAGAGAGCTTTTCTTGTACCTGCTTTATTTAGTTTCCTTTGCCTCAACACAGTGGTGTGTTTCGGGGTGACGTTGTCTGCTACCCTTTAGCTCCACAGAAGGAAGCCTGAGTCCTGGCTGCAGACAGGCCCACCCCTGCTGCCCTCGGCTTGGCCAGAGCACGTGGCTGCGTTGGGGTGGCTGGTCTGCACTGCAGGAGATGGCCTGGAACCCTCCCCATGAGGCCAGGAGTGGGCAGGAGAGGGTTTGTGGGTGGCACCTGCCCTCCTTCCAGTGGCAGGCTCCAGAGGGACAGTTTTGTGTTTTCTTCTTGAAGACAGAGCTGCAGACTCTCTCAGAGCCTCTTCTCTGGCATCCCTGGCTGCAGCAGGGGACTGCTGCGAGAGCTTTGCCTCTTGTGATATAATTCCTGAGAAGGCCATTTCTGAAGCTTAGGGCTCCTCCCACATGCCTGGAAGGGCAGGGAGTCAGCTTTAGTTACTTTCTCCTCTTGATGACAGTGTGGTGATGAACCATTCCCCTTCATCATCTCCTTCTCCTTCCCAGCCTGAAATGGCTGCCTTGTTCTTTAAGTGGGTCTAGGGGACCATAGCATGGCTACAGACCTAGAACCTCCCAGCGCATTCCCTGAAGCTCCTGTGCCACAGTACCCTGCTCTTCCACAGGGTCCTGGACTGGGCCTGTCAGGTGCTCTGGGGATCTACCAGGACAGCCCTGGTCCCTAAGGCCAACAAGGTGGAGCCTAGCAGCAGGGCCTTGTCCTGCACCCCACCCAGCCCTCACCAGTCCTAGAGGGAGGGACAAAGGGTGACAAACCTCAGTCAGCCCTGCTTGCCCTCAAGTTATAGGGCTCTTGGGCATTACATCTCTTACTGGGCTTGTTTTTTCTTCTTTCATGTGGGATCATTTAGGCCCTTGTGACCTCAAAGAAAAGTTTTAGGGCTTAGATGAGCTGAAAGCTATAAAAAGAAAAGTCACTGTTGGGCAATTTTGTTGCCTTTTACGCAGAAAACGTGGTGACAAGTGGCGTGAACCCAAGTTCTACCTTTGACCAGGTGGTTTCCTTGGGCCATACTCTGAGGTGAGGATCTGCAGCCCACCCTACCTTGTGCTTGCAGGGTGAACAGTGCATTCAGTAGTAGGTGGTGAGGGACAGGGAAGAGATGCTGGGCAGGGACAGGGACCTGAGGGCTGCCTTAGGGTGCATTGTCCATGGTGATTTTTAAGACCCAGGTATCAGAGCTGGCACTGGGGGGGGTGGTGTGTGCTGACCTGCACTTGAGTCCCGTGTTGCCTTTACTCCCTGTTTAACCTTGGGCAAGTTCCCTAGGCTCTCAGAAGCTCAGTGTTCTGTCTATAAACTGGGGATTGCTATGCCAGGCAGCTAGGGCTACTGTTAGAATTAGGCTAAATAATTTTGTGAGCTAATCGGCTAGTAGTAGGGGTTATTTTGCCTTCTTCACTTTGAAGTGTGGCTCCCAGGCCAAGTCAGAGGCTCTTGGTTTATAGAGGGAAGTGGAAGCCAAGCCCCAGAGGCTCACTGCGGCAAAGCCGCCCAGGCCTCCCCGAGTCAGCCAGACGTGCAAGATGCGGACCCCAGCTGCCTGGTGGACAGGTCTGGAGTGTACACCGCACAGGGCCAGGCTGACCTTAGAGTGGGGGAGGGGAGGTCAGCCTGCTAGGCAGGTGGTGTGGAGCAGGGGTCTGAGTGGACGGAGGAGGGATCTGAGACTTGTCTTGCATCTCTTGTGTTGGTTAATCCGGGGCAGCCAGGGAGGTTGTGGTGGCAGGCTCAGGGGCCGCGTTCTGCTGGCCTGTGGTCACGCCAAGCTGCTTCACCGTCTGCTTCCTACCTGTAAGGAGGAAAGGCATCCTGAGCATCTGAGAAGTGAAACTCAGTGCCTGGCATTCTGAGGCTCCCTGATGCTGGATGGGGCTCAATACCGAGCAAAAGGTCTCTGGTTCCTGGGCCCAAAGGCTGTGACATGACCCTCCCCCATGTCTCAGGGTCCAGTGGCTGCTCCACCTCTAGGCTGCTCCCACCCTGTTTATTTGCTGAGCTATAGAGGGGTCCAGGCAGCCTGAGGGAGTAGGAGGACCCAGAAGCCTTGCCGTGTATGTGTGTGTGTGTGTGTGTGTGTGAGAGAGAGAGAGAGAGAGAGAGAGAGGTGTTCCTGAGCACCTGCTCCAGCAGACCTGGGATATTGCTTCTGTTTGGCAGCTAGTTCAAAAGGAGTGTCATGGCCATTTGACCTTGTACTGAGGTCAGCTCTCTTCCAACACTACCTAAGGTAATCCTGCCTCAGGCCACATTCCCAGTGCCACCTGGAGGTGCAGGAGGTGGTGGAGGGTTCTGTAGGCTGGAGGTGGGGGCTGAGACTTGTCCCCCAGTATCCAGTATTGGTCTGGCTGAGTCCAGAGGCCCCTCCCTACCTCACCTTACCGCTGGGCTGGCACTACCCCCAGTGTGCACCCAGAGCCCTGGCCCTGGACCTGGCCCTGGCTCTGGTCTCCTGGGAAACCTCAGCCTGCTGTGTGAGCTTGTGACGTCCATCTACTCTGCTGAGGAAGTGGAGGGGTTGCTGTTTGTAAGCCTGTCATAGGTTCAGATCAGAATGATAGTTCAGCACTGTGGCTTAATTTAGCTCCAGAATCCATTTTGTCACCAAAGTAGTGGGATCTCTGTATGTAGAGTGTCTTGGCTGTTTGATCTCTTTCTGAGGTCAGCTCACGGTATACAGAAGGTGCTGTAGAGTGTGGCCATTCAGCCCCTTGTTCAGTACGCCACCCAACCCCCAAACTTTAATCACTGCCCTCTAGACTCAGCCTCCTGTCCAGAGAGGGGAGTTTCAGGACCAGGGCCACCTCGTCACTCCCCAGCACGGGAGGTTCCCTTCTAGAACCCAGAATCCTGAGGCCCAGCTAACCTCAAGGGTCCAAAGCCAGCTCCACCCAAACCAGACCCAAGCCCGAGGGATAAAAGCCCAGCCCTGCCTGGAAGTGGGCTGGCAAAGGAGCCCCCTTCCTGGTGGGTTCGCAGGCTCTGCAGATCCCGAGGATGTGACCGTCCTCTGGTCAAGCTGGTACTTCAGCCTCTCAGCCCAGCTCCTGGCCCTTAGACGCCCCAGCAGAGAGGCCAGCTGGTATCCTTGGCCATCTCACCTCTCTAGGACCCAGGATAAGGAAGGGACAGGCATGGGCACAGCAGCATAGACAGCATGGCCCCCTGTCCCAGGAGACTCCCAGCCTGGGCTCCCATGAGTCTGGGGCCTTCTCAGCAGAGGCCTCTTTGGGAGCCTGGTGAACTTAGGGGTACTCATGTTAGTCAGGACTAGATGGATTTGTGCCCCTTCCCCCAACTAGGAAGTAGGACCAGCCTGTGGCCTGCTGGGAGGGATGTGTGATGGGGGCCGGGAAGGAGGTCCCCAGGCTGGTTGGACAGGTTGACACACCTCAGAGAACGGAGAGAGCCTGGTCTCTGCAGTGCTCCAGGGTGTGGGGGAGGCAGCCTTGCTGCAGAGGGGCTTCTCTTCCCAGCCCCAGAGTCCCCAAAGGTTGGGAGGGGCAGGGCTCAAGGGACCAGCAGGCTGCAGAGGTCTCCAGCTGATTCCCAGCTTCCCAGCTGGAAAGACTGTTACAGAATCCCAGGAATGTGCCTTGAGCTCAGAAAGAAAATTCCCAAAATAACTTCTATAAATACTTGAGGGCTGGTGGGGAGGAGAGCTCAGCCTGGCCTGCAGCTGGCCTAGCTCTAGGGCTGCTCCCCACAAAAGAGGGAAAAGGCACATGTACCCCCAGACCTTCCTGCTGTCCCCCCTCTCTGGGGAACCTCACCTTCTCCCTCATCCCGGCTTATAGTCGCTGATCCCACCCTGCACCTCCAGAGAGCCTGGCTCCTGACAGGGAGGTTTCCCACTCAGAGTCTCCACGCAGTCTTGGGGATCAAATCCCAACAGGATCTGGGCCCCTCAGGCTGCCCGCCTTTGTTGCTGTGGGAGACAGGGCTTGCTGAACCGCCAGGGACAGCATGCCTACCAGCAAATCCAAGTCAGGAAGCACGGAAATACCTCTGGTGTCCCTAGCTTTGTGTCCAGGACTCTTGCACCCCAGCCCTGTTGATCTGTTGCCCTGTGGGGTACAGAAGGAAAGGCAGGAGACAGAGGCCCTCACCCTCACAGCCTGGGAGGCAGGACAGGGTTGGCGTACAAGAGCCCCCTGGGTAAATAAGGGCACCCTTGAGGTGGTTGTGTGGGCAAGGGACTGTGTCCTCAGGGAAAGCTTCCTGGGAGTCCAGGCCCCTGCAGATGAGATGGGCCAGACCCCTCTTCCCTAAAATCCAGGAAGGGAGGGAAGAAGGCATGGAGGGACGTGGAATGTCTGGGGACCTACCTCATGGTTTTGTCTTTGCCTGAAACCATGTTGGTGGCTATAGCCAGGCCATGTGTCCCTTTGGAGGTACAGTGCTCAGTGGCCATAAACAGCTTGCACATTGCCATCTAATCCCTGAGGGTGGGCAGCCTGGCTCTGGCATCTCCCAGGGGAGGCTCAACAGCTGGGAGCGTCTGCAGATTTGGTCTCCTGAGTGGATGAGGAACAGGGAGGGTTCAGAGGGGACATTTAGGTGGAACCAAGATTCCAGTTCTGTATTCGCACCATCTCCCTGAAGACCTCTTCTCCGGGCAGGTGGCGTTCCAGGAGGGTGTCAGTGAACCCTGGGCTAGCGATGGGCTGGGGGCAGAGCAGATGAGACCTCCCATCTCCCTGGGGCTGGGTCCAGGCTGGGTCCCACCCAGTTGTCAGGCAGCAAACAACTCCGAGTTGCTACCAAACACTAATGCGGCTGGTGTCAGGGGCAGGTGGCAGGGGATTCTGTTACAGGCCCTGGGCTTCTGGGCCCCAGCCTGACCCGGGCCTTGGTGTCTCCTTTCAGGCTCTAAGGTCAGCGCCCCAGGGTGCAGGAATGTGAGCCAACCCCACCACAGCCCATAGTCCTCCTCTGGCATAGAACTACTGAACCGTCTCCAGCTTCTAGAAAAATCAGTGATGCCACCTGTCCCTACCCTGAAAGACCCTCAGCTCATCTTAGGGATGCTGCATTTGCCACCTAGTGCCCTGGATGTACTTTTCCAGATTCATCCTAGTGCCCTGGATGTACTTTTTCAGAATCCTGACAAGGATGGACTCTCCCGTCCCCTGGTTTACAGATAAGGAAACCTCAGAGGAGGTCTGCTACTTGCCAGTGGTCACAGTCCTTGTCAGTGGCAGAGCTGGGATTCCAACCCAACCAGAGCTTCTGGCTGACCTTTTTTCTCTACCCAGGCGTGCGGAGGAGCCCAGACTGAGAGCAGGACTCACACACACGCTGTTCGGCCTGCAGGCACCTCTGGCCCCTTCCCAGACACCCCCACACTCCAGGAGATCAGGGGTTTTCAGACTCCTTTGCAGCCTTGGAGCCCTTCTTTCCAACAAAATCTCTGTGGAAGGAAGCTCCATAAGGAAAACTTAGAGTGCAGAAGGCACCCTGGGCCACCCTCCCTGGGAGGCCCTGCCAGCCACTCTGTCCTCTGTTGCTCCCTTGGGCAGGCTCACGGACCTCAAACCTTCCATTTTTGGTGCTTAATTTTGGTGTCTGGCGGCTGGCGGCTTGCCTTCCTTCCCTCCTCCCTGAGGGCCCGGTTCCACTGTGAGCTGCTTGGGGACTGGCGTCCCAGCCCTGTGGGCAGGACAGCTTGGCCTGGAGCCCTACTGGCCAGATGGACACTGCCCTAGTCCCAGGCAGCCCTGAGTCAGCAGCACTTGCATCTGGCCAGAGCTGGGGCCCTGCCCGAGACTCCACCCTGCCCACGGCAACCTGCCCTGCCCCAAGCTCCACAGCCTCAGCCACGTGTGGTTCCTTGGGTGTGGCTGTGCCCTGGGTGGATCTGGGGCACTGTGAGTACAGTTCCTCTCCCCCACCCCCTGCCACAGGGCCTCAAGCAAGTGCTTCCGGGGAGGGGAGCTTTTCCTGGGCTTCCTGAGCACCCGTCTATCTCTCTTGCCTAATTGGTCGTGTTCCAGGCTCTTGGAGGACTTTATGAAATCAGGCATATGCATCTTTCCCAGTGTCTCCATAGCAACAGAAGGCCTAACTCTGGGGAATTCATGGAGAAGGAAAATGATCCAGCTAAAAATGTACATGGTTATCAGTGGGTGGAGAGGGGGCTCCAGGCACAGACGGCAGCGCGCACATGCACGCACACACACACACACACACACACACACACACCAGCAATACCTAGGGAGTTGATATTAGAGCTTTCCCTCCTATCTTAGAACAAGAAAAAGACCCCCTGACACCCACCGCCTTCTCGTGGTATCTTCTAGGGCTGAAACACACAACAGTCGGACGGCGCGAAGCAGCCTTTCTGGGACCTGGGTCTCTCCTCCTTTCTACCTTGTCCCCCTGCTCCCTTCCAAGTGTGGGTGGAAGAGGATGTGGAGGGTATACCATGCCAATTTCACTTCCCAGCCCCTTTTTTTGTGGGACAATTCCCGTCACTTCCTCTAACTGTCTGGCAAGAGTGTTTCAGCCAAACTGCAGGGACATTTCCTGCCTGCTCCTGGCAGACACCCCAGGGCCTTGCCTCCCTGAGCCCATCCAGCCTTTCCCCTGGACCACCCCCGCCTGGTCCTTTCCCTGCCCTCTGACTGTCTCCCATGACCCTCACCTGCCAGGTTGGGTCAGCAGCGGACCCCAGGGCTCCAAGCTGCTTGACACAAGCAAAGGAGTGGCACCCTCTGACCCTTCCTCCCTCCTACAAGCGTGAGTTTTTCCGGATGCAGTTCCCGTAATGGACAATGGACATCCCCCCTCCATCTTGATGCTGCAGGCAGCAAGGACTAGAAAATGAGTCCCCTTTAGCAGGGGCTCACTTGTGCCAGGAACTCCTCGCCTGCGTCACATTGGCTGACTCATTTCACCTTCGGGGCAACCCTAGGGGAGGTTGCTGTGATTTATCGTTTGCAGAGGAGGAAACAGGGCTGGAGGACTCACCCAGGACCCCCAGATGGCCTGACCCTGGGGACTAAAAGGGACAGAGCTGCTGCACAGGCTGGTCCAGGACCTGAGGTTGAAGCTGGGAGGACTTGGGTGGGAACAGGTAGGTTTTCAGGCATCAAGGGCAAGGTCACCTGACGGTGCCCAACCCGGGCACAGAATCGTCTCTGACTGGTGACCGACAAGTGAGCTGCTCCTGCCTTTTGTCCCGATTGCCAAGATGCCCCTCCCCCAGGTGCCCTCACTCACTATCCCCTCTGCTTGGTCTCCAGGGTCTGATGCTGAGTCGGCTGGGCCACAAGAGCCTGGCCCAGAAGGTACTGCGGGACGCTGTGGAGAGGCAGAGCACCTGCCACGAGGCGTGGCAGGGCCTGGGCGAGGTGCTGCAGGCCCAGGGCCAGAACGAGGCTGCCGTCGACTGCTTCCTCACCGCCCTGGAGTTGGAGGCCAGCAGCCCCGTGTTGCCCTTCTCCATCATCCCCAGGGAACTCTGAGCGGCACTGCAGCAGCGGGGGACTGCCAGCACAGGCCCAGGGAGGCGGGGGCAGGCAGGGACAGGCAGGGAGCTGGGGTCAAGGAGGGATGCTGGCATTCAAGTGTGGGGCTTAGGGAATACATCGCTAGTGAACATTTCCGCAGGCTGCAGCCCCAGTTCTGGCCCACGCCTCCCCGCTCCCCTCCGGGGCCAGCTGGGGCTGGAGCCAGGTGGACAGGATTTGCATTGGAAGCAAATCCCTTGCTCCCTGGGACTCAGACATGTTATGAGCAGGGAGCTGGGTGGCATCTCCACAAGGCCCCTCCCTCTGTGCCTGTGCATCATCTGAAGATGCCCGAAGGGTGTCAAGCCCCCATCCTTAGAAATTCCTGACAGCTGTACTTTTTGACTTTGGACAAACTTTAGTCTCAAGCCTCTGCACCACCAGAGAGGAGCCCCCAGAGCTGCCTCTGGCTGGGCCAGGCTGTCCTGGATTCCTTTCTCAGTGCCTTGGGAGACAGATTGGCTTGAACTTTAAGTGACTTTGCAGAGTGTGGTGACCTGACAACTCAGAGTGGGGAGCCTCACAGCTGTGCCTTACCCCTACCCATGCCTCTGCCTTGGGGTCTGGGGTCCCCACTCACTGAATCTTGCTCCCCCTGTCTCAGGACAGGGCAGGTTTCTGGGTGGCTCAGGTCTTGCCCTGGTAGTCCCAGCTTGACTCTGCGGGCTGGGTGAGCATGACAGCACTTCTGGGTTCCTCTCTCAGATGTTAGCAGAGGATGCCTGGCATTGTCCTTCTTTGTCCAAGGGGATCAAATGGGCCCTTCGTGCTCTTCCTCTCTGCCACCAAGTGCCTTTGGGCCTCTGGTGTATGGACCTGAACAGCCGCCCTAACTAACCCTTACATTTCTACCCATCTCTCTGGAAACGTGCCCTAGCCTAAGTGGCCCCTAGAGCGGACCTTAGGGACAAAAATATGGCTCTGGACCCAGCTGTTTCTAATACCCTGAGTCAACACATTCCTGCAAGCCTTTCCCTGGGATGCAGGTCCCTCCAGGGCTACTAATACAGAGGGGGACAGCCTCTAGGACTGTCTCCAGTATGCCTCATCACCTATAGCCCTCGGGCTTTCTTGGGTGACCCAAACCCCACCCTGGGACTCCAGGTGCTATGGTTGGAGATGGAGGAGACCAAGCCTGCCCCTCCTTTCCATGATGAAGCAGGCCTCCATGTCCAGGACACACCCTGTCTGCAGGGTCGGGAGTTGCTGGGCAGATGTCTCCTCCCTGTTGGCTCCGTGGTCTGCTGCTTCCACCCTCAGAACCCTTCCCCAGGAAGTCATTCCCAGGGCCGGGGCAGGCAGAGTTCCTCCCTGATCTGCCACAGGTTCCAGTAGTAATCGTCCCCTGGGCACAGCTCCCATTTTGAGATTCATGGGAAGGTTGGTGGGGGCCACCCTGGTGTGTCATAGCTGCAACTTTCCCCAAGGGGGACAGCTCAGCACTGCAGAGAGTGGGGGCCTCCTGGTCACCTGCACCAGACCAAGGGGCACCTCAAAGGACACGTGATCCTTTGCCTCTTGGTTGAAGGATCTCTCTGTATGTGTATGTATGTATGTATATAAATATAGATAGATATATATATATGATAGAGATCTATTTTTTTCTGGAATTCTATTAGAAAAAAATAAGCAAATGCCACTGATGTGCCTTGGGGTGTGCAAGGATATTGGTAGTCACCTTTTGGTAGTAGGAAATGGCATCAAATGCATTCTGACCAGCGTGCCCTCTCTAGAAGCCACGGAGAGCTGGGCCAAGTTGCTGACAGTGACTTTGGAAATTGAATAAAGAGACTCTTGAAGGGGAAGCTGGATTGCCTTGTGTTCATTCAGTGTGTTCATTCCCCCATGAGCCGAGCCCTGGAGAGAAGGGAGGCAGATGGAGAGGAGGGCGGCCACCTGAGAAGGTCGGGGTATCATCTGGAGAATGTTGCCAGGTGGGAGTGGGCGAGAGGAGAGGCTTGGGGAGACGGAGCTGAGGCAGGTAAGAGAGGCAGAAGAGTCCATCGGGCGGGCTCTGGCCTCTGACCTGTCCTTTCAGTGAACCCTGTGCTGCCTCCAGGGCACAGTTGCATCTGAGCAGGAGACACTGGCCCCAGCATTGCAGATGAAGCACCTTCAGCTGTGGAGGAGGAGCATCAGGATGGGGGTTGACCCAAGCCACATTCGGATTAGCCACCTCTGCTGAGAAGCGCATACCAGTGCATCTGAAGAGAGCGGTTACTCCTCATACCTGTGTACTGTGCCTATTAGAAGACATGCACCTCGTATTTTAAAGAATGATATAAATTTACACAGAAGTTCTACTCTTGGGGTAGAGGGGATAGCAGGGATTGGGCCTCACAAACGTTAGACACACGCTCTGTCACTGAGCTTCATCCCCTGCCCTTTTAATTTTGAGACAGGGTCTCACTAAGTTGCTCAGGTCAGCCTTGAACTTGTGATCCTCCTGCCTCAGCCTCCCGAGTCACTGGGATTATGTATGTGATCTACCCAGCCAAAATTTCTATTTTTTTCTTCTTCACGAACCCCAAAGGATCACCTGCTGTACCCACAACTATAGCCACCCAAATGTGCAAAGAGCCACCCTGAGTCTCCCCCTGGAACTCAGGGTCCATCTAGATGAAGCCTCGTGCTTCCTGTGTTTCCCTGTGGCTGAGCGGCCTCCATCGCCGTGGTCATCTAGTACTGGCCATTGCTGGCACAGAGGGGCAGGGCTTCACTTGAAGCCAGTAGCACTCTGCTTTGCTTTTGCTATGATCCTTTTTTCAGGTCACACACTTTAGTGATTGATGACTGGTATCAAACTGCTGGCTCTGGCCCTGAGCTCGTGGCTCCTGGGGGGAGTTAAAGGCCACCTCAAGCCACAGGTAGTGTTATGGTATCTGCCAGCCTGAGAGACAGAGAAAGAAAGCTCATTCTCCAGGGAAGAGGATGGGATGACTGTGGAGGCCCAGCCTCCCTGTTCACGTTGAGGGTGTTGCCAGGCTGCCCTTGAGCTGGTCAGATGGTGGAAAGGCGGGTGGAGGATACCCGATGGGCCCAAGAACTTCCCGACACCCATTCCAGTGGCAGATCTTGTGTTCACACATGGACCCTCGTCAGAGAGCAAGGAAGCCACGTTTAAACCAACCATGCCAGAACAAGGGCTTGAGCCTGGGGACAAGACCTGCGGCTGCCCGGTCATCCCCGCGGACCTCCAGCCCACCCACCACTGTCCAGGACCTAGTCCCCCAGCCTTGTGCACCCTGGTATTAATAGGGTTTATCTGCAGGCACAAATATGAAGGGAATTTCAGCCACCACCACCCGGACTCCTTGCTGGTAGCACAGTGCTCATTGTTGTGCTGGCCCCCCAACCGGAGGCTCAGATGTCGTCACTGTGCAAATATTCCTTAGCTTTGAGAAGTCTCCAGCTAAACAAGCCTCCCCATTTTCCCAGGCCATGCTGCCGGTTCACGATGACAGCCTCCAATCAGGGCACCTCCCATGTGAGCAGCTAGTGGAACCAACCCCATGTCAGGGAGCCAAGGACCCTATTGGCCGGAAAGGGCTAGCCTGGGAAGTACCCACTGTCCCCTGCCAGAGATCCCTTCGAATTTTTATCAGAAACCCTCTAAAGGTAACACAAGAGATAAGAGAGCCCCTTGGAGCCCTAGGGTAGGAACTGTACCACACAGGCCTGGGGCCAAAGCAGCCACACAGCCATTGACCTGACCTGATGGATTTAGCAGGGTGACTGTGCGGTTACCACCCAAGCTGGAAGACACAGCTTTATCATTGACTGGAGGTGTGGCCTTAAGCAAGGTGCTTAACCTCTCTGTTCCTGTTTCCTCGTTTTTAAAATAATAGTAGAATAGTGTCTGCTTTATGGACGATGACAGTTATGTGAAAAAAAAAAAAAACGTGCCGAGAGCCTAGAACAGCGCCTGGCCTGTGGTAAATGCTCTACACGTGTGCACAATTCTTTTCTCTTTTTCTGCCTGTCCCGTTTTCCTCTCCCTTCTGGTTTTCCTTGCTCGCTCAAAGGTGCTGCTGTCCTGGGATTCTGGTTGACACTACCTTGACCCTCCAGCATCACCCCCATTTGACCTACCACCTACAGAGCTGTGGCCACTCCCCTCTGAACAACTGATTGTTGAACAAAAGGATCTACTTGGTCTCTGTTTTTTGCAGGGGCCCTTGGGCAGCCTGTAGACTGCCCTTTCCTTGGGGTGGTATCCTGCCCCATCTGGTCAGCTGTGACCAGAAGGCAGGGACCTCAGAACATGAAATAGGGCCACTTACTCACCATTACTTGGCACACGGCAGGACCTGAGAACACAGGGCCTTGCCTACAGGACCCGTCTACTGCCACCCTCTGAGGACGCTGCACAGTGCCAGCTCCCCAACTCTGGGGACAGTCGAGATGCTTCTCATCATCACAACCTAGGGACCCACTGGGCTCCGTGAACTTGCACAGCTGGAGGGCTTCCCGGGGGAGGTCACACGGAGCCAGAGGCCTCTTGCTTGGACGCCCTCGGCCACCAGCTGGGGTGAAGGGGAGGGGATGGCACTCCGTGCTGCCCGGCACCCAGCCTTTCTGCAGCTGCAGTGGAGGTTCCTTAAGCGGAGGCCACTCAAGACCCCGAGAGTCCCCAGATAGCAGTGGTTTTCAGGAGATGCTCAGCAGCCAGAAGCCCAGGCAGGAAGCATGGAGCTGTGTTGGGTTGCAGTGCTCCAGGGCCTCCACCCACCTGCTGACTGGCCCAGGATGACCCCCAGAACCAGCTGTGTCCTCCATGCTCTGGCTTATAGCCTAGGGACAGTGCGGTACCCTATGCAGGGGCGTCCTTACAGGGGTTGAGGGGACTGTCCTTGTTTGCTATTGTTCTAGCTCAGTCTCCATCTCTCTCTCTTCCTCTCTTAACTATGACTTTGGAATTTGGCAAGAAGTTAAGTAAGTCATTATGGATTTCTTTCTTTTTTTCTCTGGAGTGCTGGGGATCTAATTCAGGATCTCACACATTCTACCACTGAGCTGCCATCCGAGTCCTTTTTATTTTGGCTAAGTTGCCAAGGCTGGCCTCAAACTTATGATCCTCCTGCCTCAGCCCGCCACCCCCCCCCCCCAGAGCTGGGATTGTAGGGGCGTGCCGCCGCGCCTGGCCTTCAGTAGCTTTTCACCAAGAACTAAAGTTGTTCTCTTTCCCAACCACAGCACTGTCAGCAGACGGGGACTGTAACCTTGACACAACGCTCTCAGCTGATCTTCCACCCACCCCTCCAACTTTGTCACTAACGTTTGTAGCACCAGTTTCCTGCGACCAGGGTCCCACATTCCATTTAGTTGCCGTATCTCTCTAGTCTCCTTTATTCTGGAGAGTTCTTCCTTCTCTCTGCTTTTCATAGTGTGGACATTGCCAGAGGCTGCAGAGGTCTTGCCTCCCAGTGTGATGGTGAGACACACAGAGAGCTGGGGCTGAGAACAGAGGGCAAAAAGCAGCCCAAGCTGAGGGCCAGAGAGAACAGCCAATTAGATGGAGCTGCAAGATAAAAGCAAAAATGGCCAAGGTAGCTGGGCATGGTTGAGCACACCTGTCATCCCAGCAGCTTGGAAGGCGAAGACAGGAGGATTGCAAGTCTGAGACTAGCCTTAGCAATTTAGTAGGGATCTAAGCAACTTAATGAGTCCCTGTCTCAAAAAGTAAAAAGGGCTGGAGATGTGGCTCAGTGATAAAGCACATCTGTGCTCAATCCCTAGTACCAAAAATAAAAAAAGAAATGACCAGTCTGGCACATGCCTATAATCCCAGCTATTCCAGAGGCTGAGGCTGGAGGATTGAAAGTTTAAGGTCAGCCTGAGCAATTTAGCAAGACCCTATTTCAGAAAAGGTGGGAGTAGCAGAGGGAACCTGGTACCAGCATGGGCCAGGTAGTGGCTAGCCTAGCATACGTGTGTCTCTAGGTTCAATCCCCAGTACCACAAAAACAATAGAAAGAGAGAGTGAAGAACAGGTGAATTTCAGCAAGGCAGAGCTTCCAAATCCAGAGAATCGACTGCCCACTTTCAAAGGCAGCAAGGTGACAGGCGCTCAAGAGCTCCATTCTGTCCTGATGACCTCTCCCACTCCAGCAGCCTGCTGTGGGTCCAACTACTTAATCCTAATTTAATCCCAACCACTAAGAAGGCTGAGGCAGGAGGATGCAAGTTCAAGGGCAGCCTCAGCAACTTAGCAAGACCCTGTCTTAAAAAAAAAAAAAATTTTTTTTAAAGGACTAGGGATATATCTCAGTGGTAAAGCACCCCTGGGTTCAATTCCTAGTATAAACAAAATCAACTCAATGTGGGTCAAAGACTTCAATGTAAGCTCTAAAATAATAAAACCCTTAGAAGAAACATAGGCCCGAAGCTTTAGGACATTTGAGTTGGCAGTGATTTCTTGGGTGTGATAACAAAGGCACCAGCAACAAAAGAAAAATAAAGAAACTGGACTTCATGAATATTTTAAAATTGTATGCAGCAGAAGATGCTGTCCACAGTACAAAAAGACAGCCCAGGGGCTGGGGTTGAGGCTCAGTGGTGGGTGCTTGCCTAGCAGGTGCGAGGCACTGGGCTCCATTCTCAGCACCACACACAAATAAACAAAAGTCCATTGACAACTAAAAAGAAAAGAAAAATTTTAAAAAGGCAGCCCACAGAATCAGAGAAAATACAAAAACCATATGTCTGATGAGAAATTAATATCCAGAATATATTGAGAACTGGAAATCAACAACAATAATAAATACCACTGGATTAAAAAACAGGCAAAGGACTTGAACAGACGCTCTTCACAGTGTTTGTTTCACCCTCACAGTCTGTTTCATTGGGCCAAAAAGTGCATGAAAAGGTTCTCAGCATCACTAACTATCCGGGAAACAAAGCCAAACTATAAGGCACCACCTTACACCCATTATGACAGCTCCTGCCCAGAAAACAGAAGTGGTGTTGGCAAGCAGTGGGGAGACTGGGGCCCCTGGGTGCCGTTGGTGGGAATGTAAAATGGCTCAGCACCTGTGGAAAACAGTGTGGTGGTTTCTCAAAAAAATCAAAACCAGACCATTCTGGAAAGCAGTCTGGAGATTCCTCAGAAAACTTGGAATGGAACCACCATTTCATCCCACAAACCTTGGTTTATACCCATAGGACTTAAAATCAGCATACTATAGTGATGCGACCACATCAATGTTTATAGCAGCTCAATTCACAGTAGCTATCCTATGGAACCAACCTAGTTACCCTTCAACAGATGAATGGATAAAGAAAATGTGGTATGTATACACAGTGGGATATTACTCAGCCTTAAAGAAGAATGAAATTATGACATTTGCCAGTAAATGGATGGAATTGGAGACTATCATGTTAAGTGAAATAAACCAATCCCAAAAACCCAAGGGCCGAATGTTCTCTCTGATATGCGGATGCTAACATACAATAAGAAGAGGGGAGGCAAGAATAGAATTTCATTGGATTAGACAAAGGGGAATGAAGGGAAGGGAGAGGGGTTGAGAATAGGAAAGACAGTAGAATGAACTGGACATAACTTTCCTGGGTTCATATATGAATACACCACCAATGTAACTCTACATCGTGTACAACCACAAGAATGGGAAGTTGTACTCCATGTATGTACAATATGTCAAAATGACTCTACTGTCATGTATTTCTAAAAAGAACAAATAATTTTTTTAAAATGAAAAACAGAGCCACCCCATGATCCTGCAATTCTATAGGCTATATGTCCAAAAGAACTGAAAGCAGGGTCCTGGAGAGACATCTGGACACATACAGCCACAGCAGTATTGTTCACAGTAGCTAAAACACAGATGCCACCCAACATCTCCATCGTGAGATCCTTGGATGAAGCCAAATGCAGCGGAAACATACAATGGGGTATTTATTCACCCTCAAAAAGGAAGGAAGTTCAAACGCATGCTGCAGCACGGCAGATCTCGAGGACAGTGCTAAATGAAATACACCACTCACCAAAAGACAAATACCGTCTGCTTCCACTTACACCAGGTACTTAGAGGAGTCCAAATCATGGAGACGGGGAGCAGGATGATACTTGCCAGAGATGGAGGAGGGGGTGAGGAGCTGTTGTTTAATGGGTGCAGAGTTTCAGTTTTGCAAGAGGAAAAGAGCTGTGATCGTTGCATCTAACACCACTGGACTGTATACTTTAAAATGGTCACAACTGCACACTCATAGTATGTGTATTTTATCACAATAAAAAAGTAAGAAAAAGGAACCACTGATTCTGAACTTGTAGGTTTGGAACTTTTTTTTTCTTTTTTCTTTCAAGATAATAGGGTTTTCAAAGTAGTCCTAGGCCAGGACACCAGGCAGCTCTGCGCCTTAGGGGACATCAAGCACATTAGAGGTGATGCTAGACACGGGGCAGGTCACCTAAGCAACCCGAGGTCCTCAGCCTCAAAGCCTGTGCCTGCCTCTCTCCAGGACTGGAAGGTGACCCTCTAGGCCCAGAGAGAGTGAGGAGGCGGGAGTGGGGAAGGATGGAAAGCAGAGGAAGGGAGGAGGAGGAGGACAAGCTGTCCCCAGTGACTTCTGATATGCTCTGACTTAATGGGGAGGAAACTTCACAGGGAAACAACACAAAATATCTGTAGCAGAGAAGAAGAATTCCCTTTGGTTGGAGCCAAATTGAGAGAGCAGTTGGAAAAGTGGGGTGGGGGTAGAGGAGCAGAGGGATGCCCAGGGGAACCAGGGTAGGGACCTAGAGAAGCCAGCATCACAGAAGCTAACGGGAGGGAGGCAGAGAAGGCTGTGAGGTCCTGAGGGAGTCCCTCAGGGACCTAAGATGGGGGGCGGGGGGGGGAGGCCACAAACACCATCGTCCCCTTTCACCTGTGGCACTCTATGGCTTTGCCAAGTCCTCTCGGGCATGTCATCTGATTCGCACAGCAGCCCTAGCCGCTAGGTGTTACGAGTTCCAACCTCAGAGCTGAAGTTCAGTGTCAACCCTGGTCTGTCCTGCCTCTCGTCTTCTGTCCTGGAATTATTGTCCCAGGTTTGGACTCAAGGAGGGGAAGAGTCATTCGGTCCCTCTGGTCTTTCTGGAAAAGTCTTTCCCAAACTGAATGAAATGCGGTTTAATAAAAATATTGGAATATGTCAGAGAGGAAAAGTAAAACCTGTTTTTGCCACCAGCTCTCAGGAGCCCCTGTGCTAACCCCTGGGGCAGAGTCTCTGTCACCTCATCCTGAAGAGCAAAGCAGGGTAAAAGCAAGACAGGTCTGAGGCCAGGCACCGCAGCCCCAGAAAGGAAACCCGGCCCACCCTCAGGGAGGCCAAGGCAGAGCCTAGTGAACACCCCAGGGGGGCACAGAACTCAGGGTAGCCCAGATGGCCCTGCAGAATATTCCCCAGAGGTTCCTCCGGGTGAAATCCCTGCTGGCCTCCCAAATCCCTTCCTGCAGGCTGGTCACATCGCCCTGCTCTTCTTACTCCAAAAGGGTCCTCATTCTCCTAGGACAATGGGAAACTTCCCTCCACCCCAGTGATGCCCCACATACACACACAACTGGGCGCCTGCAGCCACATCTGTACTATCTGTAGCTCCTGGCCAGAACCGATGGCGTGAACACAGAACCTGTTTAGCCACAGACTTGTTTTTTCTAAGTAGAAGTGACACACTCTAAAATAACAATAAAAATGGGCTGGGGTATAGCTCAGTGGTAGAGTGTAGGTTTAGCATGTCGAAGGTCCTC
This sequence comes from Marmota flaviventris, assembly GCF_047511675.1. NCBI lineage: Eukaryota > Metazoa > Chordata > Mammalia > Rodentia > Sciuridae > Marmota > Marmota flaviventris. The sequence continues at coordinate 37,707,144 of NC_092511.1, forward strand.
CGTTTTGTTCCCAGAACAAAAAAAAAAAAGTCTAATAAATATCCCAGGTAATGGTAAGAGAGAGAGAAAAAAATGTACAGTAAATATATTAACCAGTTTCACAGTTGTTTATTTTTGTTATCAAGTGTTACACACTGTGTATAGTTGCATGTGCCTTAGGTTTGCTTACACCAGTGTCACCACGAACACGTGAGTGACGTCTTATACTACAATGTTATTAGGCAATAGGAATTTTTCTGTTCCATGCTGCAGGGACCACAGTTACATGCGTAGCCCATCATTGAACAGAGTTAGTTGACGCCTGACTGTATTCATCAAGTGGAATCAATATTGTTCTTTTCAGGGAGTTGACAAAGAGAAAGTGCCACCTTTTGGAGTCCTGTGGCCTTGGTTGAATGCCAATGATTCAGGGAAGTCATCAAGGGGACCTGGAGGTCTTTCAACATTAATGCTGTTAAGGTAGAAGGACCAAGGCCACACAGCCTGGATATGTGGGGCATCTGGGTGACTACAAGAGCATCCTGGTGCCCAGTCTCTGGGGACATGCTCTTGGGTAATAGGTAGAGCAGCACAGGATAAATTTTTCACACCAGGCCCCTTTTGAGAAGTGAGTTAATAATTAAGCTGCAACTATCAAAGACAAACAGGAAAGATGGCGATTCCTCATGTCCCGAGGCCAAGGCCCTCTACCGAACAGGCAAAGCACGTTTCCCTAAACACCAAGAACTTGCTAAAAAAAAAAAAAAAAAAAAAAAAAAAAAAAACTCAAAGTGGTTTGGCACCAATATCACTTTATTTTAATAGCCAATCGTGTTATTGAAGAAAAGGCTGTGTTCTCGGCCCATCTTGGCTATGGTTGGGTTCTGCTTAGGGAACTGTCTGGAAGATACATAGGCTCCTGGGCCTGGGGTTTTCTGAAACCAGAAAAGAAAATAAGACTGATGAGGCAGTGACACCAAAACCTGGCTGCTGGGTTGGATGTGGATGGTGGATGAGTCCCCTGTGCAGGGCCACAGGACCATACCAGCCTGGACTGAGGCCTGCGGGGTTTTTGAATTGGAGCGTAGGTGCCCTCGGAGCTGAGGCGGCTCCTGTCAGCATCACCATGTGGCTGGAGAGGGGCGGAGAAAAGGGCAGGACCATCCAGGGCCCACGAGAACCTGCTAGGGAAACAGGGTCACACCCCACCATACCTCAAGGCCCTCCACCTGCACAGCTCCTGTCCCAGGGAATGTCACCTGCCCTGCTCCAGTGACCTCCATCTAGAAACAAGTGGCTGGAGAGACCTGATTCTGAATCTGGATGGTCTAATTCCAGAGCCCAGGCTACCTCCCAAATATGGCTGAGTTTCTATCACTAACCCAGTGTGAAAACGCTAGGTGTTTGTCAAGTGGGGTCTGTGGCCCCAGGGCCCAAAGTGTTCCCAAGGGATCCACGAGCTCTTGTTTGTAACCATCAGGTTCCCATTTTGAAGAAACGGCATAATGATTGAGGACAAGCGTTTCAGAGTCCAACAGGCCTGGGTTTGAGTCCCAGTCCTACCTCCACTGGCTCAGTGTGACCCTGGGCCATCAATCAGGGCACAGTGCTTGCCGATAGGAGGGGATAGGGCTCACTGGAGTCCCTTCAAAACAGTCCGTACTTGGCAGGGCCTGTAACAAGCCTCCCACGCTTACCGCCCCCCATTCTCTATTACCACCTACTGGTCATTTCCATCCTTCCTCACAGTTGGCTGTCCCTTCAGGAGACAGTGAAGGTACAGACAGTGTTTGCCTGAGAGGGGAATGGAGCGGTCAGCCTGGTCAGCCCCAGAGGATGAGATCAGCTGCCTACAGAAGCCACTCTCAATGACAGCGTGTTTCCTTGCCAAGAGCAGAGCAGCAGCCTGGAAATCTAATCAAGTCTTGGCCACACGTCAAAGGAAGCGGAAGCCTTTATTAGTGCGATTAATGAGGATGCAACATGTGCGTGGAGTCCTGGGCGGCCAGGCCACAGAACCGGAGGGTCAGCAGGCCTGTGCCAGCAGCCACCCTACAGGAGGCTGCCAGTTGTGGCTCATCCACCCTGAAAACACCCAGCTTGACACCCCGTGCCCTCATTTCACTGTCACCAGTGAAATTCTGTGGTCCTTGGCTTCCATGAATATTTCCTGTAAGGGAGCACAGCAGGCCCTCTGGGTAGATGCTTCAAAATTAATGCTACACATGATGGTGTGTTGCTCAGTTTCCTGAGAGTTTGGTTAGCATGACTCAAGTCTTCCTGAGAATGCTCAGTCCTATGGGCCCTGACAAACATCTGTTTGGGGATCATGGTGATGTCACTAAGGTGGTAGGATCCTCCAGACCCCTGTTGTGAGTCACCCTGCGATTTTATTGGTTGGGCCTCCCCAGTACACCTCCAAAGAAAGGTCACACTGCAGTCCAGCCAGCTGCAGTGCAGCCCATCCTACCCAATGCCTCAGCTTCTCCCCATCCCCTTGAACCTTTAGAGAAGCTCCTCTCTTATAAGCAGAATTTATATTTCTGTCTTTCCAGTCATCTCAAATGAGTCTACAAACTTTCAAACTGGGGCTCAGGCTGAGCGGCAATAAGACCATGGGAATTAAAATGGTCTCTTGGCATCAAAAAATATTTTTAAAAAGCCACAGTTGATAATGTTTTTGTAATCATTCTTGGTCTTCTTGGGGCCTTGGAGACCCTGCACATCCCCAGAATCTGCTTTCTCCACAGAATCGGGCTTCTTCCTTTCTGTGAGTCCTTGGAGCAAGATGATGGCTCATGTCTTAAAGGTCCCCTTTTGGTTCGGCAATGTTTCTGCTTCAACGTTTTGCTTCCTTGAGCTCCAGGAAGCCACCCACAGAGACCATCAGTTCTGGATGGCTGGAGGTGGCCATGAACACTGCTCACTGCAGTCCATTAACAGTGCCCTCTCAAAGCATCCAGGTCACAGCACCAGTGGCTGACGACCATGCTGGCTATTTTCAACCAACCCATAATTCAGCTACAGTCTTCGGGCCTAGAGTCACCCTGGGTCTGAGGCTGGCTGAGGCTTGCAGATGCTGGAGCTCCATGCTCCTTCCTGCCTGACAGGCCACACTCAGGACTGTAGGTGATTGTACTCCCTGTCCCCCACCTTCTACACCCAGGGAATCTTAAGACACCCCCCCCCCCAGCCACACCTCTGGGGATGTCTGTCTTTTAGAATACTCACTGAATAGCTGGGCTTGAACCGGGGTACTCTGGATTGAAAACAAGAAGTAATGGAACTTGGTGAAGGTATTTTTACATTATAGTGACCTGGTCCTGGGCCTTCGCGCTGGAGGACATAAAAAAATAAAAATAAAAAATAAGAAAGTTTTACTATTACTAATGCTTGATATATTTTATATATATGTAATAAATAAAAATATATAATATATATCTTACATGTTATATATATATATATATATATATATATATATATATATATATATATATATATATAATATATATAATATATCTTATATAAAATCTCAAGCCTTTTACAAATAAATACATGAGTTCATATGATACGGTTTTAAAAAAAATTCCCAGATTTGGACTTGAGAGATCACACTAAGGTATGACCTGGAAAATGGGAAGTGGGAATAACACCTGAGAGCCCTCCTTAGCTGCCTCATGCATAATGTGAGGGCTGGAGAAGACAAAGTGACCTTATCCCTTTGGCCCTGTCAGGGGAACCACCTTCCCACACACAGGCCCCTGTTCCCATCCCCGCGCCTCCCGCCACGCTTGCTGCTCTGAGCCGTTTGCTTCATAAAGCACACTTATTCCTTCATATAAATGCAATATCTGTTTTATGAGTCCTAAAAAGTATTCACAGCAATTCACTGAAATAAGCTGTGAGATTAACATAAATGAATGAACACAACTAAAAAGACAAACACTCCAATAGAAAAATCAGCGTAAGGCAACTCACAGAGACAAAACACAGATGTTCAATGAGCGCGCTGCGGGGAAGAGGGCTTCCACCACATTAATCACCAAGTAAGGTCTAATTAGGACAGTGACATTCTCTTTTTGGAAGACAGCATCTAGAACAAAGGCTAAGAAAGAAAGGAGAGAAAGATAAAGGAAGGAAGAGATGCAGGGGAGGGAGGGAGAGAGAAGGAAGCAGGGGAGGAAGGAACCCAAAGATTTAACAACAAGCTCAGGCCCGGCTACAGATGCTGGTGGAGTATAAATCCAATCAACCTTTTCTGTAGTGCAATCTGGAAAGATGTGAAATGGTTTAAAAATGAACTTGCCCATGCAGAGGGAGGGAGGCAAAGAAGGAAGGAGCGATCACCAGGGTGCTGCAGGGTCCAGGAGAAAAATTATGAGTCCTGAGCCTAGATAAAGGAGGGTGGGGACTGCAGATGGCAGGGAGAGGACAGGGGAGGGAAGAGGAGAGGGACCACCCAAAAACACACACTGCTGACGTGGTGACAACCTTTTCCTTTTCCCCAGTAATTCACTTTTTCCTCTCCCATTTTCAAGTAGCCAGAGTTCACTGCCTTAGGGGTGGGACCCCACAAACCCCAGAAATGAGCCCTTCTGGCATGATGTCTTGGATCTGTTTCTAAATAATGCAGGAATTGGGGGGGGGGAACAGGTGGGAGAACGGATGGGTTAAAAAATGGCCAGGGGTTGACCATTGTGGAACGGGCACATGAAGCTGTAACATAGTGCTCTATACTATTATATATATATTTATTTGTTTGTTTATGGTAGCAGGGATTGAACACAGGAGTACCTGACCACTGAGCCACATCTCCAGCCTATTTTTATTTTTAATTTTGAGACAGAGTCTCACTAAGTTGCTTAGGGCCTTGCTAAGTTGCTGAGGCTGGCTTTGAACTTGCCATCCTCCTGCCTCAGCCTCCCAAGCTGCTGGGATTACAGGCCTGCGCCACCATGCCTAGCTATGTAAGTGTTTTTAAAGTTTTCACAATATAAAGTTTAAAACAATGTATATTTATTATTTTGACCCAGCTATTCCACTTTTAGACATTCATCCTAAGAAATAATTGAGAAATGTTTACAAATATGCACCCACCAAGACATTCAGTGTAACATTACTTTAAAAGTTTAGAAATAAACTAAATGACCAGTGATGGGTGCCTGGTTAAACAGATTGATTCTTCCATCCAGCTGTCCAGTGTTGATGAAACTTTATAGGCATAAAAGGATTCCCAAATATCATTAAGTGAAAAATGTAACCTTAAAATGTGTTTATAAAAATATTTCAGGGGCTGGGGTTGTAGCTTAGTGGTAGAGCACTTGCCTAGCAAGTGCGAGGCCTGGGTTCGATCCTCAGCACCATATAAAAATAAGTAAATAAAATAAAGGCATTGTGTCCAACTACACCTAAAAATTAAATATTAAAAAAAAATTTCATTGGGCTGGGGATGTGGCTCAAGCGGTAACGCGCTCGCCTGGCATGCACGGGGCGCTGGGTTCGATCCTCAGCACCACGTAAAAATAAAATAAGGATGTTTTATTAAAAAAATAAAAAAAAAAAAAAATTTCATGGCTTGGGTTGTGGCTGAGTGGCAGAGTGCTTGCCTCACACATGTGAGGCACTGGGTTCGATCCTTAGCACCGCATAAAAATAAATAAACAAAATAAAGATATTGTGTCCATGTATAACTAAAAAATATTTTTTAAAATTTTTAAATGACTTATACATGGATGGTAGCTTTCTCCAGGTGATGGCATGTTAAGTTAAAAAGGAAAAAAAAAATTTTCTGCTTATCTGCCTTTTGGGGCAGGGGGTGAGGGATAGATACCGGAATTGAACTCAGGGGCACTCAACCACTGAGCCACATCCCCAGCCCTATTTTGTATTTTATTTAGAGACAGGGTCTCACTGAGTTACTGAGTGCCTCACTTTTGCTGAGGCTGACTTTGAACTCACGATCCTCTTTTCTCAGCCTCAAGCTGCTGGGATTACAGGCGTGCATCAACACGCCCAACTTTCTTATCTATCTACATTTAAAAATTTTTCTGCAATGAATATGAGTGTTCTTGAAAAATGAAAAAATACTTAAGGTAAAAAAAGGGAATATGGAAATTGGGTAAATAAAAATAAGGAATTAAAAAAAAACAAAGATAAAGCCAACAGTAAGGTTAGAACAGAGCCATATATTGTGTACCATCCTTCTGGTAACTGAAGCTGGTCACAGATGAGCCCTGGGGGCTGGGGGGTAGCAGAACAAACACTGGACTGCAGACCTCCTGCAAGATTTAAGAGCCAGGATTTCCTGTTTGCTCTAGCTGGTGGCACAGAAATGTAATTAGGACTGCCACTCTCAATTATTCTACCATGAATGGAATATGTTATTAACAGACACGCACAAGCCTAATAAATCAAGGGACAGATGCACCTCCTTGTTTTATACCTCATGACAGAGAGATGAAAGGGGTAATGTTTTCAAACTATGCATACATGTGACAAAGGTCCCTATCGAGGTGAGGTTCTCTGGTGTGCACTCTGCACCAACATTGAAGAAATCATAAACACGAGGAAGCACAAGCCCCGGGAATCCAGTTGTGCAACCTCTGACTGTAATAGTGCAGCTCTGAGCTGGATAGGTAGCTGGCTAAAGATGCCGCTGTGTGCACCATCAGTTCCACACCTACGACTGCCCTGCCCCTGCTCCCAAGCCTAAAGTGGCTTTCTTTCTGAGCTTCCAGATCACGGGTCCCTTAGAAGTCTGAGTGTCAAGTGCAATGAAGCACTGATGAGGTCCCATGCCATCCAGCAGCTGCCCTGCATGGGCTGGGTCACCTGATTCAAAGGAACTGGGTCATGGAACAGAAAGAAATTACTGCCACTTGCGGCAGATGGAATCCTTAAGAGGGAAACATTAGGGAAGTGGGTCCAGACCCAAGTACATATTTCAAAAGCCACAGGAATGCTGCGGCAGAGCCTTGACGGCTCTGAGACTGGTCACTCGAGGGTCCTGCAATAGCCAGGAAGCAGCTCTGGCAGGGTCCTGGCTGCAACCCCACCTGAGGGCGTTGTAACTGGGCAGAGGCTTGGGATGTATCTTTTCTGGACCCAGTTCAATGGGAGGGTGTTTAAAACAAGGAGGACATTTGTAGTAGGTCTGTTTTGAAGTTGAGCACTCTGCTCCCTGGTGTACCAGGGATCACTGAGGGTGATCCGGGCTTTAGTCCCACACCGTGTGATGTGCATGGGAAGGGAGGCCTCCGGGTTCAGCTAAGCCCTCGGCACCTCTCACACAATCCCATGGCCCGTTCCCTACACCTTGCTTTTGTCAGGGCTTTGCTGTGGCAACTCGGGATTTTCCAAAGCCAAACCTCTCAGAGGAGAACAGAATAGCCACCCAATTAAAGTCCCAGGACTTGACGCCAAGAGAAACTTCAGGAAAGGTGTCATGGGACCATCCCTCTGCTTTTGGGGCCTAATTCCAGCTCAACCCTACTGCTACCTGGTAGTGTCATTGTCTTCCCTTTGAGAAAGTCCTATTTGACTACTAGTTTCTTTCTTTCTTTTTTTTTTTCCTTTTTTTTTTTTTTGTTTTTGTGCCAGGGATTGAATCCAGAGGTGCTTAACCAGTAAACCACATCCCCAGCCCTTTTTATATTTTATTTTGAGACAGGGTCTTGCTAAGTTGCTGAGGCTGGCTTTGAAGTTGCCATCCTCCTGCCTCAGCTTTGTGAGGCACTGGGATTACAGAAGTGCACCACCGTACCCAGCTGGTGCCCATTTTTTAAATACCTTTATTTATTTTATTTTTATGTGGTGCTGAGGATTGAACCCAGTGCCTCACACTTGCGAGGCAAGTGCTCTACCACTGAGCCACAACTGCAGCCCCACTAGTGCCCATTTTTTAAAAGGGAAAATTTAGACAGACAGACAGACACACACACACACACACACACACACACAAAGCCACATGAAAGCAAAAGGAGAGTTCTACAAACTGAGGAATGACAAATGTTCCAGCAAAGGACCACAAGCTAGGAGAGACACATGGAGCAAACTGTCCCTCATTGTACCCAGAAGAAACCAATGGGGACTTGTGGGAGGCCAACCTTACACGTGACTGAGTTACACTTCCCGGCTGGGTGCTGAGGCTCTCAGTCGCAGAAATGTGGCACCCTTCTTGAGTGCGAGGGTCGGTGTCTCGTGCATGGGTGTGTCTTGCTACAGCCCCATGGGTGAAGCTATGTTCACCTGTTCCTTTGTAATATAACCCCTTGCCCTGTTTAGGATAGAATCTTCCATGGAAGTGCCTTTGTGTGTGTCCCCTTCTCTTACTGTGCCCTTGGATGTGGCCTACCCAGGTGTCAGTCAACCTGCTGACAGTGGACATCATGAAGATAGACTCACCCCCCTGAAACCTGACCCCTTGCCTCATTTGAATAGCTTCTCCTCAATAAAAGGGGTCAGCACGTGCTCTCGCTCTCTTTCTGCGGACCCTTAAGGTCAGAGGAGCCGTCACAGCGACCCCAAAGAAAAAGGTATTTGTGTCTCTTGTGTGGTTATTTCGTGCAGCTCAGTTAGCCCAGTTTAACTGGAGTGACCCCTGAGCCTTTTAGTCGTGAGAACAGAAACCCAGCAGGGACTGATCTAGGACTTCTGACCTGCAGAACTGTGAGACAACAAATTTCTGTTGTACTGGTGTGAATACCCAATTTGTGGGACTCTGTTACAGCAGCCAAACAAATACATGAGTGTCCAGCTCATTTCTTCATCCAACTGACATACGATGTTCCGGGTAGTAGGCTGGAGGCTGGGCATATGATTGTCTCCCGATATCAGTCTGCCCTTTTCTTAGTGTCAGAACAATTTTAAACTGGGCCCATGTCTTCCCAGAATAGTTTCGATCTCCCAGCCTCCCTGGCATCCAGGTGTGGCCACACGACTCATTTCAGAGGGAGGAGGGAGGTGGAAGAGGTGTGTGCAATTCCAAGGAGCATCCTTAAGGAGATGCACGGTGCTCCCTCCCCACCCTCCTTCCTGCCAGCTGGCCCTGCGTCCTCCACTCTCTGCGACCATTGGAACAAAAGCTATGCTCAGCACAGCAGCACGGAGGAGAAGGGTGCTATGGCCTCGCCACACCAGCCCACTACAGGGGGTTTACAGAAGAGAAATAAATTCCTACATTGTTGATAATGTTATTATCAAGGTCCTCTGTTCCTAGCAGCAGAACTAATGGACAAGATGAGCATGCATTCCCTATTTTCATGGGTTTATACTTACAAAATATGTATATATATAATCACAAGCATGTGGAGTGTCACACACAGGGATGGTAGGATGAAAGAGGGTACACTAATCTGATCCCTGGTCCTCCAGAATCCCCTTGAGAACTGCATCTGAGCTGAGACTAAAAGAAAAATGAGAGGGCTGGGGATGTGGCTCAAGCGGTAGCACGCTCGCCTGGCATGCGTGAGGCCCGGGTTCAATCCTCAGCACCATATACAAACAAAGAAGTTGTGTCCGCCGAAAGCTAAAAAATAAATATTAAAAAATTCTCTCTCTCTCTCTCTCTCTCTCTCTCTCTCTCTCTCTCTCTCTCTCTCTCTCCTCTCTCTCTTAAAAAAAAAATGAGGAAAACTTTGTAGGGCAAGAAGACTGGAGGAAGGGTTAGTGTAGGAAGCCGCGGTAGGGAAGTTAGCAGGGGACAAAATGGACAAGGTCTTGAGAACAAGCCTAAAGAGAGGAACATTATTCATTTGAACCCTGCTGGACAAATGTGCTGCATTACAAAAGTCAAATAGTAAGCGCTCAGTGGCCTGTTCTGATTTAATTAGCAGAAAGACCAAAAAAAGCAAGTGATTAGTGGTCCAGGGATAGCTTAATATGTATGCAAGCTAACAGTGGGACTTCTCCTCCATTCAACCTTCTGAACCCTGAGTGTCCCAGGGGGTTAGGGACTACTGCTGGGTTGAATATGTCAAATCCCAGTCCAACAAAGCCTAATACTCAAGCCCACAAACATTCACTGAAACCTGCTGAGTGCCAGGTATGTATGCCAGGGGTTCTGGCAGAGGTGAAAAACATTTGGTCTAAGATCATTGCCTTCAGGGTGCCTGAAATCTAGTTGTGAACACAAGAACAAAATTTTCAGTAAAAGGAACAAGAATTAAAGAACAACAATAAAACAAATGCTGGTGGAACATAACTAAATGTTATATGAGAGGTATGAGCTAGGACTTAGGATGAGTTTGCATCCAGTTTGCAGTGAGAAGAGGCCACAGAGGGAGAAGGCTCGGTAGAAAGGGCTGGAGAGCTGCCCCTTGAAGAAAGGAACGAGGTTGATGGACAGGGAGGGAAGGATAGCTGAGGGCAAGGCCACAGGTCAGTCAGGCAGAGACCAGTGTCACGGGATGGGATGTGGTACTCCCTTGTCAATATTCAAGAAGAAACTTTTATTCAATGCTGAGGATCACATGCTGGGCAAGCACTACTCAAGAAGGGACTTCTGCCCGGTGCGGTGGTGCACACCTGTAATCCTCAGCGGGGAGGCTGAGGCAGGAGGATGGCTAGTTCAAAGCCAACCCTCAGCAAATGCGAGGCACTAAGCAACTCAGTGAGACCCTATCTCTAAATAAAATACAAAATAGGGATATGGCTCAGTGGTCGAGTGCCCCTGAGATCAATCCCTAGTATCAAAAAATAGAAGGGACTTCTAATCATCCCAGTTAGCCCTATTTCCACAGGTTCCTCATTCATGCACTTAACCAACCAAGGACCAAAAATATGTTTATTTTTGTTGTTGTTTAATGTGATCTCAGCTACATGCAAGACGGTACACTGAAGCTACTGAAGCTGAGGCAGGAGGATTGCAAGTTCAAGGACAGCAACAGCAATTTAACAAAACTGCCTGTCTCAAAGTGAAATCTAGCCAGGCGTGGTAGTGCACATCTGTAATCCCAGTGGCTCAGGAGGTTGAGATAATAGGACCGTGAGTTCAAAGGTGAGGCTCTAAGCAACTCAGTGAGATCCTGTTTCTAAATTTAAAAAATACAAAATAGGTTGGGGATGTGGCTCAGTGGTTGAGTGCTCCTGAGTTCAATCTCTAGTACCCCCCCCCCCAATAAAAGGTGAAATCTAAAGAGGCTGGGAATGTAGCTCAGTGGTAGAGCACCCCTGGGTTCAAATCCCCAGTTTTTTCTTAAAGCGTTTTTTTCTAGATTTTTTTCTTATTATGATTCCCGAAACAAAGAGAGCATAATAACTATCTATACAGCATTTATATTGTATTAGATATTATAAAGAATCTAGAAATTATATGCAGTATACATGAGAAGGAACACAAGTTATATGCAAACTCTGCTGTTTTATATAAGAGACTTGAGCATCCATGGCTTTTGGTATTCAAAGGGTTCCTGAAATCAATCCTTAATGGATACTGAGGTATAACTGTATTATACTGCAAAATTTGAGCTTATATAAACACATGGGGAAAAAGTCACACAGCAAAACTTTTATCCTAAGATATATGACCTAAATGTTACTTCACAGTAACCAACTTTATTGCTAAATCTATTTTTATAATATCATCTTTCTCCAGAAAATATACACATTCCATATCTCAGGTGAAGAATCTCTTTGCACCAATTCACAGATATATGTCAACAGATGTTTGCATAGGCTTCTCTCAGAAAAATGCAGTGAGGGACTTGACATTCAACTTTCTCAACAGTTACTTAGTTGCTTTTTACATGTGTAGTAAATTGAGAAAGGATTTCCACAATTTTATTGCAGAGTTAAACTTTTCAATGTCCCTAAGCATTTCCAGTCTCTGCAAGTCTTTGTCAACGTGAAGCATCTGTAGGCAGGTGCTTGTTTTCCGGGCTCCTCTCCAGCCTGCTCCAGCAGACAGGCTCCCGGCTGCCAGCCATCTCTAGCTGGCAGAGTCGCTCAGTCACCTGCTCTCATCTCTTCCTCATGACAGCCTGGTGTGGGAGGCCTCGGAGGCTCAGCAAGATTAGAACCAGTGACTTATCACCTTAGCCAGTCACTGGCCTTCCTGCTCGGTGCTGCAAGTAACAGTCCTCAGTTCTAAGTTGTGTTTCTTTAAAATCCTAATGCTAACGGGAACCTAGAAAGACCACAGAGTTCATTCCCATTTATCCTGGGCATAGCTTTCGGCTGATTGCACTGAAGAAAGGGTTGGAAATACATTTATGGTCCAAAATATTCATAAATAATATGTCTAAAGCACAAGAAGCCGCAGAACTGAATTTATTCTATGAGGTGGTAAAAAATGATAGCCCCAAAATTTGGTGTGTGTGATAAGCAGGAACATCCTGCCCAGAAAGAAAACAGGTGTCCGAGCAAGGAGGCTAGAATCCCCTCTTACCAGCTCATGGAGAGGTCATGTCCAAAGGATGGAGGAAGATAAAACACACCCAAGGGCTGCACCACAGCACCAATAAATGCTATGGTTTAAATGTTTGTCACCTTTGAAACTCATGTTGAGATTTCTGCCCTATTGGGAGGTATTAAGATGGTAGAAACTTGATCTGACTATGGTACTTAGAGGTGGGACCTCTGGGAGGTAATTAAGGTTAATAGAGGCCATAAAGGTGGGGTCCAAAATCCAATGGGACTGTGGCTTTTTAAGAAGAGGAAGAGACGTCTGATATAGGAGGCTTTTACCATATGATGCCTTGCGCCACCTGAGTACAACACAGTCCATGCCAGCAAGGACCCCATCATATGTGGCACCCAATCTCAAACTTCCCAGCCTTCACCACCATGAGCAGAATAGACCTCTTTTCTGTATAACTTTCTAAGTCTGAGGTGCTCAGTTACAGCAACTGATAAACAGACTAAGATACCACCCCCACCTTTATGTTTTTGATTTTTTGCTTAAGCTAATTTTGAATGGGTTTATGTCATTTGCCATGAAGGGGGGGAAAAAGTCCTATTTCATTTTTTAAAATTTCCAGTCAAGATTCTATTATAAGGGCTGGGGTTGTGGCTCAGTGATACAGCGCTTGCCTAGCATGTGTGAGGCATTGGGTTCGACCCCTGGCCCCACATAAAAATAAAACAAATAAAATAAAGGTATTGTGTCAATCTACAACTAAAAAATATTTTTTAAAAAAGATATTATTATAAGAAAGAAGTTCAGGAGATGTTTTACTCACATCTGGACAGTAAAACATCATTCTCCTGATGTTAATGCCATTGCAAATGCTGCACAGATTTTTTTAAGAAGAAAATTTTCCAGGATAGATATCTTTTCCTGAAAACTCTAGCATATCTGTAGCTTTATTTGAAATGCTATATTTTTCCAAAAATACTACCTACAAGTGAAATTCATCTTTAAGAAGATTGATACTGGAAACTGTTGTAATCATCTTGACTTCCAGATTCCATTCAAGCAGAAACCAATTTTCTGCTTTATTCAGTCAGACCATGTTTATTAGTTATTTTTCTGCTCCCCGTGGAATTTCAGACTGTCTGCTTAGTTTTTGTTGTTGTTGTTTGTTTTTGTGGTGCTGGGGATTGAACCCAGGGCCTTATGGATGCCAGGCAAGCACTCTACCAACTGAGCTATATCCCCAGCCCTCTGCTTAGTTTTTAATTGAACTAATTTCTTAAATGCAAAAACAGCTGGAATGATCCTGCAATCTCTTCTAATGCTGGTCGTAATGCACAGTATATGCCACAGGTCCGATACCCACTTTGAGCACTCCTTCTATTAAATGTGAACCAAAATAGACAAATCACATAACCGTCATTTGTGTCTATACAGACTCCTGTTTTTCTAATCTCTTTCTTATTTTTCATAGACCTGTCAGGTTTTAAGAAACACAGAAGCGCCTTGAAATATTTCTGACATCAAACAAAAGAAACCAGTTTTCATTTGACATTGTAAGATTTGTCAGGAAAGATGAGTGCATCTTGCCCTTTATTTTATATAAACTATGAGAAATTGTAATTGTAAAGAATCTTCTTCGCAAACATCAGATGAATGACTGGGTCCTAATTACGTAGTAGTAAGTGAGACTATTTTTATTTAAGAAACAGAACATTTTCTCGTTGACAATTTTAACGGCACTTTTCCCCAAACACTGTTTATTTTTTGCTTTCAAAAATTATATTTAGAAAAATAATGAAGGCAGTGGAAGACAAAGGAAATAAACAACCACTCTTAGTCACAGCACCTCAGCATAGCCAGTACAAGATTTCTGGTTCATTTCCTATTTTGTATATATGATCTTTCTTACCTTATTTTAATCATAACATATGCATCAATCTGGGGGGAGGTTACTGGGGATTGAAATCAGGGGCATTCCAATGAGCCATATACCCAGCCCTATTTTGTATTTTATTTAGAAACAAGGTCTCACTGAGTTGCTTAGTGCCTCAATTTTGCTGAGGCTGGCTTTGAACTCTTGATCCTCCTGCCTCAGCCCCTCTGCCCCCTCATTTCTTTTTTAAAGTTAATATGTGCGTTATAGGAAAAATAATAATATAAACAAAGAACAAAATCACCCAGTCACAAGCAGCTTAGTTGGACATGTCTCTCCAGGTTACAGATGCATTGGGTTTTTTGTTTTGTTTTGACGATTTCTCTTTTTAAAACCTTTGTTTTTATGTTTACGTGGTGCTGAGAATGGGACCTGGTGCCTCATAAATGCCAGGCAAACGCTCTGCCACTGAGCCACAGCCCCAACCCTGCAGACATATCATTTTTTTCCTGCATTTTCCACTACATATTAGATTATAAAAGTTTGGGATGCTATTTTATAATTTTTATAATAATTGTTTAAATGACTGCAAAATATTTCTTTGGGTGGATATGTAATATTCTTTAAAGATTCTTTAAAGATTATTTCCCTCAACCAGATAGTAAAGTGTTACAATTATTATCTTGCAATTACAAACGATTTCTTGATGACACTTTTGTATAGATGAATATTTCTGTGCTTAAGATGATTACTTGGGGGGATTCTCAAAGTAGAATTAGTGAATTAAAAGGTATAAGCAAAATTTATAGCTTAATATATATATTGCTAAACTGCTTTTCAAGGGGTTAGATTGATATCTACTCCCACCAGCAATAAATAAGAAAAGCACTGAGTCTCTAGTTCACATGCTAAGCAGATATTGGGGCAGGGAAAAGATTCAGAAAAATAAAATCTTCCTGACTTCATGTCACCTTAACAGGAGGATTAAATAAAGCCATCAATAGCCCCCATGTGTTCACAAAAGCTGGGCGGAATAACTGATATTCTTTTTTTTAATATTTTTTTTTTAGTTGTAGATGGACACAATACCTTTATTTTATTTACTTATCTTTATGTGGTGCTGAGGATGGAACCCAGTGCCTCACACGTGCGAGGCAAGCGCTCTACCACTGAGCCACAACCCCAACCCCATAACTGATATTCTTTTTTTTTTTTTTTAGTTGTTGATGGACCTTTGTTTTATTCATTTATTTATATGTGGTGCTGAGAATCGAACCCAGTGCCTCATGCATGCTAGGCAAGCGCTCTACCACTGAGCCACAACCCCAGCCATAACTGATATTCCTTATGCCCATATTTGGAAACACAATTCAGGAGGAAATAAACCATGCAATATTTCTGTACATCAAGAGACTTATTTAAGTCATTTATAACAAGAAAACCAATACTGGGAGGGATGAGGGGAGAAGAAACTACAAATGATAAATTTTGCCTTGTTCAAGTCCCTTGGATGAAAATGACTAGGATTTGTTGCAGTCTATTTTTTTTTTTTTTAATTCCTGTTTAAAAGCATCTTGGTACAAATAGACTTGCATCTTTTAGGCTTAGGATATGTAGGGCCTGATCTTATTAAGTGCTAAAAGCATTTGGTGGCTGGTAGAAGTTTTCAATACAATATTTTTCTGTGGGTGAAAAAAGGGACCTTATGGTAGAACATGTCCTCTGGCATCTACCTAAAAATGACACATACTCTGTCACTGTCTTTACTGGACAAAAAACTATCCACTATCAATCATTAAGTGAACAATGACCAAAAGAGCCAATAAGTATAGAACTTTATGTTGATCATTTGAAAGCTAAAAATCATTTTCCAGTCAAACTCCTTACTGACACCTTCTCCTGTGGGCCACTAATACTTTGGGGATAAAATGTAACTCACCGATCCAATCTCTGACACTGGGAACTAGAAGTCTGCAAAGTTTTGTTTGTTTTAAAACAAGTAAGAGTGGTTCCTCCACACTTGAGAGGACTTTGGGCACATGAGATCCGAGAAGATTTTTTGAGTTCAAAGTTGTTGGGTTTGTGTGTGTGTGTGTGTGTGTGTGTGTGTGTGTGTGTGTTTTGGTTTTCTTGCATTGAGCGGGGCGGAACCCAGAGCGCTCCCATGCTTGGCAAGTGCTCTAGCACTGAGCTATGCTCTAGCACTGAGCTAGTCCTCAGCCCCTTTGTGTATTTTTTATAACTAAACAAACAAACAACAACAACAAAAAAAAAACACAGTAATCTACTCTGCCCTCATTCAGTCACTAATGATTTTTTAATAGAGATTATAGTGCATTACTGATTAACAAATGTCAATGAGCTCCTTCTCATAGGTCACACAAAGAAAGGAGGAGAAATGGTTACCTGTATGTATCTTTTATAACTAGGCTTGTTCTCAAAAGAGGTAAGAGGGACCTGGCAACTGTCTGTGGGTCTGGACTCCATTGCACCAGATCTGCAGGTCAGGTTTCCAATGATTGCAGGTTTCATGTATACCAACAAAGAGGCAACCTGTCCTGAGTCAATAGGCTCAGATGACACTGTGACCGCACCATGCAACCAAATACAAAACACACTTCAGGAGAATTTGAGTTAAGAGTTTTTTAAAAATCAAGATTAAAAGCTAGAGGAAATTAAAGAGAATATCATGGCTCTAGAGGAAATATTCTAAGCAGTGGAGGAAATAAAAAAGGAAAAGATTCTTTTTTTTTAATGATTGAATTCAGGGACACTCCACCACTGAGCCATATCCTCAACCTTATTTTGTATTTTATTTAGAGACAGGGTCTTGCTGAGTTGCTTAGTGCCTAGCTGTTGCTGAGGATGGCTTTGAACTCTTGATTCTCCTGCCTCAGCCTCCTGAGCCAATTACAGGCATGTGCCACTGCACTGTGCAATATTCTTTGACTATAGAGTTTATACAAATCAACAGCAACAGCAAAAGATTACCTAAACTCGACCCAATAAACAACTGAGCAAAGACTGTGACCACAGTATTAGAGAAGACTCACAGGGAACTGGTTAAGAAATAATCAGCATGTGGAATTTAAGATCAGTCAGACATACTAAATCAAAATAATAAAATATTTTTATTATTATTTTAATATCAAATTAATATTTTTGAAATACTTTTTAAAATAACAATAAACAAGATTTACCCAGGCTTAGAGAAATCACATTCTCGGGGCTGGGGATGTGGCTCAAGCAGTAGTGCGCTCACCTGGCATGCGTGGGGCCTTGGTTCCATCCTCAGCACCACATACAAACAAACATGTTGTGTCCGCCAAAAAATAAAAAATAAATATTAAAATTCTCTCTCTCTCTCTTTAAAAAAAAAATCACATTCTCTTCTTTGCTGATGCAATATGTGTCGAGAACTTATACATAAGCTCTATCTAGTAAATCCTGTTTGTGACAATCCGTAAAAAATGATTTATAAATTTAGAAAAGACTGGGCATTGAGTCTCTGTACAACAGCATTAGGCTTTTCATCTAAGTATTCAGTAACAATGTTCTTGCATAACAAAGTTGTACATATAAACAAAAGTTGTCATAACATGAAAGAGTTCTTCAATGAACAACCACATATAAAAACCACACCCTATTCAAATATCTACCCTGCTTAACACTGGCATCCACCATCACTGACAGACTGGACTCTTTCAGTCAGTTTTCTTCCTCCATTTTTTTTTTTCCATTCAGTACTAGGGATTGAACCCAGGGACAGTCTACCACTAAGTTACATCCCCAGCCCTTTCTATTTTTGTTATTTTGAGACAGAGTCTCACCAAATCACCTAGGCTGGCCTTGAATTTGTGATCCTCTTGCCTCAGCGTCCTAAGGAGCTGGGATTACAGGCATGCACCATCATATCAGGCTCTCCCTCATTTTAAAATGATCATTCAACAAACCAGGCGTAGAGGGGTATGTCTACAATCCCAGTGGCTTGGGAGGCTGAGGTAAGAGGATCACAAGTTCAAAGTGAGCCTCAGCAATGTAGTGAGGCCCTAAGCAACTCAGTGAGACCCTGTCTCTAATAAAATACAAAAAAAAGGGTCGGGGATGTGGCTCAGTGGTGAAGCACCCCTGGGTTCAACCCACAATTCCAAAAGAAAGAAAGAAAAAAC
Source organism: Marmota flaviventris (assembly GCF_047511675.1). Lineage (NCBI taxonomy): Eukaryota > Metazoa > Chordata > Mammalia > Rodentia > Sciuridae > Marmota > Marmota flaviventris. The sequence goes on from NC_092511.1 coordinate 37,725,520, forward strand.
TAGAAATCTGGTCCCAACCCTCCCCAATTTCATTCCCCAAGACGACACTTTTTCCCTAAGAGCGTGTAGCATGCTGTACAGAACAGTGAACACAACATTTCACTGAAATAACACTTGACAGCTTCATTCATGCAACCAGCACTCTTCGAAACACCTTTTTGCATGTGTCTCTTTAGAGAATCCCAAACAACTCTTTTCAGCTCTTAGGTGTTCTTCTGACGGTTATCTTATTACTATGTTCCTACCGCTATTTCCTAATTTATATTTTAGAAATCATTTATTGAGTGCTTCCTGGAATAAATGAGAATATGGCTCTCTTGCTCTACCTACCACTCCTCTCGCCTCATTTACTCAAAATAGAACTTTAAGACACTAATCAATTGTTTACTAAATAAATATCACTTCTTGCCGAGCCATGATGTATATATAATGTTTTTCGTGGATAGCCTTCTGTCTTGCCTGGAGTTAGTGCCTATTACTTGCACATTTTGCTCTACTTATTTTCTCAGTTTCTTCCCATGATACCAGCGGTTCTTGAGCCCCTTTTCCTTAGAATCATTCCTTCTGGAATTCTCTACTTTCTTTCTCAATACGGATTTGGTTTTGTCTCAATCTGCTATCCAATGCTCCAACTGGGACAGCTCTCCATTATTCGCTCAGATGGATCCACTCTCTCCTGGATCCCATACCTTCCTATTTCTGGATTTGTTCCCTTGTTTTTGCTGTATTTTAAAAAAATAACTTGGAGCATCTTAAAAAAAAAATTAGCAGGTAATTTTTATGTATTCTATTTTGAAAATGTTTCTGTTTTGTTTTTACAATTAATGATGGTTTGGCTGAACATAGAATCCTAAATTGAAAATCATTTTTCCTTTCTCATTTCTCTGTGGATTCTAACTGTATTAAAACAACCCCAACAACTTCCCCTTCTATAACTTCCCCTTCTTCTCACTGAATTCTATTTTCAACTAGGTGTCCATTCTGTCTATCTCCAATTCTAGTTCATGTTAAAAGTTTTTATAGCTGTATATGTTGAGATCAGGCAACTGAATGGAAATCCAGTTTGTTTGTTTGTTTGTTTCCCTTGGGGTATTCTAAGTGTCAGGATGTGGTACTCTTTTCTCTGAATCACTGAGATCTTCCAAAGGATAAACTCCACTCCTCTGTGTGTGTGTGTGCGCGCGCGCGCGCTTCACTAGAGATTGAGCCCAGGGTATCTCACATGCTAGGTAAGCACTCTACCACAGAGCTATATCCCCAGCTCCAAACATATACATTTTGGGGGGATGAGTCTCACTATGTCGCCCACGTTGGCCTTAAACACCTGGGCTCAAACAATCCTTCTGATTCAGCCTTCCAAGTAACTGGGACTAGAAGCATGTGCCACTGTGCCAACTCTACCAATCTTTTGCCCAAGGGGCAAATACTAGATGGCCAGCATTCCACATGAGGAGAATGGGGTGGGGCCTCCAGACCCTATCATTCTGTATACAGCTTTAATTAAATCCCTGGTTTGGAGCGGTATGTCTCACCTTACCTTCCCTCCAAGCCCCCAGCCTTGCTGTGGTCGTAAGGGACAAATGGGCAGCCTCGAGCAGTTACTTTGGCACCACATCAACTTCTTACCACCTACAGACATTAAGCAAGTGGTTTTTGATGCCCTCTCCCTAGGCAGGACTGCATGGAGCCCAGGTTTCAAGGTCACTATAGACTGGGCATAAGTCCTAACTCTGCCTCTTAATAACCATGTGATCTCAGGCAATTAAACGAGACGGTCTGTGTCACTCACTGAGCATTATATTATGCCTGGCACCAGAGGACACTTAATAAATGGTAGTCAAAATCATTATCAAAGTTGACCCCAAGAGAATAACAGATTTATGTACTTCCTTCTTGTTCTAAGAGTCCCTAACAGTTCCATGACTGTGATGTTAATTTCTAGAACAATTAAACTGAATGATAAAATCAACCAAATAAGTTTTTCAGATAAAAGCTGCTTGGCACAGTATAACGAGCATTAATGAATGTTATGGCCAGAGGGTTGAAGACCTTCTTCTAGTAAGCTTCACCATGCTAACACAGCAGTCCACCATCTCCCACTGCTGGGATCAAGAGGGCTTGCTCTCTGCAGTTTACAAGTTTATGGATCTAAACCAAAACCACAAGTCTGCTCTGGTTTCCCTGTGCCTGAGTAGGACAGTCACAAAGAACAGCCCGGGGCTCGTTCTTTGTGTTGAAACATTTTCCATGAAAGTATTTTTTTTCTCTTTCTTGAAGGTCAGGATATTCCAAATCAGTGAATCACTTTTATATATAAAATGGAATGGATGGGGTGATAACAGAGAAAATGATAGAGTAAGAAACCCGCCAAATCTTCTCCATAAAAGCACAAGAACACTAGCAAAACGCTTCAGAATCTACCACCTTGTGCTATTTTACATGCCAGAATGCTCGTCTTACAGAACACCAACCCGAACTAAAAGAAAATTATTATTGTTTTTTTGTTTTGTTTTGCTTTTGAGACAGGGGTCTCATGATTCTGCCCAGGCTGGTTTTGAATTCTTGGACTCAAGCAATTCTCTGTCCTAACTTTTTGGGTAGCTGGGACTACAGGCCTGTGCCACCATGCCCAGCTCAAAGTAGATAAATAAATAAAATTATTCTTAATTGTGTTTTCCAGTACCTGGATCTCCAAAATCCAGATCTCTGGTGCAGTCTCCCCAGAAACCAAACCTCTGTCTCCCATAGGGAGGTGGGAAGGGAAGTAGCCTAGCAGCTGGAGCCAAGGTGGGGTTAGGACGTGCAGTGAAACTGGTCTGCAGACCTCCTGCTGCCAGCCCCCTACCACCTACAGGTGCCCAGTGCCTCAGATTCCTCAGTTTTTTCATCAGCAGGCTGGTGTTCCACAGAATCCAGGAAAAGTTCAGAAGACTTCACCAGAGAGCTGGACTCGGAGACACACTGTGAGTACAGGGGCCTTGCAACACAGCGAACTTCTGCACATGAATGGTGAGCTCCCAGGCTCCTTCCCCCACTCAGCACCCAGATCACTGGTGACTGGCTTACACCCCAGGGGAGACCCACGAGTCCTTCTGAAGCAACTGAAGTGTCCTAGAGACCTTCAGGTACAGACGTCCATGGACCACCAAAGGAAAAGCCAGATGGTCATCCCATCCGTTCCCCTGAAACTCACCTGCCGATAATCCCCACCTGTATTTATTTCTTATGGCTGTTGTAACTAATGACTATCCATTTGATGGCTTAAAACCACAGTCTCAAAACCTGTCATAGTTCTGGAGGATGATGTCTGAAGTCGGTTTCACTGGGCTAAAGCTGAGACATCAGCAGGACCAGGCTCACTCAGGAGACTCTGGAAGATTCTATCTCATGCCTCTTCCAGCTTCTGTGGCTGCCAACATTTCTTGGCTTGTAGCTACACCATGGCAATCTCCGATTCTATATTTGTACTGCCTGCTGTGCACGCGCGTGTGTGACATCTCCCCATCTCTCTTAAAAAGACCCTTGTGATTGCATTTAGACCCCACCCAGATAATCCAGGATAATCTCCCCATCTCAGAATCTTTAACTGAATGACATCTGCAAAATCTTTGCCATCTGAGGTAACACTTATAGGATCTAGGAATTAGGCCATGGGTACATATTTGGGGGCCATTACCTAGCCTACCACACCACCTGCATATAGTTTCCACTAAGCTTTTTAGTTTTTCACACGGAAATATTGAAATCAAAAGGTTTTTTTCCCCACCTTTATTGGATATCTGAATTTCTTAATATGAATTCTCTACTCCTGGCCATTGATGTTTTCCCTATAGATTGTTAAGAGAGTTTTATAGATAAAGCCATTCACCCTTTATCTACCTTTTTTTTTTTCTTTCCTGTTTTGTTTTTTTTGCGTGATGCTTGGGCCTACGCTGTACCACTGAGTCACTCCACCTGCTATCTGCCAAGTGAAAATACATTTCCTAATTTGCATCCGCCGATTTACTTTGCTTACAGTTTGTTTCCTGATATAGAAGAAATTTTAAATGTTCTGAAGTCAAATGTGATATTTCCTTTCCTTTGAAATTTCTTTCATTGCTACTATCTCAGAAAGTCTGACTTACCCTTAGATATATATTCACATATTTTCTCCTGGTTTATGATTTTCAAAAGTATCTGATTCTTTAATCAGTATGAAGCTTATCTTAATATATGGTATGAAGAGTATAACTTATTTTTTTCTACTTAATCAGTTTTTCAAAATATTTTTTTAGTTGTAGATGGACACCATATCTTTATTTTATTTATTTATTTTTTTAATGTGGTGCTGATGATCAAACCTAATGCCTCACATGTGCTAGGCAAGAGCTTTACCACTGAGCTTAATCAGTTTTTTAGCATAAAACATTTTCCCCTTTTTCTACTGACTTGTCATATCAACCAAGCATAAAAATCTTGAGTATTCTAGGGTTTGTTTCTGAGCTCTGTTCAGTTACCTCAATTTCTTTGTCAAATGTTTACTTTCTGGTCTTTTTGGATCCCAAGTTTGTAATTTAACTATAGTCCATCAAACTACCCTAAAATAATGTTTTATTTTTCACTTTCAGATTGCTTATATCCTGTTCATTTTTTGATATCCTATTGATTAATTCCTTATCTAAAAAATCTCATTTTTATCATAACTCATGTACATGCATTTGGAAATGTTTTTTGGGGGGAGGACCAGGGACACTTAATCACTGAGCCACATCCCTATCCCCTTTTTTATATATTATTAGAGACAGGGTCTTGCTGAGTTGTTTAGAGCCTCACTAAGTTGCTGAGACTGGCTTTGAACTTGCCATCCTCCTGCCTCAGCTTCCCGAGCTGCTGGGATTACAGGCATGCGCCACCTCACCCAGCTTGGAAATATTTTAAAACAGAAAGGTTATTTCATATTTTCAAAGAAAAGAGACTAGATATTCTTCCTCTCTATTGTTAATACAATGATGAACTGAACAACTCTGATGATTTTTTAATTACTTAAGTCAACAAAACACAGAGGCAGTCACTTTCTGGGAGCTAGGAATACGGGACAAGAGCTGATAGAAATCCCTGCCTTTGTGAAGCTTGCTATCCTTGTCCAGAAGACACATACAAACAGGATAGGTTAATTTTAAAAGGCAGTGTGTCAGACAGTGAAGAATGCTTTGGGGAAACAAGAAACCTAGGAAGGGGTGGTGGGAATCCTGAATAGGTGACTAGGGAAGACCTCCTGGTGAAGATGATTTGAGTCAAGACCTAAAGAAAGCAGAGGAGCTGATCTCTGGGGGGCCTTCTTGACCAAGGCTGCCCTCATCCTCTGAGCTTCCACAGAAATTTTAATATAAAAACAACATTAGCAGCCACCATGGGCTGAGCTCCTATTCTACGTCAGAGATGAGGCTGGGCTGCTTCTTTATAAAGACATTGCTGATCCTCATAATGATCCTGCAGACCCTGGGGGAGTTGAAGCTAGTTGCCTTGTCACATGTCCCCAAAACCTCCTTTTGTGTAGATCCCTGGAGGGTCTGCTCTATGCTTCTGACCTAGGTTCCTGCTTTTATTTTCCCCCCAAGGAACCCCTGCATTAAAGAAGGAGCCAAAACCAAGTCTGAAGGAGGAACCACTGGAGAACATGTCCTACCAAAATGGTGGCCTATACCAAGAACTTTCCAAGAGAATAGTGAAGGCATGTCCCAAGGGCGCCGTGCATCAAACTAGAATGTATTCGGTTCCATGGGGCATAGTGGAGCAGACCTGTAAGGGCATAGTGGAGCAGCTAGGGAGACTGAGAAGGAAGCATCACAAGTTCAAGGCCAGCCTTAGCAATTCAGTGAGACCGAATGTTAAAAATACAAAATATAAAGGATTGGGGATGTATTTCAGTTGGTAATTACCCCTTGGTACAATCCCCAGTACATTTTAAAAGCAACCAGCTCAGATTGCAGGATGATGACAGAATATTCCAGGAGGGATATCTCCAAAGGAGAAAAAAAGAAGAGCAACTGATAAATTATCTGATGCATATCATCATTCCTGAGAATTTATAGTTCTCTTGAGAACTTGGGTCTTTAACAAACTAAGCAAACCAAAGTAAAGTGTGTGTGTGTGTGTGTGTGTGTGTGTGTTTGTGTGTGTGTACACAGTTCTTGGAATTGAATCTAGGGCCTCTTGCATGTTAGGCAAGTACTATACCATTGAGCTACATCTCTAGACCAAGTAAATAAAGCCATGAATTCCAAGAAAATAAAAAGTTCAAGAAATTCAATTTAATATACTATGTGGGTCCACAGGAAGTAAAATTAAAATGTATCAGATATAAAAATTGTGATATCTGTGGGAAAGATTTGAGAGTAGTTGGCTTATATTCCATGCAGAAAATTAAGAAATAAAGCCTCAAATTCAAGAGAATAAAGTAGTAGTTGTATAACATTGTCATTTGAAAATATGGATGAAAATACCAGGAGTAATGGCTAAGAGTTGAAGGTGGCTGCCCTCAAAAGATGGAATGGGTGGTAGGAGGCAGAGCGGAGGACTGCCATGTGTGATATCTATGGTACCAACTGACATTTAACCATGAACTGGTATTGTGTTGGTGATGATAGCAAAAATATTTTAAGGGTCTGGGGATATATAGCTCAGTGGTAGAACACTTACCTAGCATGTGCAAGGCCCTGGGTTCAATCCCACCACCACAAAAATAGATAAACAAAATTAAGAAATCATGTTTGATCCTTTTTTGTTTGTTTGTTTTTTCAGTCTGATGGCTACTGAGGCACCATGTTGTACAGTATATATCTTGAACTTCAGAAAGTTAAGGGACTGGACATTTTCTTCTGTAATTTGCCATGAATGGGTTATTTACATTGAAATTCCCAGTGTATTTTCAGATGTACTTAAAGTATAACTTAAAGTAATTGTATTAATCATTCATGTCTTATGACAATGAGCAAAATGTTAATATATTAAAAGGAATCACTGTATATTTAAACATCAAATTCATCATGTATTAATTGTCTGCATTATACTTACAGGAGTAAAGTAGATTGTTGGGAATCTTTGAACCGTAGAACGAAATACAAAGCTCCTGTATTTAAAAAAAAAGGAGAAAAAAATGGTTTTCTAAATCTATTTTCTTTTTTTGGTACTGGGTATTAGACCTAGGGTGCTCAACCACTAAGCCACATGCTCAATCTTTTTGTTGTTGTTGTTTTTGTTTTGAGACAGGGTCTCACTAAGTTGCTGTGGTTGGCCTCAAACTTGTGATTCTCCTGCTTCAGCCTCCCAAGTTGCTGGGAATTACAGGTGTGCTCCAACTCACCAGCTTCTAAATTTCTTTCTTTTTTTTTTTTTTTAAGAGAGAGAGAGAGAGAGAGAAATTTTTTTAATATTTATTTTTTAGTTTTTGGTGGACACAACATCTTTGTTTGTATGTGGTGCTGAGGATCGAACCCGGGCCTCACGCATGCCAGGCGAGCGCGCTACCGCTTGAGCCACATCCCCAACCCTAAATTTATTTCTAAAGTGAAGGTCTTTGTTAACTTATTCCCTATGTATCATTTAATATTTAAAAATGCTAATCTGAATATGAGGTGCATAAATGAAGTTTAAATCATAAGTATCGGTATGTAAATATGTATGTAAATAGGCATGAATGAAATGATTAAAAGCAACTTCATTGATTACCTGGAAGCGTACTTGGGAACTGGTGTAGGAAGAATCTCGTATTGCCCTGGGTAAAGATGGAGTGACTACATGGAAGGAACAAGGACACAATAATAGATTAATAGAGGTTGTAAACTCACTTGATTATCTCTTATTCAATAATCCTTTATTTTATGACCACTCAACATTTCATCATTTATTCTCTGCTTTAATAGTAGGAAAGGTATACCTCTCCAAAGGTTGAGCTCCCAAGCATTCATTATGTATTCATTTTCCATGGTGAATTTTATAGACAATCTGCCTGAGATGTTGCATGGGAAAATGCTGCCTCATTAATCACATTTTGAATTGCTAGAGTCAAAAAATCACTTGGACCATTTATTACTGGGCTGGTGGTGGGAAATACAGTGGTGAGAGAGAGACATGGCCCCTGACAGCAGGGGTGAGAGGCACCTTCAGGAATGATTCTAACACTGTAGTCAATGCTGAAATAGATTGACAACCAGGGCAGGGATGGGGGCGGAGAGTAAACCCAACGGGGTGATCTAAAGACAGCAAAGAAGAGGAGATTTGAGGGGGTTCCCTGGCTCAAGCCGAACCAGGAGGGATTTCAAGAAGAGCCTTCCATGTGAAACTGTCTTTCTGCCCTATGTCAAAATAGCTGCAGACTATCTAGGTGGCTCCATTGTCCCTTTATCTGTGGATGCCCAGAGGATGAGGAGCAAGGGAGTTCATGAGGGAGAAGAGGATATGTGAAGGGAGGAAGGCAGAGAGGAAGGAGAATGAGGAACAGGAGGGAACAAGGGCAGGAGCTCAGGACTCTGTCGAAGGAGCTGCCAGGCAGGAGCTGGATCAGAAACTCCTCGGGAGGCTGAGGAGAACCATCTCCCTCCACCTCCTGGTATTTTTTATATAGAATTTTGAGAAATGATGCTGCCTTTGTTGAAAATGAAGCATCCTCATCCTGGCCTAGCTGTCACCTGGAAGTTCAGCTATTATATTTCACCCTGCAGCTGTCTTTCCCATGATAGCACACAATTTTGATTGCAGAGGCAGCTTTTTGTGATACAGTGATAACAGTATATATGAATTTATGATGAAATACACATGCTGTCCCGACGCACCTGTGCTTTACTAATTGCCCACTTGACATAATAAATACAGAGGAAACAAAGGGATTGCATCATACTACAGAAGCAGAGAAACAAATTTTAAGCAAAAGGCTTTCTTGGGGGCCAACAATGTCCTATTTCTTGATTTTGGATATGGTTCATGCATGTTTTCTATTTACCTTAAACTGTGCTTGCATGCGTATGTTCTCTCTCTCTCTCTCCCCCCCTACACACACACACACACACACACACACACACACACATGGAGAAAGAAGAGAGAATTGAAAGGGAAGGACCCTTAAAAAGCAAGGTGCTCCATTCATCTATTGAAGGGCATCTAGGTTGGTTCCACAGTTTAGCTATTGTGAATTGAGCTGCTATAAACATTGATGTGGCTGCATCACTGTAGTGTGCTGTTTTTAAGTCCCTTGGGTATAAAATGAGGAATGGGATAGCTGGGTGAAATGGTGGTTCCATTCCAAGTTTTCTAAAGAATCTCCATACTGCTTTCCAGATTGGCTGCACCAATTTGCAGCAATTTAAGAGTGTGCCTTTTCCCCCACATCCTCGCCAACACTTATTGTTGCTTGCATTCTTAATAACTGTCATTCTGACTGGAGTGAGATGAAATCTTAGTGTAGTTTTGATTTGCATTTCTCTAATTGCTAGAGATGTTGAACATTTTTTCATATATTTGTTGATTGATTGTGTATCTTCTTCTGAGAAGTATCTGTTCAGTTCCTTGGCCCATTTATTAATTGGGTTTTTTTTTTTTAGTGTTAAGTTTTTTGATTTCTTTATATATCCTGGAGATTAGTGCTCTATCTAATGTGCATGTGGTAAAAATTTGCTCCCATTCTGTAGGCTCTCTATTCACCTCACTGATTGTTTCTTTTGCTGAGAAGAAGCTTTTCAGTTTGAAACGATCCTATTATTGATTCTTGATTTTATTTCTTGTGCTTTAGGAGTCTTGTTAAGGAAGAAGGGGCCTAATCCAATGTAATGAATATTTAGGCCTACTTTTTCTTCTATTAGGCTCAGGGTCTCTAGTCTAATTCCTAGGTCTTTGACCCACTTTGAGTTGAGTTGTATGCATGGTGAGAGATAGGGGTTTAATTTCATTTTGCTACATATGGATTTCTAGTTTTCCTAGCACCATTTGTTGAAGAGGCTATTTTTTTCTCTGTGGTATATATACACAATGGAATATTACTCAGCATTAAAAGAGAATAAATCATGGCATTTGCAGGTAAATGGATGTATTTGAAGAATATCATGCTAAGTGAAGTAAGTCAATCCCCCAAAACCAAAAGCTGAATGTTTTCTCTGATAAGTGGATGCTGATCCATAATGGAGGTTGGGTGGGGGGAGCGTGGGAGGAATGGAGGAACTTTGGATAGGGCAAAGGGGAGGGGGAATGGGTAGGAAAGATGGTGGAATGAGACGGACAGACGGACATCATTACCCTAGGTACAAGTATGAAGACACGAATGGTGTGATGCTACTTTGTATACAACCAGAGAAATGAAAAATTGTGCTCCATTTGTGTACCATGAATTATAATGCATTTGGCTGCCATGTATAACAAATTAGAACAAATAAATAAATTAATTTAAAAGAACAAAAAAAGCAAGGTGCTTGCAGGGCGTGATGCTGCACACCTGTAATCCCAGCAACTTGGAAGGCTGAGGCAGGAGGATCACAAGTTCAAAGCCAGTCTCAACAATGGCAAGGTGCTAAGCAACTCAATGAGATCCATGTCTCTAAATAAAATATAAAATAGGGCTGCGGATATGGCTCAGTGGTTGAGTACTCTTGAGTTCAATCCCCAGTACCAAAAAAAAAAGCAAGATGCTTATGGAAAGACTCAGTCTGGAAAAGAATATTGGTCACCTGTAGGGTCCTTATTTGTCCTGCTCTACTTGGCCTTGTCTACCCTTTGCAGTTGAACAGAACTAAAAGGATTGATTTAAGAGACTGACTTAAATTTCTCAATTCGTTACACACTTTGAGTGGTTCCATTGTTCATGGGTCTAATGGAACACACACGTGCACACACACACACACACATGATTTTCTAATTCACACGTATGCTTCTCAGTTCTTCATTTTATAATGTATAATGTGAAGCTCATTGAATCTGTGCCCCCCAAAATATCTGATTTTAGCTAATTTATGTTTCAATTCATACTGATTAGACACTTGAAGATCTTTTAATTGTTGAAGATCATAAAATGTGGCAGGATAATATTAGTGTGACTATATATTCAGATATGTTGCACCAACAGCATCAATGTCACAAAAGAGGAATAAGGTGAAAAAAGGCTGACAGTACTTATTCCACTTGCCCCCGTCCCCGACATACTGGGGATTGAATGCAGGGACCCCAGGGCTTGGTGCATGCTAGGTAAACACTCTACCGCTGAGCTATATCTCCAGAATATTTTGAGACAGGGTCTTGCTAGTTCCGCTGGATGAACTTGAATTAGTGATCCTCCTGCCTCAGCTTCCTAAATAGCTGGTATTATAGAAAATTACCACCACTCCTGGCTCCTGAGGGATTTATTTTTTTAATGGTATTCTGTTTTAAACTTCAAATTCCACTTGTTCATTGCTGGTATATAGGTGAATAATTGACCTTTGTAGGAGTTTTTTTTTGGGGGGGGGTATTATTTTGGATTATTTACATAGTCAATCATGTCATTTATGAATAGGGACAATATTTTTATTTTATTTTATATTTTTATTCCTTCCTTTTCTTGACATATTGCATTAGAGGGACATCCTTGCCTTGTCCCTCATCTCAGTAGGAAACCCTCTAGTTTCCTACCCTTATTGTTACCTATGATATTAGCTGTAGGGTTTTTTAAAAATAGATATTCTTTATGAGGTTGAGGAAGTTCCCTTATATTCCTAGTTTACTAAGAATTTTTTTTTTATCATGAATGGGTGTTGTTGATTTTGACAAATGCTTTTTCCACATCTACTGATATGCTTGCATGACTTTTCTTCTTTAGTAATTGATCAGATAGATTAGATTTCTTTATTTTTGAATATTGAACCAGCTTTTCATACTTGGAATAAATTCCACCTGGTTGTGATATGTAGTTACTTTTGTATTTTGTTGAGGATTTTTGTAACTATGTTCATGAAAGACATGGGAGTGGTTTGTAATTTTCTTTTCTCGTGATGTTTTAATCTGTTTTTGGTATAAGGGTGATGCAAGCCTCATAGAATGAGTTAGACAGGTCGTGCTCTATTTCTATCTTCTGGAAGGGATTATAAAGAATTAATATGATATCTTCCTTAAATGATTGGTAGAATTCATCTATAAACCCATGTGGGACTGACATTTTCTGTTTGGGAAGGTTGTTATTATTTCAATTTATTTAATAGCTATAGACCTATTCAGAATGTCTATTTCTTCTTGTATGAGTTTTGGCAGAAACTCATACAAGAACAGAACTGTGTCTTTCAAGGACTTCGTTGGTCCATTTCATTTAGGTTATTAAATTTGTGGTCATAGTATTGTTCACAACATTCTTTTATCATCCTTTCAGTCTGTATGAGATTTAGTGATATCCCCTCTGTTCTAATATTAGTCATTTGTATCCTCCTGTTTTTTCCTTAGTTAATCTAGGTCAATTTTATCAATCTATTCAAGAAAACATTTATTTAATTGATTTTCTCTACTGCCATTTTTAATTTCATTGACTTATGCTCTAATTTTTATTTCTTCTGCTTACTTTGGATTTACTTAATTCTTCTTTTTCTATTTTCTTAAGGAGGAAACTTAGGTGCTTGATTGTCAATCTTCTTTTCTAATATAAGCATTCAACATTACCAGTTTCCCTTCTATGCTCTGACTTCACAATATCCCACATATTTTGTTGAAATGTGTTCTCATTTTTATTTAGTTCAAAGTATCATGTAATTGATCCACATGTTATTTAGGAGCATGTTGCTTAGTATCTGCATATTTGGGGATTTTCAATTATCTTTCTATTATTGATTTTTAATTTAATGACACTGTGGCATGAGAGCCCACTTTTTATGACTTTTCTTAAATTTCTTAAGGTGTGTTTAATGGTCCAGAATATGGTCTATCTTTTTTTAATTATTATTATTTTTAGTTGTAGATGGACACAGTACCTTTATTTTGTTTATTTAGGTTTTTTATGTGGTGCTGGGGATTGAACCCAGTGCCTCATGCATGCTAGGCAAGTGCTCTACCACTGAGCCACAACCCAGCCCCAATATGGTCTATCTTATAGTGAATATTCCATGTGAGCCTGAGAAGATTCTTTTTCTGCTGTTCCTAGATGAAGTAGTCTATAGACATCAATTATAGCAGTTGATTGATGGTGTTATTGAGTAACTATATCCTTGCTGATTTTCTGTGCTTTTGATAAAGGGTTGTGTAAGTCTCCAACTATAATAAGGATTCATCTGTTTATCTTTGTAATCCCATCTGCTTTGCCTCACATGTTTTAATGGTCTGTTGCTAGGCACACACATATTGCCTAACATATTTTTATATCTTCTTGGAGTATTGAACCCTTTATTTATATAATGCCCTCTATCTCTGATATGTTTCCTTGCTCTCTTAAATCAATATAGCTTGTCCTGCTTTCTTTCTCTTTTTCTTTTCCTCCTTTCTTTTTTTTTTGGGGGGGGGTGGGGTTTGGTGGTGAGGGTGGGGACAGGTACTGAGGATCAAACCCAAGGCCTTATGCAGGAGAATCACAAGTCTAAGACCAGCTTGGGCAACTTAGACTCTGTCTCAAAAGAAAAAATTAAAAGGGCTTTGGGGTATAGCTCAGTGTTAGGGTGCCTCTGGGTCCAATCCCAGCACTTCAAAATAAAATTTAAAAAAAAAAATGAAAGTTTGATTTTTTACCTTCACTTATTCCTTCTTCAAAGGCTCTTCATTTCTGACCTGTATTAACTTCTTTTTCTTTAATGAAGTTCTTTGAAGATTTCTTGCAAAGCTGATCTACTGGTAACAAATTTCTTCAACTTTTGTTTGTTCAAGAAAGTCTCTATTTCTGCTTCACTTTTTTTGGGAGGGCAGGGTACTGGGGATTGAACTCAGGGGCACTCAACCACTGAGCCACATCCCTAGTCCTATTTTGTATTTTCTTTAGAAACAGGGTCTCACTGAGTTGCTTAGCACAATTTGCTGAGGCTGGCTTTGAACTAGCGATCCTCCTGCCTCAGCCTCCCCAGCCGCTGGGATTACAGGTGTACAACACCACACCTGGCTTCTGCTTCACTTTTGAAAGAGTTTCACAGGGTACAAATTTCTAAGCTGGTGTGATTTTCCTTTCAATATTTTAAATACTTCATTTCAGGCTCTTTCTGTTTGTGAGATTTTGGAAGAGAAGTTGGAGGCAATGCTTATCTCGGTCCCTCTACAGGTGTCTCTTCACCCACTCAGAATTTTTTTTTTTGTCTCTAATTTTCTGGGGTCTGAAAGTGATATATTTAATTATGGCTGTGTTTTGTTCTGGCCTTTATCCTGCTTGGTGTTCACTGAGCTTCCCAGATCTGTGGTTCGGCATCTGACATTTAATTTGGGAAATTCTCAGTCAATATTTTTTCAAATATTTCTCTTCCTTTCTCCCCTGCTTTTGTATTTATATAAATATTATATATATATATATATATATATATATATATATATATATATATATATACACACACACACACACACTGTGCAGTTGTCCCACAGTTATTGAATATTATGTTTATTTCAGTCTTCGTTCTCTTTATTTTTCTGTTGTGGAGGCTGAGACTGAACTATCTCAGGCTCAGAGATTCTCTCCTCAGTCATGTCTAGTGTACTTTAAGACTCTCAAATACATCCTTCATTTTTGTTGCAGTGTTGTTGATCTCTAGCATTTCTTTTTGATTCTTTCTTAGGATTTCCATCTCTCTGCCTACATTGCCCATCTTCTCTTTTTGCTTCTTCTATTATTATTATTATTATTTTTTGGCAGTACTGGAGATGGAACCCAGGGCCTTGTCCCTGCTGGGCAGGCACTCCACCACTGAGCAAGCTACACCCCCAGCTCCTTCCCATCTGTTGTTCCCTGTTGTCTACTTTATTGCTAGAGTCCCTAGCATAGTCAGTATAGTTGCTTCAAATCACTACTCTGATGATTCCAACAGCCTTGCCATGCCTGATTGTGATGCTTGCTGTCTCTTCAAACTGTTTTTTCCTCTCAGTGTGCCATGTCATTTTTTTTCTTGATAGCTAGGCAAGACGTACTCGGTGAACAGAGCTGCTGTAAATAGACAGTTAGCAATGCGGTGGTCAGAGGTGGGATGGGGGTTAGGTCCAGTCTTTTAGTGAACCTGTGCCTCTTTCTGGATGGCTTTTGCAAGCTCTTCTCAGTGACTGTCCTCTTAGGTGGGATAGGCTGACCAGAGCTGGCTGGAGCTGGGCATTTCCCTTCCCCATTGGTCAGTCTCTGAGAAAACCCTAGCAATCCAGGCTCTGGTTGATAGTTTCTCCTAAGGCACACCTTGTTGAGAACAGTCTTTTGATGGGTTTCAAACAGTTTCTTTTCCCATCACCCAGGCAGGAATGTGAATATATATATTTTTTTAATTTTACATGTACTGTGAGAACCTGGTTGAGCTCCTGACGTTAAGCATGGGAAAGCCTATGGCCTGATGGGTCCTCCTAGTGCTTTTAACTCTCAGGCTTGCCCACACCAAGCCTCCAGCAGTTCATCAGTTATAGTTCAGGGGTTTCTGCCCTGGCCACAGAACCTGAGGAGGTTGCAATCTGTGGACTTCTGCTCTGGCAAGTTGTGATTCTCTGTGACCTGTCTTCTCTCCAGCTCTGGGGGTGACAGCCCTGTGATCTCACTTCTCTTACTCATCTAACAGGAGTAGATTTTTCAGTTTGTTTGGTTTTAAACTTGCTGTTAGGATGGGACTGCAACTTCTAAGCTACTTACACACAGGACTAGAAACCAGAAATCATTGTGACCCTGTTTAGGGAACTCAGACTTGAGAAGCCACTATCAGAATCATTATAAGGTGAACAGAGCCAAAGAGCCAGCAGGTGCAGCATTTCCAGGTGCTACTGGTAGAAATTTCATTGTCTCTTTTCTCGGAGAAGTCTCATGGGCTTTCTTCATCTATGTGGAAACATCAGTGACTCACTGCTCAGATGTTTTAAGGTCTGAGAAACAGACACATAGGATTTCTCAAAAAAGCAGCATGCCTCATTATAGCAATCATATTGTTGTTAATTTTATCATTAGCTTGCTGGGTGTGGTGGCACACACCTGAAATCCCAGTGACTCAGGAGGCTAAAGCAGGAGGAAAATACAAGTTCCAGGCCTTGGGGAATGTCTTGAAAAATAAAATTTCAAGAACAATAAGTGACATCCAGTCAGAGATACTCACATGCAGACAACATGACTTGACTTATATATGGAAAAAATTTAAAGACTCTACTAAATAATTGTTAGAATTGGAAAATAAGTTCAATCAAGATGCAGGATACAAAATCAACATACCAAAAAAAAAAAAAAAGTAGCATTTTTATACACCAATAGTTGAATCCCATTCACCATAGACCTGTCGACCCTGAGAAAAACCACTTTGAGATCACATCCACCACGATACTGCCTTAACTCAGTGTTGTCACCTAGGAGCATTTTCACATAGGTGGACATTTGGCAATGTCTCGTAATATTTTGGGGTATTACAATTGGGAAGGGAGACTGGTATCTAGTGAGTAGAGGCCAGGAATACTGTTACATATCCTACAAAACACAGAACAGCTCCCCCACATGAAGATTTATCCTATCAAAATATCAATAGTGCTGAGGCTGAAAAACCCTGGATTAGACTTGCAAGTAGAGATGTTGAAAAGGCAGAAGGACTTCAAAGGAGAAGTCTAGACAGGAGATAAGTATTTGGTAATCACCAAAATAGATGGTGTTCATAGCCTTAAGATTGGACAAGATCAGCACCCCAGGGGACAATGCAGATGGAGAAGAGGTCTGAAAGCCTGAGGGCACTCCCAGGTCAACAGTTTTAGGGGAGAAATAGCAAAGACAGCAAAGGCCAAAAAGTCAAGATCAAGGAGATGTTAGAGGTTTGAAAAGACACAGGCCACCCAGGAAAGTGGGAAAGTTAACAAACTAAGAAAGTCCTTTCAGTACCCAATGGAGGTGAAGGGTTTAAGATGAAACTAGGCATTTAGCCACAGAAATTCAGGTGTAATGTGTGCAATGAAATTTAACCAGGGTGCGGCTTTGCCAAATGAGGGAGAGAGGAATAGTCAGGGCCAAGGGAACTACAGTGCATTGTCAATTAAATATCATGGGAAGCAACTATGATGATTAATTAGGAAATTCAAGCTTTGTCAGGAAGAGAGAACATCAGGGTTTGCGGGGAAGTGAAAAGATAGGAAAATCAATGGGCTATACGTAGGGGAATGAAGAAATTGTTGGGGTTAGTATACTAGGTTAGCACCAGAGAACTGCCTTCATGTAACTGAGATTATGGAGGAGTGAAATTACAGCTCTTACAAAAAATCTAAGGGGCTTGGATTGTGGCTCAGTGGTAGAGTGCTTGCTTAGCATGTAGGAGGCACTGGATTCGATTCTCACATATAAATAAATAAAGGCACCACATATAAATAAATAAAGGTCCATCAACAACTAATTAAAAAAATTTTTTTTAAATCTAAGAAGTAGCTGGGCACGGTAGTGCAAGCCTGTAATCCCAGTGGTGTGGGAGGCTGAGGCAGGAGGACCGCTAATTCAAAGCCAGCCTCAGCGATAGCAAGGCGCTAAGCAACTCAGTGAGACCCTGTCTCTAAATAAAATACAAAATCAGGCTGGAGATGTGGCTCAGTGGTTGAGTGTCCCTGAATTCAATCCCCAGTACCCAAAAAGGAAAAAAAAAAAAAAAAATATATATATATATATATATATATATATATATATATATAAGAAGTAAGCGGCAGAGGTGGAGGAGAGGTCAAGAAACCAGGTTGTTGGAAGGTCATCCACTTGTGTATTGAAATCATGACAGGAGTAGGGAAAGGTGTGGCCATGAGGTAAGGGAGCTAAAATCATCAAAAAGCAAAGGGATTAGGTAACTCTGAGGCCAGTGGATAATTGTGACATCAAGAAAAAGGAAGCCACATACTGTGTATATTCTCTACAATGAAAACATATTATTTCTCTAACATAAAAAAAAGAAGCTATTGTAAATATTGTGAGACCACCTAAATCCTCTTTGGAAAGGGCCAGATATAGATGAGCATATGCATGCACACACAAACATACTCACACACATACACACACACACACACGTACGTGCGCTCACATACTCACACTTAATAAGACTCCTTGAGGGTCTGGGGCTGTAGCTCAGTGGTAGAGCACCCGTGTCACACTTGTGAGGCACTGGGTTCAATCCTCAGCACCACATAAAAATAAATAAAGATATTGTGTCCAACTACACCTAAAAAATAAATATTAAAAAAAAAAAGACTTGATAGAGATTGTCTAGTTGAGTTACATACTTCAGATCAAAGGTACAAAAATAGTGAAAAAAAACCCCCACACCTTTCTTTTCATGTGTATGGGGCAAGCAGGAAAGAACTCAGGGCCTGGAGCATGCTAGGCAAGCACTCTACCAGCCCTTTTTACAAAACAAAGTCTTGCTAAGTGACCCAGGCTGAACTTGTGATCTTCCTGCCTCAGTCTCTCAGAGAACTGGAATTACAGGCATGCACCACTGAGCCAGGAAAAACTTTCTTAGGAATAAAATGTAGCCTTGATGAGGTATAAAGTGAATATTTCTATTAAAAAGGATAGAATGTGAGAATGTTGTCCTATCTTGGTAACAACACTAATGTCTACAATATCTACCCGAAATCCAAATTATTCTGAATTCTGCTATTAAAACACCAGACTTTTTACTTTTATAGGTGGGTATACAAAGTTATATATAAATATCACTCCCTTTGTGAATATATTCTCAAATACCTTTGAAATAGAAAATTAGGAGAAACATCGAATATTTCTAGTTCTTGGAGCTTAATCTTTTGTGAGAGGTAGAGAAGAAAGACAAGAGAAAAAAAACCAGAAGAAGTGTTTTCAGAAAGTTTGTTCATCCTTCTAGGTAAGCTGAATTCATTTGGTCTTATAAGTTTTACCTAATAACAAACTTCTCTGTTTTCTCCTTTCCACGGTGGGCCTTTGAGCCAATGCTTAGAGACCCATAGGAGCAAGAAAAGATGGAACAGAAAGGAGAGAAATGGCAGGAGAGAGAACAATAGGATGCCTTTGTGTTTGGAGTACTCACAGCATGGTCACATGTGGCTTGGTTACCTGATAACAAGTCATAAAAGTCCAAAGATAACTTAGTGTTTATGTTTATCCACTGGAGCAAATAGAATAAGATTTACCCAATGAACATTTATCATTCTGTTCTGTTTTATGGCATAATTCATACAGCGGTAAGAAGGGTCTACATGTTGGACACATGTGCTCATCCTGCTGAAAATTCTAGTCCACTTGGCAATCACACTTCCTTGTTTTTAAGTCAGACATTTTGCTGCCGTGGACGACTTCTTAGGTTATGATAATAATATTCTAATAAAGTGAAGATTGATACTATTAGTGTCTCCTTTCCAGTCAATGGACATTAGGGCACAGAGAACTGAGACAAGTGCCCAGAGTCCAAGTCACAGCTGTGTCCCTGGAACAGGGCCTGCTGCTGCCACTTGGATGCCTTCAACAAGGTGAGGCTCCCCACTGCAGGGGCCTCCTTGGGATTCCACCTGTCAAAACCTTGCCCCTCATTCAAGGTGTGGGACAGGTGGTAGATTGGAAAGAAGACTGAATCTGGGTTAAAAAGTCCTCAGTGAGTGGTCCTTACCTCTTATTTATCAAATTATGTGTCTTAGAACAAGTTACTAAAAGTCTCTATTTGCACAGCTTTGTTGCAAGTAGAGGAGATGATATCTGTTCAAGCTACTTCAGAAGATGAAGAAGCAACCAAGAGAATATGCATGGAAGGGTCAAGGTCCAACTAAATCCTACTTAATCCAGGGAGCTTTCCAGCCTTTCAGTCCAGCCTACCTTGAGCTTTCCCTTGGCATTTCTTGCAGCACTATTCATCTCAGCACTTGATATATTTTGTCTTATATTGTTACTTAAATATTTCTAATTCAGGAACTTGTTCCCCCCAAGGTCATATTACAAGGCTGTAAGTAAAGCAGTGCTTATATTATCAATACTATGAATGAACGGGTGGAGCTGAGTAAAATCTGACCTTTCTGTAACCACAGGCTCATTCGTGCATGAAAAACATTTATTTATTTATTTATCTATCTATCTATCTATTTATTTATTTATTTATTGGTGCCGGGATTGAACCCAGGACCTCATGTATGTTCTACCACTGAGCTACACCTCAGCCAAGAAAATATTTTAAAATCTTCTTGCAGTAGACAGTTCTATGCATGTTCTAATAGGAATACTCACCCAGATCCAGGGTTTTCTCTTTAAACGAAGAGGGTTCACCATATCAACTGCTTGAAGAAGCCAGAACATGGCTCAAACATAGATAAGATCTCAGAGGGGAACCCTGATAAGAGTGACCCCAGAGGGGAAAATTTCCCCCCAAAGTTCTATCCTTAGGTTTAGAATACCTCATGAGGAAAAAATCTTTCTGGATTCATTTGCAAGCCAGGCAGTTCTGGCTGTCTCACTATAAGAAGTGAGACAACCTAGAGGTTTGCCATTTTTCCCTTGTGTGTGGAGTGGGGTACATAATACAGAATCTCTTCCTCTGAAGCTTTTAGAAGCTTTCCCACAAAACCCAATCTGCTAGTAGAACTTTACCTTATCTTTGTAAACTAGTGTGCTGGGGCTGGGCCGGGGCTTGTCTTTGAAGGAGTAACTGGCCGATTGCTTCTTTAACAGGTCCAGGAAGTCAGGAGGCATGTACAGTGGAAGATCATTTAAGACTGGATTGTTTCTTTGCACAAGAGGTGGCTTTTTCCTTCCTTCATTTTTAAAATTGTAGGTTGCTGCCACTGGATTTAATAGGGATTCTTCAATAAAAGTTTTCAAGTGATAAGTGCCAGGTATAGGAGTATTCTGTGGAAAATTGACAGCAGTTTTAAGATCACTGTAAACCTTTAACTTTCCCCAAAGCACCATTCCTAGAAGAGTCATTCCTAAGTAGCATTCTACTTTATTTTTAAATTTAATGAAATTCTATCACATATAATACTCTTTTTTTTTTCTTTTTTTGTTATTGGGATTGAACTCAGGGGCACTCAACCACTGAGCCACATCCTCAGGCCTATTTTGTATTTTATTTAGAGACAGGGTCTCACTGAGTTGCTTAGTGCCTTGCCATTGCTGAGGCTGCCTTTGAACTCACAATCCTCCTGTCTCAGTCTCCCAAGCCATTGGGATTACAGGCGTGGGCCACTGTGCCGGTACATATAACACCCTTGACAGAACACTATTTCAAGAGAATCGTGATTATTTATTTCCGAAACAAATCCTGAATTAACACAAATGGGTAATAGTTAAAATTTAATTTTTTAAAAAGGTAACTTCAGGCATATACTTATATTTGCCAATTGAATTTTGAGTATATATTTCAGGCCTCTAATGAGATTACTCAACAGAGCTTCTTGGTCAACTAAAAGCTATCCTACTTTTGCTTGGTATATACTATGTTTCAACTAGCCTCAGGTGGGAAGCTACCACATAATAACATGAGCCTGAGGATGAACTGGCAGAGCATATGGTCTACTTAGTTCCAAAAGAGGTTTGGTACCTTCAAATCACAACCACAGTGTGGCTCAATGGCCAGATTGGAACTGCTGTTCTGCAGCCACTTTTTCCAATGAGCTGAGCCATTAAAATTAGATCAATTCCAAGAAGGCTTTGACCCACGGAGCTTCATTACAAATGACCTTCATTACAAGTGATCTTCTGGTCATTTTTCTTTCATATATTACCATCTTGTTCTTAAACATTTTGTATACACTGGTCATGTTAAGTGTTATCATAGGTTCTGTACCATCTATGAGAAAATCTGAAGCCAAGTCACCTTTCTGGAATAGATGCTTTTTCTTTCTTGTCCAGTGTCACCAAGATCATAAGATCAAAAGTTCACTTTATTTAGATATTTTGTAAAGCACATGGATTCCTAGAGTTGTTTTACTTCATAAGTTTCCATTACATTCAAAATTTAAAGTGAATTTCTCATTTGTATGCTAATATTAAAATTATAAGCATGAAATGAGACCCATGTAGACCTACATGATCACTGTTTTTTTTTTTTTTTTACAATTAAGTGTTACTGATTTAAAGGGTAAGAATGATTAAAATTTTAATGGGAACAAAAATAATTTGAAGAGGAAAGACCAAAAATATACACACTGTTAATGCTATTCTCCACCAGCTTTCTCTTTGAAAAGAGGAACTCTTCTGGCTTGGTTTCTATTAACAAATACAAAATATGCTTATTCATTTGAGAGGTAATTCCCCTGAAATTAAATTTATAAAACATTACTTGAAGAAATTAATACCTGCATCAAACTGTCATTAAAATAAAAGCTAGAGAATGATAAATTTTGCCCATGACATTTCCTTAAATTGCTCTTTTACGATTTTAAATGCTTTTAAATATCTAAATTCCTTTTGATAAAATTAGAGTAATAAATATTCTCAACTCACTGAGGTGCTGGAAGGATATTAGATGTAACAAAATTTGATGTTCTTTTGAGGAATAGGGTGGGGCTTGAACTGCGGCTCCCTCATGTAACAGCTAAGTACACTGGGCAAGTTACTCAATCCTCGTGTGCACTGCTTTCTCACTTTCTCACTTGAGTATAAAACTGAGATACTACTGAGATAGCATGAGAATATGGTATAGTACACATAAAGACTTGCACCTACAACCAGTGTTCAATAAATGATAGCTTTCATTTTCAGAGGGTGGGTACTGGGGATTAAACTCGGGGCACTCAACCACTGAGCCACATCCCCAGCCCTATTTTGTGTTTTATTTAGAGACAGGTCTCACTGAGTTGCTTAGCACTTTGCTGTTACTGAGGCTGGCTTTGAACTTGATCCTCCTGCCTCAGCCTCCTGAAAAGCTGGGATTACAGGTGTGTGCCACTGCACCTAGATAGCTTTCAGTTTTAACACTTCCTCTGCCAAACTAGGAAGCAGGTTATTTTGGTATCCTCAATTTTCAAAAAAGTGTCTTCCATAGTTAAGTGCCCTTATTGATTATTACTCCACATTTGTTTTAGCCTCACTGCCCACAATTGTTTAGTTTTACTCTTTTGTATTATTTCTAGTAGGTAAAAATAGTTAAAATATTGAGTTGTACTCCCTACCCCCCAGTACTGGGGATTGAATTTTGGGGCTCTCTACTATATCCCCAGCACTTTTTAAATTTTTTTTTTTATTTTGATAGGGGGTCTTGCTAAGTTGCCCAGGCAGGTCTTAAACTCCTGATCCTTCTGCCTTAGCCTCTGAGTACTTGGGATTATAGGCATGTGCCACCACATCCAGCTCATTTCATTTTATAATATATTTGTTATTACTATGAAATATGGGTTATCTCAAGCAAGAATGCATTAAAAATAATTTAATCAGGGGCTGGAGATGTGGCTCAAGTGGTAGCGGCGCTCACCTGGCATGTGTGAGGCACTGGGTTCGATTCTCAGCACCACATTAAAATATTTTTTTTTTAAAAAATAATGTAATCAGTAAAAAGAACCTGACATAATTCTTTTTGTCTTATAACTGAAATCCACTCTATTTATGAATATCACAGGGCTTTAGTTTTACTATGAAATATGTGCATTTCTCTAAAAACAAACAAAAGTAAAACAAACAAAAAACAGTTTCATACACAATATGAAGTCTGAACTTCTTTTTAAACATTCCTTTGTTAAATATGTGTGTTGAATCTCCTGTAGCACATTTAATAGTTACAGAAGGAAAACTTTCTCAGGAAGATCAAGGCAGGTCTCCCATCTCCACCCAAAAGCAGAGAAATGAAGTAGAAAGATTAGAGAGGTAAGCATGATAAATCCAAAGGAAGCTAACAGAAGCTGATGTTTTGTTTGGCCCCAGGCAGGTAATCTAAATTCCACCCATCTACTGTTTTAAATTCACGTCAAAGGGAAAATATAAAACTCCCCTCACTCAAATTTATTTAAAAACTAAACAAAGGCAATTTCAAACATTTTTGTAGGTACTAAAGTAAGAGACAGGGGGAAAAGTGATGGACTAAGGAAGGAAATTTTTCCATTCTCTCAATCCCCAGCACCACCACAGGGACGGGCGGGGCAGGGAATGGAGTCTCTGAAAAGGGGAAGAAATCTAATCACTCTACTGATGCATTTTCCCAGAGCAATTAGTAATGGGCAATGAGGGAAATGTGGAAAACAAAGGATAAAGGGGAAAATAAGAGAGGCAGTAAGGGAAAAGGAAATACGAAGTAAAGATCAAATAATGACAGGAAGAAAGGACTGCAGTGTAGGCGTGAAGGCAGGAAGAGAACCACAGGGAGAGGGAGCGCCTAGGGGCGCAAGAGCCTGGAGTAGAGAGACTGGGAAAAGGACAGGGGTCCAGAGAGGGGTACGGTGGCGGGGCGGCCAGAGGAGTACCACCGTACCGGGGGCTTGACAAACACTATCGGTTCTCCGCGCCCGAGGTCTTCTAATGCTGCGCTGGAGGCTTCGGTGACAACTGCTTGGTCCATCGAGGCCATTCCTCTCCCTAGGCGTCGGGTTGCTAGGAGGCGCCGTGCGGCTGTGGCTCCGGAGCGTGCGCAGAGCACCGCCAGGTTTGTCTCCAGTGGTGGGGGAAGGGATGCGGGCACTCACAGCGAGGCGCCCAGCGAAGCCAGCGAAGCCAATGCAGAGGAAATCCCTCCAGACCATCATGCGCTTGTGATGAAAATCTAGCCGGCTCTGGAGTCGCCAGAGTGTCCTGGGTGAGTATCTGCGTCAAAGGAGTGTTACCGGGAGGTAACTCCGCAGTCTCCAGCAGCCCCCTCCAGATCACTTGGGAGGCATAAAGGAATACTTTGCTTGAGCATACACTGTGTGTATTCATCCAAGTCGAAATTCTGGCGTCACTTCTCCTTTGAGGAGTGAGCACCAGACAGCAGGTTTCACCAGTTGTGAAACCACAGATCAATCCCTTCCCTCTCCCTATAGACTCTTCATTTTGGGCCTCAATCTAGAATTCAACTAAATTCATTTTGGGTTTCTCAATCTAGAAAAATTCTTTTTACAAATCAACCATCCCTCAACCTTAATTTCATTTTACAGAGTACCTACCATGTTCCAGGGACTTCACATACATTAATCTCATTTAATCCTCAAAACCACCCTGCAACGGCTTTAGGAAAGAAGATTTTATGAAAAATCTTAAGTCCTAATTTGAGGCTTCCTTGGACAATTTACCATTTGACTCAGCATCACACAGAAGTGGCAGAGCCATCCAAATACAGATTTGACTCCACTGCCCTTCATACCATGAAATTTCTGCTTCCCTAATGTGGATCTACTACCTGATCCTTTCCTTTTTTGGGTACTTTCCTAACCATTTTAATGTAACATACACACACACCTTTTAACTTAAAATTGAAATTGCTAAACTTGCCAGTGATCTGATAAATCCAGTGGGGATTTTCAGCTCTTATCTAAGGAAGCCTTAATTTTTCATTAATGCATCAATTACTCCCTCATTCTTGAATCCCTCTCCTCCCTTGACTACCAGGATTTGAACACCGACTTGCATTTGCTTCTGTGCTTCTTTCCTATCCTCTATAGAGGATAATAAAGTAATACCTGCTACATTGGCTACTGTTTGGAACCATGTCTGTGACACATTATTCACAAAGTGTGGGCAAAAACAAAGTTTACAATCCAAGCTCTCACCTCTTTTCTCATTACAACTTCATGCTCTCTGTAAACCCCAAATGTGGGATCTTCACATCTATAGTCTCAATATATGCTAACCCTCCTGTATGAAATACTATTCCCTTCTTTGACACCTAGAAAACTCAAAGAGTCAATTCCTCTTAGTACCCCTAGATGTAACCTGCCATGTCCCAAAGGACTGTTTATCTTTATTGAAGGAATAATTGAAAAATCATTTGTCTTCTAACTTTAAAATTTGTAACATAGCATGCCTGTAATCCCAGTGGCTTGGGAGGTTGAAACAGAATCACAAGTTCAAAACCAGCCTCAGGGGCTGGGGTTGTGGCTCACCAGTAGTGCACTTGCCTAGCACATGCGAGGTCTTGGGTTCCATCCTCAGCACCATATAAAAATAAAGGTATTGGGTCCAACTACAACTAAAATATTAAAAAAAAAAAAAAAAAAACAAAAAACCACAGCCTCAGTAAGTTGCTAATTTATAACATGGTTTCTTTATTTTGAACCCTTGGAACACAGGAAAGTTAATATTTTGTTGAAGTGCCAGTTTTCCCCTCTAAACAAAACTATAGATTACAGCTGTGCCTTTGAAACACTGATGTTCACATAAAACATCTGGCCGTAGTGTTAAAACTGAGCCCAATTCCAGAACAGGGCCTCATATATATGTACTTTTTTGCAGTGCCCAGGTGTTTATACATGCTAGACAAGCACTCTACCATTAAGCTACATCACCAGCCCAGATTTTATATTTCTAGTAATTCTAACACAATTCTGTGAGTGAGCTTTTGACAACAGGACTTCAATTCTTTTAAAATACTGGAAACCTAAATTCACTTTTAAAAAAGAACCAGGCACTAGGTTTAAAATCAAATTAGGGCCAAGAAGGAAGTAAACAGGAGTACTTATAAATTTAATAGATTAATCAGGTTCATCCCTTTGCCTCATTTCATTTTCTTATTTTGGCTGAGTCTATAAAACTGGCTCAGCAGACGAGGGACTGGGACCCTAGAGACTAAAAGAATATGAAGGGTACAGAGAAGTCCAGAAACCCATACAAGGTGTGAAATTGAACAGAAAGAACATCTTGATGAGAAAATAGTTTTATGTATCTCAAAAATAGAAACAGGATGGGTCAATGATTTCAAGGACTTTATCCATAAACCAGATTAAGCATGTAGGATAAACAAAATGTTCTCTAAGAAAACAATGTCTTGTATAGTTATCACTAAGTCTTATTTTCAGGGTAAGAGTTAAGGAGGAATTTCCTTTAAAAAAACAAGTCTGCAATATTAGAGCCCCACATCATTTCTGCTGTCAGACAAAAAAATTTTTTTACCCTTTCCTAGAAACTCCAAGGAAAATATATTATACCTGTGGATTAACTTCAACTCCAATAGCAAAGGTTTACTGGAAGAAACATCTGAGAGCCAAAATTCTATGGAAGGTATTGTGGGAAATATTACCAACTATGCTAACACACAATAACATGGTTAAGATTTGAAAGTGATACATTATTTTTTAATTTATTTCTTAGTTGTAGTTGGACACAATATCTTTATTTTGTTGATTTATTTTTTTGGGGGGTGCTGAGGTTCCAACCCAGGGCCTCCCGCCTGTTAGGCCAGCGCTCTATCGCTCAGCCCCAGCCCCAGCCTGAAAATGACTTTTTAAAGTCATAGTTCTTGGTTCAGAAACAATTACATTGTTAGGAACCAGTTTAGGAAACTATACCCATTTTAGGTAAGATAACTGAAACTTGAATAGACCTCTTCAGTGTTACACAGTGATGATCTGAACACTGTGCTGCAATAAAATTCAAAAAGTCCAAAATATCCTAGAGAAAACTACCTCATTGGGAAACAGAAAAGCAAGCTCTTATTCCACTACCTTGTAAGATTTTAACTAAAACTGTTACATCTAATACAGAAAACACTGGTATAATAGACATCCCATCTTAATTCTTCCTATTTAATCTGTCAACTGCAATAAAGTAACATTCCCACCAGGATTATCAAGGCCTATAACTTCCCTTGATTTAAATAGATAGGCATGACTTGTCAAATCTGCTGATTCAAAACATTGAGGGCTACAATAAGCCGGTAACAACTATATATAATATTTTAGGCTTGTATTTGTAATTTTAAAAAACTATTTAAAAGGTAGTTTAAAAAAAGATAACTAAGCAAACATTTAAAAATTCATTTTATGGTTCAAGTCAAAATGGACAAATGGATTGCAGTTTAAAAGTACAATTAAAAGGTATGAAACAACAAGCATCAACCTTATGCTGATTCCCATGATACATAAGCTTTAGAAAGATTTGTTAATGTTTCATTTAAACCTTTTTAAGATGTTTTATCCTAATTTATGAGGTACAATCTTGAGTGAAAAGCAAAAACATCTGAATTATAACAAGGATAAACCAATTCTGTATTTTATTCTTTAAATTAAACTTCACCAGTTAAATGACTCAGATTCAGAGCAACAGTTGGGTAAATTGTAATTTTTTTATTGGAAAACAAATATACAACTTGGAATGGATTTGAGGCAAATTGTGCCATAAGCAGATTTTCTTTAAGTGGCTAAACAAAGTTTAAAAAGCAAGTAACAATAAAAGAAAATGTTTCTGGTACAAGACCAGCAGTACAAAAAAATAGTGTACGAGTACCTGGATAATACACCCGTTTTGCAATAGTGCAACTTTTAAGTACATATTGTTGACTGTCCATAGTCCACGCAGAGTTACAACTCCACACTTCAACAACAACATGCTGACAAGTCCTAAAGAAAACTACTTTTAAAAAAGGCATAACCCAGATGTTCCCTCATTTGACCAACTCCATCTAAAGTTTGGATGTGCAGAAGGGCTTAGATATATCCAGAGTAAGCCACATGCAACATGTTACTTGATCAATTTTCTAAAATAAGGTTATCAGGACAATGACAGTAAGATAAGGGAAGAAAACATGGAGGAATGAAGTCCTAATTACTATACATGCATATTTTTTTGACAGTAGGGGGAAACCTTTTACAGATAAGTTACAAACAAAGAAAAGGCAAATAAACAATTTTGTACAAGAAATTTAACACATTCTGTACAATGTCTTCACTTTGCTGTCATCATTTGTACAAACTCTGAAAAGAAAAAACATAACAGGTTCAGTCACATACACTCAGTCATAAAGTAGTAGTCTCTATTTCACTTCTTTCCTTGAAATTACCACAAAGTATAGATGAAAGTTAGTTTACTGCCAAGGCTATAACTTCATAAACTGCAATTATTCAAGATTATTAATGTATAAGACTAATGTTTTATATAAGCTATATTTTTAAAAAAGCAGCATTTGGGGGGGGGGGCGGTGGCTGGGGTTGTGGCTCAGCAGTAGAACTGCTCTCCTAGCATGTGTGAGGACCTGGGTTTGACAAAAAACAAAGGTATTCAACTACAACTTAAAAAAAAAAAAAAAATAAGGCAGCAATTTGGTTTTTTAATTTAGACTGGGTTACCAGTGAACAACACACTTCAGAGCAATGAACCAGATTTAATCTTTAGAATTAATTTTATGCTGTTTTCTAGGTTGAGTAGTTACGTCAAAATACAAGTGAGAAAATATAAGGCAAATGTTTGTGGAAAATTTTAAATTTCTGAAGGCCTTGCTTTCTACAATGGCCATCCTGAAGCTTAAAGATGCATCTGATTTTAAATTCAAGCATATGTAAACAGCTTTATATTTAAAGTCAATTAGAGGGAATAAAGAAAAGGCAGTAAAAGAAATAAAGTTCCTTAATTTCACATAGGGAATTGAAAGCTTTCTGAATTGTCTCACACAATCCTTAATACAAAAAATTGTACAGTGCTTCTCAAACTTTAATGTACTATGAATCACATAATCATCCATAAATGCAAATTCTAAGTATAGATGCAAAACTGATCTTTCTAAAAAGTTCTTAAGTGACAGTGACATTGCCTAGACTGAAGATAACATTTGGAATAGCAAAAAAAGGTTAGTAAATATGTACTATTTTAGCATCCAAATTTTGAGAGGAAAAAAATCTGTATTGCTAGTTTTAACCTGAGATAACCAACTTACTTTTTTTTTTTTAATTTTTTATTGTTGGTTGTTCAAAACATTACAAATTTCTTGACATATCATATTCCACATTCAAGTGGGTTATGAACTCCCACCTTCACCCCATACACAGATTGCAGAATCACATCAGTTACACATCCATTCCAACTTACTTTTAATTTAAAAAAATAAAAGCACAGCATGAGACCGTGATTTACCTTCATAGTTTACTTGACCATCACCATCAATATCTGCTTCCCTGATCATTTCATCAACCTCTTCATCTGTTAACTTCTCTCCAAGGTTTGTCATCACATGGCGAAGCTCTGCTGCACTAATATAGCCATTGCCATCCTAGTGAAAAATTTAGCATAATGTATGAGTAAATTAGAATTATAATGGAAATTTAGTTAAAATTAGAAATCCATACAAACTACAGAATCTACAAATAACTGAGCTGATCTATCACCTTCGGAATGTCACTAAGCAGGATGTCCTATGTTTAAAGCCACTATTCCACTGGATGCAGTGGTGCATGCCTGTAATCCCAGTGGTTTGAGAAGCTGAGGCAAGAGAAGTTCAAAGCCAGCCTCAACAAAAGTGAGGCCTTAAGCAACTTGGTGAGAACCTGTCTCTAAATAAAATACAAAAGAGGGCTGGGGATGTGGCTCAGTGGTGGAGTTCAATCCCCGGTTACCAACACCCATCCCCCTTCCACAAAAAAATAATAGAACCACAATTCCCACATTCCAAAGTCACGTGATTATCTTCTGTTCCAGAAGATCAATGAAATACATGTTATCAGGAAATCTAAGTTTATACAAAACAACTTTCCTTCTGTACTGGCAACCACTGAGCCACATCCCCAGTCCTTTTTATTTTCTATTTTGAGACATGGTTTTCACTACAAGGCTGAGGCTGACCTCAAATTTGCTATTCTCCTGCCTCAGCCTCCTATGTAGCTGGGATTATAGGCATGGACCAGCACATTGTATTTAAAAAGCTTTTATTGACATTTAAATTATGTTGGTAAATCATCAGAAGCATGTCTTCAAAAACTTAGGTCTTGGCATCTTCACTTCATCCTCAAATTAAAATCTGACTTTATCCAGTCCTTGAATACCTACCTTATCAAACACACGGAATGCTTCTCTAATTTCTTCTTCGCTATCTGTGTCTTTCATTTTTCTTGCCATCATTGTCAGAAATTCAGGGAAGTCAATTGTGCCATTACCTAAAATAGTTTGTTTAGTTAAAATATTAAATAGAATGTAAATACCTCTTCTTTGATCCTATTCCCTCCAAATTAAAAAGACTTACTTACCATCAGCATCTACTTCATTAATCATGTCCTGTAACTCTGCTTCTGTGGGATTCTGCCCAAGAGATCTCATTACAGTTCCCAATTCCTTTGTTGTTATAGTTCCATCACCATCCTTGTCAAATAGTGAAAAAGCTTCTTTGAATTCTGTTTGAAAGACCACAATCCAAATACAGGTTAACAACAACAACAACAAAAACCAATTCACCAAAAAATGTTAAAAATGTACTCACTCATTCTTAATAAAGCAAAGATATATTTAAAGACAGCATCTAAAATGGATTTCTAACAAAATAGGTGGGAAAACATAACATTTCAAATATTTTTTGGCCAATCACACCCTAGTATAGGCTTCACACTGAGCTACTGGGGAGTTTTACATTTAAAATCTCACAGGGAAATTAGTTATCTAGACCAGATTAAAAAAATACATGTATTCCAGGCTGAAAGAGGAAAAGAACCAAAGCCCCAACCAAATGAATTTGCCACTGAAACTGTTTCATGGAACATAATTCAACATTACAGATCTAACCTATACTGACAATTGAAAAATAAAATTACTGGTACCAAATAAATATTTCCAGAGTAATTATACTGTTTATTAGTGCATTAAGAATTTGCTTCAAAGGTGAAAACTGTCTAAATCAATTGCCTACCATATTCAAAACCAAATAATTTTAAACTTCAGTATATACAATAGGCTAGTTTTCTTTTATAGGAAAGAATACAGGACTATCACCAAATAATTTATAATGATGGCAAAAAGGGGCTGAAAGATTATGTCAAGTTTTAACCAAGTGCTCAATTATTGAGAACAAAGACAATTTAGACTTTTCTTTCACACATAAAACTCCAAGCTTATAAGGAATAAAATAAGATCCTGTGAAATTGTGTTCTTCCATCTCTTCTTTGAACTCAACTACTACTTTACTGATTTCGCCCATTGACACATATATATCTTCAAGTCTCTCAGCCTAAAAATAAAGTCACACCTAAGTTATGTTATGTTTTCTTTTTAAGTGCTTGTACTTATCCCTTCCCAAATTTTGGAAGGCACCACTACTTAAACAATCCATTGTTAAAAATCACTTTCAGCTCCAACCTTGGGCGGGGGTGTGTGAAATAAGTTAATCAATAAGCCCTTAGCTGCCTGATTAGCCAGGATATGTTTTGATATGTAGAGGCCATATGGCACAGAAGCTAACAGCAGGGTTGAACCTGACTTCCTGAGTAGAACATCTCAGCTTTGCTACTTACCAGCAAAGTAAAAAGGGCAAAAAACTCAATCTGCTTCTGTATCATTTTTCTTTAAAAAAAAGGGGGGGGAGGGGGAGGGGGGTGCCTGGGGTTGTAACTCAGTGGTAGAGTACTTGCCTTGCATGTGTGAGGAACCAAGTCTGATCTTCAGCACCACATAAAGATAAATAAAGGTATTGTGTCCATTTACAACTAAAAATATGTTGTAAATGGACAGCTATCTTCTACATAACTGATAGTTTTAAGGGACTTTTTTATGTTAAAAAAAAGGGGGGGGGGTAGGAGGACTAACTGTACCTACCTTCCCAAGTTTAATCTATGTAAACACTTAGAACTACTGCACTGAAAAACTCAAAATTCTCTTGGTTTACCCTCCCACTTTACACTGCACCAAACAAAAGGCCCTTGGCTCTTATCTCAATCTGTAGAGTAACCAATTTTACCACTTTCTCTGACCATTTCATCTATACTACTTAAAACAAAAACTTCTTAATTAACAAGTTTTGTTGAAATCTACCATTTTAATATTACTTGATTCTTTTTCTACCTCTACAACCAATATTTTGGTTTTAAGTGTCATTGTCTTTTGCTAGGACTATTACCATTGCAATCCTCCTGCCTCAGCCTCCGGAAGACATTGGGATTACAGGTATGTGCAATAGCACCTCCCCCCACCCATGGGATTCTTTACAATCACCCACAAGTCAGCCTGGATCTATTATCTCTTTGGATCACACACCATGTTACTTTTTTCTGCTTAAAATTATTTTAACTGCTTAGCTTTATTTAGATATCACTGACTAATTGTAGTAGCTTGCCACATTCAGTAGTATTATAATAGTTCCATTCATTTATATATCACTTGTTTCTAGAGGAACTCATTTCAAATCAGAAGCTTAGTGCCACACTAATAACAGCTTTTATGACAATACTATAGCACTAAACTACATCAATCTAATGACAAAAATAGATTAGGAATTCCCTACCTATAAAGAAAAGGATTTGATAAAGGTTTAAAAAAAAAGACGTACTCATTACCTAGAAACATATAAACCATTATAATTCATACTCACAATGTATCACTTAATAACTTAGGTTACAAAAAACAAAAGTATTTAGAGATGCATATTTGTTTACATTGCTTTCTCTGCTATGGAACATCTAGCTACGGGCATTACTTAATGCCATCATTAAGCACATACTTTCCCAATGTTAAAGCAGCAATAATTAAATGATTTAACTATTAACTAAATTATGAAAGAGGAATGGTTTAAGTTTATATATTTGTGCTCTAAATTTCAAGAAGTTAAAAAATCCAATGAGCCTTTAAATGTTGCTAAAATAAATGAGAATTAAACACAATCCTATACCTACTATTTACTTTATGAATGCAAGAAAATGATGATAGGGCTGGGTTACAGCTCAGTGACAGAGCATTTGCCTAATTTGCCTAGTATGCACAGGCCCTGGGTTCAATCCTCAGCATTGAAAAAAAGTCAGATTTTTAGAGCTAGATCACACCTATAATCCCAGTGATTTAGGAGGCTAATGCAGGATGATTGCAAGTATGAGGCCAGCCTCAGTAACTTAGTGTGACCCCAACTCAAAAAATTAAAAAATAAATAAAGGGTGAGGGCGTAGCTCGATGGCAAAGCACCCCTGGGTTCAAGCTCCAGTACCAAAAACAAACAAAGGAAGGGGAGGAAGCCAAGTTTTATTCCAAAGTTCTGCTTGAAATAAGAATAAAATAATAAACTCCAAAGTACAATTTAAATTCACTTGTCTTTTCAGAACTAGCATAACCTTTATGTACAGAAGCATTTAACTCTGCATAAGGGAAATCCCTAAAATGACCTAATATATCCAGGAGTTAAAACCTAAATACACAATAAAGAACAGGTCCTGAATGTCAGAACAGCTATCTTCTACATAACTGATAGTTTTAAGGAACTTCCCAAAATTCATTTGAGCTATGCCTAAGTTGAAATTTTCAGAAAAGTCACCAAGTTTTACTACTTCTTCATTAGCAACCTCAGGACCCTTTCCTAATTAATAAGTTCATTACATATATCTATAATTCTGTTAAAATAGGTTGTAATATCCCTTTTAAAGGTCTACTGTATGGAAACTATATTGTCATATGTAATTGTTGCTAAAAACTATATAAGGTTAATGTTTTTTCAAATGTGGGCCTTCAACATTTAATAAAGTCTCATGGAAGTGAGGGAAGGAAATTTCTTATGTATCTTGTCCTTTTGAGTGTCTAAAATCCAACAACTGAAGATATCGTGTCACAAACAAAATTAACTTGTTAATGATACAACAGGCTGGGGTGTTCTTTAAGACCTAGTAATATAACAAGTTTAGTAACCTTACCTCAATAAGATTAAGTTATTTGCTGTTAGTGGAATTTTTCTTTCTTTTTTTTTTTTGGTAACAGCGATTGAACCCAGGGCTACAAAACCACTAAGTCACATCCCCAGCCCTTTTTTGAGTCAGGATCTTGCTCAGTTGCTGAGGCTGGCTTTGACTTATATAACCTTCTTGCCCCAGCCTCCCCAGTGCTGGGATTATAGATATGCACTACCACACCTGGCTTATTAGAATTTCTTTCTTTTAAAATATTTTTTTAGTTGTAGATTGACACAATACCTTTACTTATTTATGTAGTGCTAAGGATGGAACCCAGTGCCTCATGCATGCAAGGCAAGCATTCTACCACTGAAGCACAACCCTAACCCTGGCTTATTAGAATTTCTGAACAAAGATTTAGTAATGATCATTACATGTCAATAAAAATAGTTTTCAAAGTATGTTGGCATACTCAATGTTACAGTACTTATTGGGCTTGCTAACATTTGCTCTGAGAACAAGTAGATGATAAAAATAAAGATATCATCCAGCTTAAAAAGTCTATCATCTACTTGTAAGCTTTAAGAGTTGCGTGGTTAAGAGAATAGTAATGAATATCAATCGGGTGACTTTCACCTGGGGTAACATTTTCTATACTGAAGTGAATGTTATATATTAGATATACAAAGAGACACAACTACCTGATTGGAAATGATAAATGAAAAGCAAATATATTTACAGGTCAGAGTTTAAGACTGGAAATACTAAAGGCCATCTCTCCTATAGAGAGATGGTCTTTATTTGTCAGCTTTGAGAAATAAACTCTCATGTGTATCTCTGCAAAGAAAAAAAGATTTGGAAACATTAAATTGTCTATCTCCTGAACGAAACATTATATAAAAACAATTTCACACCAGGCATGCTGGTGCATGCCTGTAATCCTACCGTCTCAGGAGACAGATGCAGGAGGACTACAAGTTTGAAGATAGCCTCAGCATCTTGGCAAGGCCCTAAGCAACAGGGAGACCCTGTCTTAAAATATAAAAGGTATGGGGATATAGCTCAGTGGTAAAGTATCCCTGGGTTAAATCCCCAGTACCAATATATAAATGTAAGTAATTTCATATAATATTTTATTAATTGTTTGAGGAGACTTAACTTTTTCTGTAAACTCATGGGGTGGAAGACTTGCTTAAAAAAAAACAAAACAAAACTATTTTTTGTTGTAGATGGACACAATACCTTTATTTACTTATTATGTGGTGCTAAAGATCAAACCCAGTGCCTCACACATGCTAGAAAACCACACTACCACTGAGCTACAACCCCAGCCTTTGCTTTAAGCTTTTATTGAGAGATCCATAGTTGAGTTCCATGTGGGTTTTAGAAAATGTTCAGGTGCTTCTAAGCACTTATTGAACTCTTCCTGACTTACTGGGAAATTTGAAATTAAATTACTTGGTGCTTGTGCTAAATAAAGTCTACTGAAAGCAAATGAACAGGTTGAAAAACATTCTAACACTGCAATTAATTTTTAAAATACAAAAAATTTGGGAGGTTCCCCCAACATTTTACCCATCTCAAAGTCTGTATTAGAATAAAAATTTTAAAAGTATTAATGTTTAAATGATATAGTACAAAGAAAACAGGATTTTGGGTTTTATGTAATAATTTCACATATTTCCGCAGCAAACCGCATTTTAAAAACTTCATTTCAATAGCTGTCACTACTTTTTAAGTCAAAATTCAGTGACATTTATAAACTTCTTTTCTAGAGAAAATAATTATTCACCAATAGAGAATACACAGGTTGAGTATTCCTTATATAAAATGCTTGGAACCAGAAATGTTTCAGATTTTAAAATATTTATGAATTTATAACCCACCCTGTAAATGGATCCCAAGTCTAAACACAAAATTCATTTGTTTCCCACTCACCTTAATATACCCAACCTCACAAGGTAATTTTATCTTTAGTATCTGAGCATTTTGACTTCAATCCATCAAATGAAGCTGGGTATGTAATTTTCCACTGATGATGTCATGTCAGCCCTCATTAAGTTTCTGATTTTGGGACATTTCAGATTTTCACATTAAGGAGGCCCAACCTATATATGCAATTCTAAATTTAAAATACTAATTTAAGCCAGAGTAAATTCAGTGTTTCTTCCTTAGAATTAATTTCTTCCTTCCTTCTCCTTTTTCTTTCATGGTCCTGGGGATTTTTTAATTTTATTTTGTACCAGGGATTGAACTCAGAGGCACCTAACACCACTTAGCCAAATCCCCAGACCCCTTATTATTTTTTTTTATTTTGAGACAGGGTCTAAGTTGCTGGTGCTAACTTTTGAATATTCAATCCTCCTGCCTCAACCTCTGGAGCCCAGCTCATAGTACTGGAGACTTAACCTAGCAGTGCTCTACCACTTAGCTATGCCCCCAGCCAGTTTTTAGGGTCCCCACTAAGTCGCCAAGGCTGGCCTTTACTTTTGATCCTCCTGCCTTAGCCTCTGAGTTGCTGGGATTACAGGGGCACACCATCTCACCAAGCTCAATATTCATTTCCTAATTCTACATTTCAAATTATTTTAAGTCACTACTTGGCTCGTTTTCTTGTGGATACCGATTCGGAGCTTCAATGTTTACTAGCCCAGAATTCATGTTTTATGGTAAGGTAATCTTCAAAATACAAAGACCACCACCGAGCTCTTAAGCATATCCACACAGACTAAAATACATTGCTTTAAGCAACAGCCCCAAGCATCTTTTACAGGAAATGTTTACTTCCTCACTTGTCCAAGCAGGCTGAATTACTATATTAACATTCCATCCAGTTGTTACCATCTCTGAAATACAACAAAGCCAATTATTTCATATAAGTACCTATTTTGAGTTGTCTATTCAGTTAATTTGTAAAAAAAAAAAAAAAAAAAAAAAAAACCAATGGGCATAATCTAGCAATTTCTCACCTGCAATCTGCTCTTCAGTCAGTTGGTCAGCCTACAAAGAAATCAAAAGGTAGATTAGTGATTTAGAAGTTATGTAAATTAACAGTTGCAGAAATAAGTTTTGAAACTTTCAAGGTTCATTTTATATCATGAACTTCAGTTAGTTCAACATTTCTTAGTATCAGGAAAACACAGATCTGGTTTACCTTCACAGATATAAAGTCTTGACTCAATGTTTAGGATATACATATTTCAGAATACTTTTGAAAGTTTATTATCCACAACTGAAAATCTGTCATACAAATTCATCAGGAATTGTTCTTCTAAAGCACAGAACCCAGTAAAAATGGTGTTTTCTTTTTCAAGGTGAGAATACCAAAATTTAAGCTGACCCACGGCAGATACAAGCCATTACTACTAGAAATTGCCACTGAGAGCAAATATTTAAGAATCCCAAATTGAAAGTTATTACCATGAATGATTTGAAACGCCATTCTGATATGAAAAAGTGATTCCCCCCCCCCCCAAAAAGAAGTAGTACTGCCAGTTTTTAGTACTTCTCATCTGGCAGGCAAATGCAAAAAAATCCAGGGTTCTGACCATCTTAACTACAATATTTACCAAATCTAAGTCCTGCCATCTATTTTCTTTTCTTTTTGAAATCCCAAAGTCAGCCTAAAGTTTGTAATGGGCATGGGGATGGGGGAGAGAAAGGATATGGGGAAGGACTGGGAACTGAACCCAGGGGAACTTTACCACTGCACAATACCCCCAGCCCTTTTTATTTTGACACAGGGTCTCACTACTAAGTTGCCTGAAGCTGGTCATGAACTTTGGATCCTTCTGCCTCAGTCTCCCCAGTAGCTGTGCCACTGCACCCAGCTGGTTTGTGATGTTTTTACAGCATATATAGAAGAGTTTCTTGAGGCTTTGTTGTTGTTGTTCTTTAATTTCAGGGTCAGGTTTAATTTAGGTGGGTTAAGGTAAAACAAAATTAATAACAGAGCCACAATTAAGACTCAAAAGTGTCACACATACCTTGTACCTTGAATTTCAGAACACCATAATAACATTTGCAAAATATACACTTTTTTTCTGTTGTTTTTGTGGCATTCATTTTTCATCTTTCATTGCTTACTGCTTATTAGTACATACATCCATAAAACAGCATGGTATTGAGGAGTGCTGCCAAGAGAGACTATCTAAAATGCCTACCAGTGTGAAAGTGTACCCTGATTAATCCATTCACTTACTTGTTGGGAGAAGAAAAATAAACACTGCCTGGTTTCACTCTTTAACAAATGAACACACCTTGAGGAAGGCTAACCTTAATATGGAATTGGCCTCAAATTTCTCAATGGTACATATGAGAAAATTTTCAAATGAACCCAGTAAGAAGTTTCTTTCCCTGCTCAATAATTCTAATTTGACCATGATAAGAAATGAATGTTTCCATTAAAGAAAAAAAAAACCAAAAGAAATTAGCAATTAAGTTCCAATGCAAAAGTTTCCCAAGATAAACTCTTTCTCCTACAAGTCCCAATCCTCCACTAACAAACATTTGGTGTAATATTAGGTCAAGCAGTTTTACCTAGCAGTAAACTTAAAATCCAGGGAATCCACTGAGAATGTTAATTTATTTATAACAGAAGCTACAGAAAATTTACTTCTAGTCAGATTGCATTTTGCAGGTCTCTTGAAGGAAGAGCCACAGGGACAGTATAGAAATAAGTACAGTGTTTGGAATCATACTGGAGCTGGTTCCCAAATCTGCCACTTAATTAGCTGTGTGACCCTGGACAGGTTACTCAACCTCTCAGAGTCAACTCCATCTGCAACACAATACCCTTTTGAGGGTTGTTGTACAGAGCAAAACTATAAGGAGATAGTCTAAAGGTCCAGTTAATGGTAACTATTAATTTACATAAATTAATTAACCTACAATGTTAAATATAAACCTGACTAGCCCAATTTTCACAAAGGTGGTAAACATGCATGGCATTATAAAGCCCTTTCCAGCAAAGGTACCATTTTCTGTGTCAATTTTAAGGGTAGAAAACTAAAAATCACAAGGCTCAACAGATGTGGCAGATGAAATCAGCTGAAAACTAAAAAATGTTAAGCTAAATGTCTGGCAGGCACTGCATTATGTGTGAAAGCTAAAGGAATTAGTGCTATATACCAGGAGGCATGGGTATGTTCTCTCATACCCCATTGCTGGGGGCGGGCTCACAAATATGAAAGATGAGAAGGCCTGAAGATGCTAGCTATAAAAAGAAATTTTGAAATCGTCAAATTTGCTTGCAATGTCAAAATTTAAGAACTTTAAGCCATCTTCTCTAGCTCTAGATCTCCACGCAAACTGCAACCTTAGAACTGATCAAAAAAAAAAAAAAATGAACTGGAAATAACTAAGCACAATAGAGACTAAATTATATAACATTAAACCTTTCAATTTTGCTCAGAAGGTTTCAAGAAGTTTTTTTGTATATACTATTTACCTAAGTTAAAAATTTTAAAATAAACTTTGCCAGCAACATTCAGGTTGTAACCTCTTGAAAGCAAGACTATC
This sequence comes from Marmota flaviventris, assembly GCF_047511675.1. Classification (NCBI taxonomy): domain Eukaryota; kingdom Metazoa; phylum Chordata; class Mammalia; order Rodentia; family Sciuridae; genus Marmota; species Marmota flaviventris. The sequence continues at coordinate 37,765,819 of NC_092511.1, forward strand.
AATCAGACTTCCTAACACTCTAACTTTTCCAAATAAATTTTATTCTTCATTCTGTCCATGGAGAGTGCCATTTTCTTATTTAAAAGAATAAGAATTATACTTCTGGGAAAACACAAGCTCATTAACATGTGTTTATCTCAGTAAAGCGAAGACTAATTCACTAGAGATGACTAGTTCTTACTCTTATTTTTTCAACTGCTGACATAATTCTTCATACTGCTTTTGTCAATCCAAAGCAGACTTCCAGACATTAGTATACTCTCAGGTTCCACCCCAACCTACTGAACCCAATGTGCATTTTAGAGAACCACTAACCTGCACTACTGCTTGCCCTAAAGCGAATACATTATGTACCTATTAAATGAAATGGCACTCAAAAGTAGGTACCCATAATGTGTGAAGTTTCTGTGGGGAAAAGTGGTTTAGAAAATCTGAAGGTCTTATCTGAGTTCACAGGCTCAAAAGGAAATACAAATTGCTACCCTCTGTCCATTTCTATCTGTTCATTCCACCCAACTGTTACTTAGATATAAAGGCTTCAATAGCTAACATTTTTTCTATAAATAAGCCAGGCTAAATTTTTTGCCTTTATCAAAATCAGTCTAAATTATTTCAGTAGATACTTTAATTCTGACAGATCAGCAATTATTATATAGCATCTTGAACCAAAACAAACTACTGGAAAAAAAATCACTTCATAAAAATTAGGATCTTTTAGTAAAAGGTCTAATTTCGAGCCAAAGCTAGAATTTTCTGTAATACAGCCAAAGCAAATTATTTGATTTTCTGGTCTAACAGAAACAGACCTTACAGTATGATTGAATAACAATTATTTAAACTGAAGTAACAAAATTTTCTGGCTTTTCACTTTTTCAACTTATCACACTGCTCAATTCTTCTTGAATCAATCCCCTCTCAATAAACATGTACTGACTACAATATCTATAAGCGGGCTTATTATATACTTTTAAAAAATACATATGGAATAATTTTTAATTCTTGATGGAGTCCTAATTTTGAAAAAAAAAACTCAAAAATATTATATTATTAAATTAGTTGAGAACAATTTTTAAACTAATTTATTACTTGAGGATGACTGCCAATTTAACAACAACAAAAAACCCAATACAGCAATGACGCAAACATTAACTACAAAAGCTTATCATTGGCAAAGGACCACAGATTTAGACACAAACTATACTTCCCCAAGAAAATCTATTTAAATATTTAATTCGGTTATGAGACTGGATTAGAAAATACCTATTCCTTAATTAAAAATTTATATATACTGCATATTTTGAAATTATTATTACATCCCTATAATGTAATCCTCTTTTGCTTAAAGAATAAATTCGGCCAGCATATTTGAATTAAAAATAATGTAAAATATCAAGATGAGAAGAATCCATCAAACTTATATGAACGCTAGTTTTTACCATGGTGAACTCTCCCCACACCCATACAGGCTGGAGGTTTCACTTGGCAAGGATTCCAAACTCCTGTTTAAGATGTCACCCTGCCTCTTGGACACACCCATCGCCATTAACCACTTGGCAGAACGAACCACAAAATAAGTATTGCAAATTATCACCCGCATTTTTTTTTTTTTTAAACAGGAAGGAATGGGAGGTCCAAGAGTCCTGGGTAACAGAAAAATGCTTTCTAAAATCCCCTGCCCTCCCCGTACACTCTTCTACCAGTACAGTATTTGACAGCCCTTATTGTATAAATGAATTGTACGTTAAGATCAGCTGGCAACTTCTACACGGAAATAAGAGTCATTTTCAAGGCATGCTGTGTGGTCGTGGTTTTTTACCATTAGGAGTGCACGAGTACTCAAGAACAGGGCAGTGGCCCCTTTCAAAGGGACCCGTGCAATTATTATATGAAGATAAGATCGATTACATGAAGACCGACTTTCACAACAGAATGGCAATCACCCCGGCTCAGTGAATATAAAACACCTTTCAGACCGCAGCCAGAGCAGAACGCTCTTCCTAACAGGATAGGTCTTTCGAAATGCGTTGATTAAAGGCATAAAATTCATTTCCTTCAAAGGTAAAGCCACTTAAAACGTTTTTTTTTTCTTAATCCAGCCTGGTTGTTAGAAGACGGCCCCAAGGTTCGGATGGAATAGAAATAACAGGGTGGCCAGCTGGGTGGGAAAGTGCCGAGGCTCCCTCCTCCGCCAGCCGGCCCCGCAGTGCAGCGGGCCGCTGAAACCTCCGCAGTCCTGCAGGTGCCAACGCAGCAGCTGGAGCGCGAGCGGAGCAGAGCGGGCGGCGGCTCCCGGCCCCGCGCGGAACCCTCCCGCCCCGCCCCCACTGGCCGCTCCCTGCGCGGCGCGGGCTCGGCCCACACAGCGCGCCGCCCGCTCGCGCGCCCCCCGGACCCCGGCACGCGGGGGCTAACGGCGGCGCCAGCGCTCGCCCCGGGGCCCCGCGCGCTCCTCCCCCCCCCCAGGCGCATGGCGGCCGCCAGCGGACAAAGGCGCTTCCTGGCGCCCGCTCTAACCGTCCGTTGGGTGTTTGAATCTGGCCACTGGGTTGACCTTTCAAGACGTCCGACAGAAAGAACTCTTCGCTCCCTCGCCCCCTCTTTTCTCCTCCTCTCTCCCATGTGCCAGACTGCCCCGCACCCCAGACCCATCCTTCCCTAGCCGAGCTCCCGCAGAAGCTTCCCAGCCTCAGGGGCTGTGAGCCCAGCCCTCCAACTGACTAGAGGAAGCCCCCCTGTGGAGTAGGGGGGATGGGGGAGAACCTGCGACACTACCGTCACGGGCGCCCCCGGCCTCTTTTGCGCCATCCCTCTGGGGAAAGCTACTCCTTGAGGGTGGAAATGAGGCGAAATCCCTTTCTTTAGCTTATCTGTTTCAGCCTTTCCCCGCCACAGGTCAAGCGCCAGCAGCTCAGCGACGCACTCACCATGCTGCAAGCGCTACCGGTTTCCGAGACACGACCACACAACCACTCGGCTCACTCGCTCCACTCGGACTAATTCTCCTCCTCCGCCCCCAGTGCCTCATAAACACCTCCCTCCGCTAGATCCCTCCGCCGTACGCCAGATAACGGAACATCGCAAACGAGTCCCGGCCAGCCCCCTCCCCTCAAACTCTCCTCGAGACCCCTTTATCCACAGTTATTTGATCGACGAGGCAAGAGATAAAGGGAAATGGGGGAACGGATGACGTAAGTGGGTTTCGTTCAACAGTGAGCCGTTAAAAGGCCGGTGGAGTCGCGCCTGTGGAGCGCTATTTTGCGGCGCGGAGGAGCATCTCAGGGACGACGCGCACTACGATAGTCGTTGAAACGGCCTCTGATTGGCTGATTCGTACCTGCAATGCGTCACTCGGACTCGCAGCCGCCGCCGCCGCCGCCGCCGCCGCCGCCGAGACGCGGTGCGGCTTCTGCCGTTGCTGCACGGGCCGCGCTGTCCTAGCAACTGCGCCAGGAGGCAGAGTCGCTTCTTTTGCGCTTGTCCGGAGAACCTTCCAGCTCCATCTCTCTTTCTCTGCCACATTCACACAAACACTTTCCTGTCCTTTATTGAAGGGTCGATGAAAACTCCTTAAGCTATTGTGAAGCCGAAAGACCCCCAATAAACACATACCCCACTCAGTTTTTCAGCCTAGTTTTCTGGGCCTCATAGAGGCCATTTATTGTTTCACTTCCTTACAAAACCCATGGAAATCTGGATAAGGGCAAATGCAGCTGCTCAGCTGACAGACTAATCTGAAAAGGTCTTCCGTTTATACTTCCCCTTCACTTTCCTTTGCCAGCAGTAATTTATCAGGGGGGCGGGGGGGGGGGGCGGGGGGAAGTCACTCAAAACCCATATCCCAAGATGCTGTGGGATTGGTTTTTCCAAATGGCCTCTCGATTCTGGGAGCCCAAAGTAGACAGCCGGTGGAGCAGATGCTGAGAAGTTAAAGAGGAACTGGGGATTAATGTTCAAAATGCAGTTATTTAAGAAGGTTGATGGTAGAATCTGAGCCCAGAAAAAAAAAATCATATTAAGCCATATCAAGGCCTCCCCGTAAAAAGCATCGTTATGTGGACCCTTGAAACCTAGTGAGCAGCATTTTTAGTAAGCTGAGTTAAACATCTAACCTACCCAGAAAGTGGCCTTAAACGAATATTTCCTGTCCAGCAAGACCATTTGATTTTCACTAACAGAAATCTGTACCTACTTGGAAAACATCAGTGGCATTTAACCACTTTTAGCCAAACTGGGCGTTTTCTCACACCATCAAAAATATTTTCTTGGGCTGGGGTTGTGGCTCAGTGGTTGAGTGCTTGCCTAGCATGTGAGGCACTGGGTTCGATTCCCATTTAAAAAAATGAATAAATAAAATAATGATATCAACAACTAAAAAAAAAAAAAATGGGAAGTATTAGCCAGTCGGGGTTGGGCACTCCTGTAATCCCAGGGACTCAGGAGGCTATCAGGAGGATCCCAACTAGTGAAACCCTTGGCAACTTAGAACCCTGTCTGAAAATTTTTAAAAATAAGGCAAAGTAGCCCCAGAATCAAAAAATAAAAACATGAGGAGGGGAGGAGGAGGAGGAGGGTATTAATTTCTTTACTAGTTAGAGATCGGTCTTCTTTTAACTGTGCAAACCAGGCATTAAGTGCTCTTCTAATTAGCATTGGCAACCCTGTGACCCTTTCAGATGAATGACCCGTTCAATGAAAAATCAGAACCTTGTGTTTCTATTGTCCTTGATAATGTAGTGATGTAATGCTAGTGGGTGGGAAGGAGATTTAATTAACTTTGTCCTACAGATGAAATAAATGTCATTAAGGCAGAATTTTCCTTAAAAGTGGATTCCTCTGCTTCAAAATCTGAGGTCACCATTCTATAAATCTCTTCTGGTAGCTTCCAAGTCTTTCCAAGGTATGCCTCAGACATTTGTCCCTGTTTCCTCTTCATATACTCAGCTGGAAGATCCATCAATGATCTTTTCAGCTGAGTCACTAAAAATAATCTCTTTACACAGTACCCTATTAGCATGCAGAGATTTTACATATGAAAATTGTAATGATGGGAAATTGAATGACAAAATGAATAATCATCTCTAGAAAATGAATTTTTAAAGAATTAATGCATAACATATAACAAGTGTGAGTTTAAGTTTAATATACAGGTAGGTGCTCAAAGAGGTATATTTTGTATCCAGGAGCTTTCAGCAAATATTTTGAAATAAAATGTGGTTTTTTAAAGAGGGATACAGAAAAAATTCTTGTAGGTTTCTTAGATTGAATTTTGATAAGACTCTCTTACAAAATCTTTCTTGCTGACCTCTCAAGAAGAGAAAGAAAATGAGAGAAAAGTCAAGAGTTACATTAAAGCCATTGTGGTTTATGCGTATTTGAGAGTATTCCAAATCAATTTATTTATAGAGCATTTGTCTTCCACAGCATGACATACAGTGCTGCCTGACTTTGGCAATTGCCAGCTAAGAAGTAAAGTTGGTGTTGACCGCCACATGAAGGCCTGGAAGTATCTTTCTCTTCACCCCATACGCACACACAAATGATGAGATCTTACAATTCTCTACCTTTGCCCATCTTGGTAAATGAGAATGCACTTCCTCTCTAGACCTCTTCCTTATTTGCAGAATAGAGATAACACAAGTGCTATCCTCTGACACTTCCTCCCCAGAGCTTCCCTCCTCCAGTCAGCTATGCTAATGAACAAGGGCAGAGGGACAATCATAGTAGCACTCTTTTTTTTTAATTAATTTTTTTTTTTTATGTGGTGCTGAGGACCAAACCCATCACCTTGCTGGTTCTAGGTGAGCACACTACCACTGAGCCAGTTAACATTCTTGATCTTACAGCCTATGGATTTCTCAGTAGGTGAAAGAATGAAGTCCTAAATGGCATCAGTCATTTGTAGTGATATTAGCTTTTGTTCTGTGTGTCTAGAAAGGGTACTAGCTATGTACCAACCTTGAGAGGATTGAGAAAATGGAACTGAAATCATTTTGTTCTTCTGTAGTACAGATAAGGAACACTGATGAAGAAACCAGATTCCAGGCCTTCAGGATTGCAGGGAAAACAGAGCTGGGGCAGGAATCCAGCCATGTAATGTTTTGTTGGATCGATGAAGGTTGAAGAGTGTAGGAAAAGAACGGAATCCTCCAGACCTCTTGAAGGGGCTTGTGCTCACATATACCTAAGAAAAGTTGAGTGCCTTCAACTTTAATATTGACATGTTGCTATTCATTTATTTGTTCATCAAAAACAAAAATAAACAAAAAAACTGAGATGTGAGTTTAGAGTGACCAAGACCTGGGTTGCCTAAGATTGAAGAGCTTCCTGATATGCTAGACTTTCAGTGCTAAAGCCAGACAGTTCCAGACAAATCAGGGTGTTTGTTGATACTAGAAACCATGACCACACATCCAGGAAATACGGATAGTCTACCGTATGCTATAAATGCACTGTGGTAAAGTGAGAACAGGAGACCATGGAAGCGCATGGAGGGCAACTTAATGGACAAGGGGAAGGCTTCCTGTGTCTTAGTCTATTTTCTGTTCATATAACAGATACCTAAGACTTAAGTAATTTATAAGGAATAGAAGCTTCTTTTGCTCAAGGTTCTGGAGTCTGGAAAGTCCAAGAACATAGCTCTGGCATCTGCTTGGCATCTGGTGAGGGCATTCTTGCTGCATCATGACATGGCAGAGGGCATCACATGGTGAGACATAGTAATCTGCTAGCTCAGGTCTCTTTCTCTTATAATGCCACTAATGCCATCATGGGGCTCCACCTTCATGATCTGATCCAATTCTGATTACCACCAAAGGCCCCTGTTCCAATACAAGTAACATATGAATTTGGATGATAAATTTCTACACCTGAACTTTTGGTAGACACATACAGACCAGAACACATAGGCGTTTGGGTTGAGGTGAAAAAAGAGGAAAGAGACGTCTGAGGCAGAGTGAAAAAACACCAAGGAACAAAGATATAATCATTACCACCTCCATCATCAATATCAACTGCAGGGCCACTCCAGAGAGAGACTGCACTTCTGGGTACACATCCCTTGGAGAGTAGACTGATGAAAAAGCATATACAGGCCCTGGAAGCAGGTTCTGGGCCTTTTTTTTTTTTTTTGGTACAGGGGATCGAACTCAGGGGCACTCAACCCTTGAGCCACATTCCCAGCCCTACTTGGTATTTTATTTAGAGACAGGGTCTTACTGAGTCACTTAGCGCCTCACTGTTGCTGAGGCTGGCTTTGAACTCGTGATCCTCCTGTCTCAACCTCCCCATCCGCTGGGATTACAGGTATATGCCACCACACCCAGAGGTTCTGAGCCATTTGAGCAAAAGCTTCCGTGACCCTAGGAAACTGAAGTAGTCTAGAAAGGGATGTGTGCTCTGGGTGGGGAAATGTCGTTGGCCCTGTTTGGAGGGGCATGTCTGCAGGAAGTCCAGACTAGTGTCCTTTTTTTCTTTTTTCTTTTTTTTTTTTTTTACTGTTTTTTATTAATGCCTTATAGTTATACATACCAGTGGGATTCATTTTGACAGTCATACACGCATGACATACAATTTGCTCCATTTAGATTCCCTGTACTTCCTCTTTCCCCCTCACCCTCTCTCCCTCTTTCTATTCCCTTTCCTCTCCTCTACTGGTTTTCCACCTATTTATTTATTTATATATGTATTATTAATTAGTGATTTATAGTTACACACAAAGGTGGAATCCACACTGGTATGCTCACAGTGTAATTTTGACAATTTCATTTTGTATTACCTCCCTTTTCCCAGCCACCCTCCCTCACCCTCAATATCCTTCCTCTATTCCACTGTCTTCCTTCTATTTTTTGTGGGATCCCCCCCTTTTTTGTCTTTACTTTGCTCTAGTTTCCACATCTGAGAGAAAACATTTGACCCTTGACTTTCTGAGTCTGGCTTATTTCACTTAGCATGATGTTTTCCAGTTCCATCCATTTACCAGTAAATGCCATAATTTCATTCTTTTTTATGGCTGAGTAAAATTCCATTGTGTATATGTACCACATTTCTTAATTCATTCATCTGTTGACAGGCACCTGGCTGGTTCCATAAGTTGCCAGCAATGTCCTCTTAAGGAAGCCTATGGCAGGCCCTCTCTTGCACAAGACTGCAGAGAGTCCTGAAAAATACTACTGGCAACTCCTCCTGGGGGCCCTAAAACATCACATCCAAAACTGAACCCATCATCTTTCACCCTGATCTCTCTTTGTTCTGGTTTTGCTGAAAAGCACCTCCTTACCCTGTCACCCAGGCTGCTCTGAAGTGGTCCCAGGTACCTGAATGTGCTGTGCTCTTTCCTGCTTCCCTGTCTTTGTGATTCTCCCTCTTCCTTTTCTATTGCCTGCTGGACATCTGCTCATACCTTGTCCAAGCATCATATCCGCTATGATGTCTCCTAACTCTACTGGCCCCTTCCCCCTTGGCCTAAAGAATAATAATCACTATCTTAAAAAGGTGTGTGGGGGGTATGGCTCAGTGGTAGAGAGCTTGCCTAGCATGCGTGAGGCACTGGGTTCAATTCCCAGCACCACAAAAATAAATAAATAAATAAGTGTATTGTGTCCATCTACAACTAAAATAAATAGTAAATTAAAAAAAAAAAAAACTTAAAATGCTGTATGGGCTGGGCATGGTGGTGTGCACCTATAATTCTAGCTATTAGGGAAGCTGAGGTAGGAAGATCTCAAGTTTGAGGCCAGCCTGGACAACTTAGTGAAAACTTGCCTCAAGATAATATAAAATGGGATTGGGATATAGTTCAGTGTTTGCCTAGAATGAGTCAGGCCTTCGGTTCAATATATAGTACCTAAAAACAAAATGTCTTATGGTACTATTTCCTAATAGGTTGTTTGCTCCAACTAAACTTGAGTTCCTTCTGGGGGCCTCATGTCTTTATCTCTCAACACTCTGTGTGATGCTAAGATGTAGTTGATGCTCAATAAATTTTGTTGAATGATATGTGGATGAATGAATAAAGATGTCATTTGTGTACGTGACTTTTCTGTGTGGCTTTTAATAACTACTCAGAAGACTTTTACACAGTATAAGTTGTCTTAAAAATAATGAAAATCTGTTTTAAGAGAAAGTGGCCAGTAGGACCTTTCTGATCTTCTTAAGTAAGTTATTATTTAAATCAGTTTGAGCATGCTAAATATGTGCTTATAGCTTAGATTTTCTTATGCTGTTGAGAAAAATAATTGTTTATACTATTGAGCAATAATTGTTTATACTACTTTTGCGTTGTACTTTTGTTCTCATTTAGAGAATTTATAGTTCAGACTGTATTAGCTTCATGAAATTAAGAATTAAAGCAACTAACCACCAGATAATTAAGCTATAAAAATCATGCCTTTACTCTTTGAATGGTCTCCCCAAAGAGAGGTGATTGATATATTGGTACATTGTTGGCAGTATGAGAGACCTACGTGAAGGTATACATTTTTGCAAGGGTCCCTCAAATTTTAACTTTATTTTCTTTCTTTCAAATTTATTTTTTAGTATCTTATGGATGGTTTGACAGGTAAAACTTTGAATATCCATTCCAATATCTGGGAAGTTGGCATTGTTGGGGCGCTCTCTTTCCTCCCTCTTATTGTTTTCCATTTCCATCTAACTATCTGGCCAATATTACTACTTTTGCTTATGGAAGTTGGAGCAGATCATTGTCTGCTTTGGAAGACTTTAAAATGTTCTAACTCAGTTACCCATTCACTTTCCTTTTCTCCTCCATTTTCCATATTTCAATTTTCTTTATACTGTGCTCAGGATCACATTGTGTACTATACTCTCTAGAGAAGTCTTGGTCACAATGTCATTTTGGATGCTCACCTGCTATTTTTCTCTCTGGTTGAGATGCACTAACCTCTCTTTTGAAGGAAAGCCAGAAGCCAGGGACCAGTCAGTAGGTAGTCAGAGAAGGCAGCTCTTGGTTTGATGAGCCCATGAGATTAGATATATCCTGTCAGGGCTGGAGTGGAATGGTAGGGATGAATATCTACATTTGTGGAAACCTCCATGTTATTCCATGGTTTGTTTGTTTGTTTGTTTTGGAACCATGGATTGAATCTAGGGGCACTATGAATCCAGTGAGCTATGTCCTGATCCCTTTTTATTTTTTCATTTTGAGACAAGTTCTTTCTAAGCTGCTAAAGCTGGCTTTGAACTTGCAATCCTCTTGCCTTACTCTCCTGAGTCCCTGAGACTACAGGTATGTGCCACCACGCCCAGCTGGATTTTTATTTATTTATTTAATTTTAATTTTTAATTTTTTGGGAGGTACCAGGAATTGAAATTAGGTGCACTGGACTATTGAGCCACATCCCCAGCCCTATTTTGTATTTTATTTAGAGACAGGGTCTCACTTAGTTGCATAGTGCCTCCCTGTTGCTAAGGCTGGCTTTGAACTTGAGATCCTTCTACCTCAGCCCCCCAAGTCACTGGGATTACAGGCATGCGCCACCACACCCAGCCCTGATTTTTGTTTTTAACATTCTGAAATCATGTCAATACAAGAAAGTATAATTTCTGGGGAATCCTGGAAGGGAAGATCCCAATTTCTCCTCTATATGAGGAAATGAGAGTCACTCAGGGAAGATATCCATATCTTAGAGCCACCTTCTCACCTATAATGGGCCTAGGGTGAAATAACCTCTAAGAGACATCACAATCCTTGTCATTCAGGTGGGAAGACATAGATGTACAAATATTACAGTAACAGGATTCACTAGGAGTGAAAGAGCTTCTATTTTCTCAGGTAGATGCTTTGTAATGGCCAAATGTATCCTTAACAATTTAGATCTCCGCGTAATTTTTAAAATTTCAGAAAAGTTGAAAGAATAGTACAATAAACCACTTATCAGTCAGTTTTGTTGCTGTAACATGAGACAATCATGTTATAAGAAGGAAAAATGTATTTTGGTTCATGGTTTCAAAGACTAAAGTCCATAGTTGCTTTTGAACCTGTGGTGAGGCAGTAAGTCATGGTGGGCACATGTGGCAGAGAGATCTGTTTGCCTCGTGGCTGTAAGAAAGAGAAAGGAAAGAGCCAAGGAAGGTTGTGCCTCCAATAATCTAACTTCCTTCCACTAGGCCTTCCACCTCCCAAATCTTACACCACCTCCTAGTAATGTCACAGGCTGGCAACCAAGCCTTTAGCATATGGGCCTTTGAGAGATACATAAGATACAAATGATAACACCACCAATACACTATCCACTTAGCTTCATTAATGGCCCATGTTTACCACATTTGCTTTCCTTGTTTCTACATACACACACAACACATATTTAATACAGATGTGCATTTTTTGTCTGAATAATTTGAGAGTTTGCAGATATATGTCAGCTTTAAATTCTAGCATATGTCTCCTAAGAATAGATATTCTCCTACAAAAAACACAATTCTATTATTATACTTTTTAAAAATTCCATATCATCTTAGATCCAATCTATATTTACATTTCTCCAATTGTTCCCAAAATAATTTTTGTGTTATTTTAGTTTCTAACTAGGATCCAATGAGGGTCATATTTTTTGCAAGGTTATGTGTCTTTAGATCCTTCTAATTCTTTTACTCTAGATCAGTTTTCCCACCTTTCTTTCTTTATTTATTCCTGACATTGATAATCTTTAAGAATCCAGATTTCTTTAAAAATGTCTGCAGTCTAGATTTTCTGATTGTTTCCTAATAGTGTTATTTAACTTTTCCCTGCATATCCCACAATGCCTATAAACTAAAATTCATGTCTAAAGGCTTTGCAAGATTCAAGTCAAAAACTTTTGGCAAAGTACTTCACAGATAATATTTGTATTTTTCACACTGAATATTAAAGATGAATATTCGATTACTTACATCAGATGCTACCTACTAGACCTTACCATTGTATAGGTACATTTACCACTTTAATGAGTAATCTGTGGAGCAATACTATGTCACTGTGTAAACAAACATCCTGTTTCTCAATAACTCCTCATCTAGTGATTTTTATCATCCACTGATGACCCTTGTCTAACTCAATAATTATCTTCTGGGTTGCGAAATTATAATTTTTTTCTGTTCTATAATCCATTCTATATGTATTAGCTAGCATTCTTTTTGTAAAAAAAAAAAAAAAAAGTACTTTCCTTTCCCCTTACTATTGACTAGTGAAAAAAATTTTTTTTTCAATTCAATATATTACAGTCAATTACATTTATCTTAGTTTTTGGTGCTCAAGTTGTCTCAGATTTGGCCAGTGTGAGCTGTTTAGGCCAGCTCCTCTGTCCTTTTGACATGTCTCCATCGGTTTTGGGGTACTTTCTTCCACGCTGGCACAAAATATTCCAGACTCAACTTGTTCTTTCTCTGCCAAGACCTAGAATCACCCATTTTGTTCAGAATCCTCAGAGATTTTAAATGCATCTCTCTCTCTCTCTCTCTCTCTCTCTAACTCTATCTCTATCTCTCCCCCTCCTCTCTTTCATTTTGAACTTATTGAAAGTCATCATTCTGCATTTATTGTACTCAGTCTATCCATAAATGCTTCACTGACTTGGTTCTCAGAAATTTTCCTTCTCAATACAGCCATTATCCTGGGACTTGCTCTCAGCATTCTGTTCTTGTGCCATCTCTGGGTAGATCTTCGGATCTCCTTCAGCCCTTTCCCCAGAGTGTCCCATTTGGGGATATAAAAAGCAAGCACTGGGCCAAACCGGAAGATGGATCACCTCACAAAGCCAACTGGGAAGCTGCAGATGGAAGGCCCAGATGGGCAGAGCCTGGAGAAGAGAAAGGCCCAGACATTTTCGGACATTTGCTGGCAGGACACAGTCAGAATACCCCCAGCAGAGAGGCCCCACCATCCTACAGCCCCCATTCTCATGGTCACACTCCAACTGCAGCTGCTCTGTGCAACCTTCCTGGAAGACAGACATGACTGGGGAAGAACAGGATCTTTGCTTTATTTTTAAGAGTTTATGCTTGAGAGAGCAAAACCCCAAGATTAGGAGTGAAAAGGGGCAGTAGATACTGCCCTAGGTCCCCAAAGATCATTACTAAATTCATATGAGCTAATAAACTGTTATTTTGACTATGTAGGAAATATCTGCTAATTTTCCTCTTGTATTCATGTTGAAGTTTCTGTCTTTGAGTATATTCTGTCTGGATTTAGTATATTTTTTAGTAATCAATAAAATAGGAATAAATTTATTTACCAGAAAACCCTAATTATCTTTATCAAATTAAGATTTTTGGGGGCTAAGGGTCTCCTTCAGCTGTGTCCTTCTGTGTTTAGCAGTGTTTTCTCCCAGTAAGCCCTGCATTATGTATCCCCTCGTCCCCCGAAAGGACCTAACAGGCTCCATTCTATTCTGTTTCCAAATCATTTGATAGTACATACAGAACCCACCACTGTACAGGGACCCAGGGGGTAGGAATTTGCACTTGTTATCACTAATTAGTTCTGTCTTCTGGGGTAAATCTTGTAGCTTCTCTGGGCTTCCATCGCAAATCTATCACATAACCTCATGATTTTACAGTCCCTTTGAGGAAGACAAAGAGATTTTATGTTTTTTCTTCTCACAAATTATAGATTATTTGCATGGGAAAAGATTTCAGAGGTTGTTTAATGTAGCCTTCTAATTAAGAACCCAAAGGTGAGGTGATTTATCAAAGGTGCTGCATTTAGTTGGAGAAAAAGTCAGGTCTAGAATTTCTGGCTCCAATCTAGTCCCTTCTGTACTGTGCATGGCTGACTCCCATCTCCACCTGTTTAAAATTCTGCTAATCTCTTAACCCAGACTACTAACTCCAGCAGCCCCACCTCCTCTTCGCATGTGCTTTATCACTTCTTTTTATACTAACATTTTTCAAACGCTATATGATCCACTGTGTCTAAGTACTGTTCTAAGTATTTTACATTTAGTATTACATTTAATCCTCATGACAAACTTATAGGGTCACTTCTAAACCATCCAAGTTTACAGATGGAGTAGCTAGGGCTTAAAGGATTTACATAATTTGCTCAAAGTTACACAGCTAGTAGGCTTCAGATTTCTGACTCATTTCTGTCTGACTTCCAGACTTAACCACTGCACTTTTCTGCTTGTGAGTACTTGTGTTCAGTCATTCACCCATTCATTGTACCCACAAGTGCCCAACACTGGCACTAAGGGGGGAGAGAAAAACAGAAAATGGAAAGAGAAGTTCCTATTTTAACTCAAGATGTAAAAATCTATAAACATGAAACAACACAAATACAATTTAAGGCAACATGTGCCATATGAAAATTCCAAGCATAGTAGTTCTTACTTAGTCAAAATTTATTTAGCTAAAAACTTTCTGGGGGCTGGGGCTATAGCTCAGTGGCAGAGTGCTTGTTTAGCATGGATGAGGCACTGGGTTCAAACCTTAGCACCACATAAAAATAAACACATAAAAATAAAGGCATGCTGTCTATCTACAACTGCAAAATTTTTAAAAACAAAACAAAAAACTGTCTGAAGGGAAGGTTTAAATTCATGGTTTCCAGAATAATGAGAGACTCCAGTCAGACAATAGCTAGAAATAATCTCATCAGACAGAAAATAGTTGTGTTTGTAAAAGGAGATTTACTGCTGAGAGTCAAACTGAATAAATCCATACAGATTTTCAGATTCCACTAAAATTGTATTAACAGAGTTTTAACAATAATCTGTATTTGGGGTAAAAATGGGAGTTCATAATCCACTTGAATCTAATGTATGAAATATGATATGTCAAGAGTTTTGTAATGTTTTGAACAACCAATAAAAATAAATAAATAAATAAATAAGAAAATTTGGGTATCTATTCTAGATTATGACATACAGCTAGAAGATACGGAGAAAAGGAGGATAACAAGACAGTCAGTCAGTCAGAGGTGAAGTCAGATTGGGGTATATGAAATACCTTATTGTGGATGTGATAAGGGTGACTGAGCCAGGTGCAGTGGTGCCCGTCTCTAATCCCAGCAGCTTGGGAAACTGAGACAGGAGGATTATGAGTCCAAAGCTAGCTTCAGCAACTTAGTGAGGCCCCAAGCAACTCAGTAAGACCCTGTCTCTAAATAAAACACAAAAAAGAGCTGGGAATGTGGCTCAGTGGCTAAGTGTCCCTGAGTTCAATCCCTGGTACTTAAAAAAAAAAAAAAAAAAGAGGCTGAGCTACAGGGTTATTGGAAGTATCTTGGAAAAAAAGAGAATTACCTTCTGATGGAAAGAAGAAAATGACAAACTTGGATATTTGGAGCATTTAAGAAGAGAAGAGGAACTGTGGGTTTTGCAGTGGGAACTTAAAAGTAGGCCAATCAGTACCCCCAACCTTCCTGTCACCCTCTACCTCAGAGACAGGCTCCCTTAAATGGCAGTTGGGCTCACTTCCCTGAATTAGTCTAGACTGTCTCATTCCTGAGGTTGGTACACACTTCCGAGTACATAGTTTAGCTATTTGTATTTCTTTGCTAAATTTCAGAATAATTGAGTCAATTTAAAATCTTAAAGACAATAAATTTATAACAAGTTTGGCCTGTGGTACAATTTCCTTTGATCTGAGATGCCCAAGTCCCTTCACTGGAAACTGGTTGAACTATAGAGTGAACACACATTGCTATCATTTACAGTATGGACTCATTTCTCCCAAAACTGTCATTGGTAATGACTTCCCCTGCACTAGAACCTTGCATCCTTTGTTCTGGAGTTTTATGATGCAGTAAAGTAACAACGACAGCTGCAAATAGGGTTTCCTGGGGAGAGGTAGAATCTCACCTCTTGAGACAATTTACTTTTCTAGCTCTTTAGACAATGGTTTTAATAAATTAAAATATGCCAACTGGTCGGGAGGGAATTAAAATAAACGGCCTTCCGGAGACCTTCCCATCCCCAGCATTCTGAGCTACTTCACCTAGACACTAATTCCTTTGGCAGTGTTTGCATTTCTGCAGTGCATCCATCCAGTAAGCACTGGGCTATGAAAATTATAATCCTTTGGCAAAAGGATTAAAAGTGAACAGGTTTTTACAATATGGCAGGCTTCTGGAGGGCTCTCCTCCCAGAGGCTCCAGCTCTGCCGACAGGCTTCTCTCTCTCCAAGGTCTGCTCTATGTAATTTTCTAAATTGAAAATGCAAAATCCTCCCCCCAACCCTGACTTTCAGGGCAGTATATTGGTAGTTCCGTGGTATGTGATGATCTAATACCCTGACAGTCTGTTACCATGCGACAAAAGCTGAGGTCGATTATGATTCCCCAGCAGTGACCCAGGGCATCTCTCAAGCCTTTCACTGCAGCCTGTTTTGAAGAGCAGACACTTTAACATTTCTAAAGGGAACCCGAATTATCATTCAAATGATAAACTGCCACACAGACAGACATTCTTTTATGATTCATTGAAGTGCAGGTCTTAAGAGGTTATATATTCGGTCTCCGTCTCAGTGTTTATTAAAGAGAGTGAAGACAAACAGATCAGAGAACAAATCAGGCGTTGCACATCATAGATGCCAAGCACAACAGAATAATCCTCCAATATTAATATATGGGCTATATAACCCCACTGGGCAACACCATGTTTTATTCAGGAAAACAACAAATCAAGTAATCTCACTATAGAAAGCCATTTACAGCTCATTTGGAAATTGGATTCATAATCTTTAATAAAGCCTGTTTATACCAATGATGAAGGAGTCTCACATAAATAAAACCGAAAAGCAATGATAAATTAGCTTCCTAGCTAATGTTTATTACACTGTAATCATTCAAACCCACTGAAGTCAAATTTGTTTTACCCATTTCCTAAATTCAATCCAATGAGCTTTTGAATCTTATACAAAACCAATTCATATTGTCAAGTGACAGCAAGAAAAATTAATATTACACTGGTTCTTACTATCCAAAGGGATTTTACTAAATGTAAGTAATAATATAGACTTTCACTACTCAGAAATCTATTATTTAGATGTAAACTCTAACCACAAACTCCGATACTCCTAAAATGACAACAAAATAAAAAGCTGACCCTGGGGAACCTGTCTTACCCAACGTGTTAAAAAGGATGCCTAGGGCTAGAATTTCATGGAAAAAATCATGGTGACAAACCCTTTCCATTTAACAGTCCCAGTTCATCAACATCATCAAGGCAAAGGCTATAAATGAATGGAAAAGGGGGTTTCCTTTCACTCTCTGCTTGGCACCAGTCACGAATAAGGTTAGAGACTCTGCTCAGCAAATTTCCTAGGACAACAGAGTTCCTCCTCGGCAGAGGCCCAAGCTGGGTGGCAGCATCCCTGCCGCAGCCTGCTACAGACCTTCTTCTGGCTGATCTGTCAGTCTCTGGGCTGCCAGCCTTCCCAGGAAATGCATAATGTTCTCCTTCCACTCTCATCCTCAATGGTGGGACAGGGAGGGCCTTAAGGCATCCTTTTCTCATAAGTCTGCCTTATTTAATGATGTGAGGCATTTTCCTTCACTAGAATTCTCTGACAGAAGTTGCCATTTGCAAGGAGACCCAGTGTCACACAGGGCAGATTTGAGATTGGCTTTGTATACATCAGGTACTTCATTCTATTATGCCTTTGTTTTCAGTTACAGGAAGGGAGGATGGTGATTCCTGATGGGAGGCTGGGGGGGTGGGGGAAGACTAGGAAGGAAAGGTAAACATGGCATGGGAACTGCCAAGAGCTGTCCAGAACAAAGAAAGGAGCATTCCCTCCTTAACAGTCATGGTGCAAATATTTGCTAAGCTGGGACTCCACACGGTGTTGTAGGCAGCTGGGTGATGGCTTCTCAGACCTGTTAAGATTGTGGAGACTTCCTATTAACACCCAGAGTGTGGGGAAGGGGGAAGGCAGGCTGACCTGGTTGGAATCCTTAGCAGCACTTAATAGCTCTTTGAGTGAGTCAGCCTCTCTGTGCTTTAGTCTCCTCATTTGCACAACACGGGATGAGAGTGTCTGTCTTGGAATGTAACTGAGGAGTTAGTGCATGTGGCATGTGTAGCTCTGGGTCTAGCACTGAGTCAACCTTCTTCTCTCCATCTTGACCTCAGTGTCTGAGATCCTGCACCAGATAGGAGGTTCTGCATCCATTCAGCACTGCAGCCTTTCCTACTCCTTTCTCCAGCTGGTCCTATTTCCCCATGTGAGGCCTGAAGTACAGGAGCTGCAGCTTGCCCAGCCCTGCATCACCCGCAGGACCTATAGCAGCAGCTGCCCATGTGTTCTTGAAATAGCAAGCTGCTTGCTTGGGAAATGGAGAATCCTGCTCTCTCTGTCTTCTCCCTCTTTTTCTCTCTGTTGCTTTCCCTGCAGCCATCAGGCCTGCAGCCGGAAAAAAACCCAGACTCTCCTGCCATTGTTTCCTGCCTCCCCACACTCCAGAGCCGCAGGGAGGGGAGAAGGCCAAGGCTGTTGTTACAAGGAGTGTTTCTGCAGCCCCCGGAGCCAGCCAGGCCCAGCCCATGTTCTCTTAGGGGATGAAGATAAGGGGGAGAAGAAGGGTGAGGCTGTGTTGCCAGGAGTTCTGACAGACAGTTCCAGTCACTTCTCGGTCTGTCCCTCCCCCAGAATTGAATCAACACCGTGTTCCCAAATTCATAGCACTTCTCCTCCCTCTGGGTGAGATTAGGGGAATTAACAACCTTTGCTAAACACTACCCTTGGCACTAGGTGTGATGATTTACAGAGATGAACTCAACCTATCCTCAGAATTGGGGCTATAGGCTAGATCTTATTAATTAGTCCTCTTTTACAAATGAGGAATCCAAGACTAAGAGAGGTTAAATCTCTCCCCCAAATCACAGCCAGAAAGTACTTCGGCTGCTATTGGAGGGCCCTGTGCCCACCCCCTCAGTTTCAGTAC
Source organism: Marmota flaviventris (assembly GCF_047511675.1). Taxonomy (NCBI): domain Eukaryota; kingdom Metazoa; phylum Chordata; class Mammalia; order Rodentia; family Sciuridae; genus Marmota; species Marmota flaviventris. The sequence goes on from NC_092511.1 coordinate 37,784,699, forward strand.
TGCCTCCCTAGCAGGTGGCGGGAGGGAGCTGACTCATGGCTTTTGATTCATTCAGTTCTCTTTTCTGCCTCAACATTGCCCCAGCCTAATGAAAAAATATTGCATTATGCATTTCTCACTTTGCAAACATCCATGTGAGGCTGCTTGCCTGCATGCCCAAAGAGTCACAGCATTTTCAGGTGACATTACCAGGCTGGCTTGTAAGTTAATTAAGAATCATAGAGATAATCTAAATCAAGGGTCCTCAAACTAGGATTCAAGAAGGTGACCTCTCCGGAGCCTATAGTGCCCCAAATTTGTATATTCCTGCATTTTCCTAGGGCAAGGATCCAGAATTTTCATCAGATTCTCAAAGAGATTTTAAGCTGTAAAGGGTTAAAAACTGTACACGTTTTGGCCAAAGCCAGGCCTCACATTCTCAGGCTTGCTCCTGCTGGTTGTTCTAGGAAGCACTACCATTTGTGATAGAGAAACCCCAGAGTTAAACCCCAGAAGCAGAATCTGAGCTCTGAATCTTCTGGCAAACATTTTAAAGACTCATGAATTATTAAAATGGCTAATTAAGTCAACCTTCACCAGAGAATATTTGCTTTTCCCCCTCATCATTGAGCTCACTGTGAAACTTGACTTGGCTCCATCCTTTGCTTAAGTGCAAGGTCAGTTCCCTGGGTTCCTTCATTTCCAGTCTAGGAAGAACTTTGAGCAGCCCACCGAAGCAGCCTGCTGTGCCTCGGTATGCACATCCAAGAGGCTCTGAACCCATGTTCTCTTCTCTGTCCTCAGAAATTCAGGCAATTCCAAGCAGCCTATTGCAACCTTAAGCCCACACCATTTATTCTGTCAGCTGCTCTCCTCACGGTCCATATCAGCTGTGTGTGTTCTCACATCTTCCCCCCTCACCAGAATAACCCTTCACCCCAGGTGCTCTGAGTGACCTGGAGCCAAAAATATACCAGGATCATCAAGTCAGCCTATGTTGTGAGGTGGCACTAGCCTCTACTTGGCTGTGTGATGAGGCCACCTGCACACCTAGCCCTACATTTTGGAGTACATTTTCCAGGTTTCTTCCTCCCTCTACCCTCCATATCTAAATCCTATATTCAGGTTCCCTTTCCAATGTCACCTCTTTTGGGAAAGCTTCTCATTATTTTGTCTATTTCAATTTCATCTGTTTCCAAGTAGATTATAAGCTCCTTAAGGGCACAAACTTATTTTTTCTTCTTCTAATGTATTTAGTAGTTTGTAGATGACATTTAAAAATTAACAAATTTAATTAATAAATAAATAGCAGATATCATCGTGCATTCCTGTAATCCCAACAAATCAGGAGCCTTCAACAGGAGGATCCCAAGTTTAAGATCAGCCTGGATAACTTAGCAAGACATTGTCTCAAAATAAAATAAAAAAGGCTGCAGACGTAGATCAATAGTAGAGCATCCCTGGGTTCAATCTCAACTACCACACACATACACAAGCACAAAGTAGGTTTCTCCCCACCCTCCTTATCCCCAGTCTTTGAAGTTGGCCACTTGACAAGAATGAACATGCAAAAACAAAAAGAAAAAGAAAAGAAAAGAAAGAAAATGTAAAGCCTAAGCCAGAACTCAACCTCCCCATTCCCATTGGTTGGTCCAATGCCTCTACCCATGGGTCAATAGGTAATTCCCCAAGGAAATGCAACTCTGCACCTGGATAAGGGATGGGCAAGAAACTGTTACCAAATCACCAGCCAAATGTGCAGAGGCACTGCCTCCACTCTGCCCTAACCTGAGATGCCACGAGGTGTACATCCAACCCAACCCTCCTCATGCCTGTACTCTGACCCTGTCAGGAACACAAAGCAACAGAATGAACACTGGCATCCCCTTGCTGACTCAACCGGGTGGTCTTCCCAGGTGATAGGGTGATAGCAATCACAGATGAGAGTAGGGAAGAGGAGGCTTGGTGGAGTGTGGAGTACAGGAGGCCAGGGGACAGGGAGTCGGGAATTCACACTGGAGAGGCGAGAAGGCATAAGAAGACAAGGATGCAGGAGAGTCCAGGCCATAAACCGCAGGCTCTTGTTCCATTGTCCTCTTAGACTTCATTCACAGAACACAAATGCAAAGATGAAATTAATGAGAGTTTCAAGATGGCAACCTTACAGCCCTAAACCCCAGGTGTCACATTGGAGGTGTGAGGTCTGTGTTCATCTGTTGTCCTTTGTGAGGCCCTGATGAGCATAGAACCCTGGGTGACTACAGGGTCGCAGGCCCATAAGACCAGCCCTGCTTGCCAACCTGCTCCCTGAAATCTGTGTCATAACTAATGTGTAAAAATACAGGGAAACAATGAGCATTTCATTTATGGAATTACAGAGTTACCCTAATGGCTATGGATACTACCCCTTACCTTATCTGCTGTTTGGTATGTACATAAAACCCATGACTTGGAAATATGTCTTCTAAAGAAATGAGTAAAATGGGCCAGCAAGGCACTTTTTGAACATTTAGCAATCACATAAACAACTTAGGTGAAAAATTCTGGACTTTGGTTTTCTGTTTTTTTTTTAAGTTTGATTTAGCCATGACTGGCCTCCCCATCTCCCCACTGATATCATTTCTTTTTTTATCTTCCACAAAACTCAAGATCTTTTAACATTTGTCAGAACAGAAACAGTTAAAACAAATTTTATTCAATTTCTATTAGGCCTCAACAGGAAGATTAATGCAGTGTCACATTTTGGTTTTAAACCCAGTGTTAACCACTGGAAGCTATGTACTATTTTTCTCTCCCTCACATCTTTAATTCATGACTGTAGCTGAATATTTATCTTAAAAAGATTTTTAAAAGGTTGATTGATCTGACGGGCACTGGCCTGGATCAGATCCCATGATGGATAATGCTATTTGTTTTTGTTTTAACACCAGCAAACAGTTCCTTTCCTGGGTAAGGTCTGATAGAATGTAGCAGGCTTCCAGAGCTGGATTTCCTAGTGTGGCCAGAACAGGGCCTGCTGCCTGTTTGCACTGATGGCATCTAGGCAAGAAGCCTGGATCCTTCACTTGACTCTGAATTTCTCTTTCTTCTTTTAAACCTCACCAGACTTTGGCTGGAAGTATATGCCTCATCCAACACCCAGCTGCTCAGTTAACATCTGTGAGCTGCTAATTAGTTGGGGAGTTTTGTGGCCCATAGGAGTGATCTGTGCTGCCCAATCAATGTAGCAGAACAAGAGTCTAGGAATGGAAATGAGCTTCTGCGGATGCTGGGAGGTTTTGCATGCTGCTGTCTGAATCCTGGAAACAAGTTCCTCTGGTTGCTAGTCCCTACTCATCAGCAGGCATTTTCAGGGATGGGGCAGTTTTTATGTATCTCTTGGTGTTTACTATGTAGTTAGCAGTCAATAAATGCTTATTAAATTGGTATGGCTCCAGTCTTCCTTCCTTTTCTCCGTTTTCACTGCCAATTCTTCCCCCAATAATTAATATTAGTATCCCTGGCCACATCTTTGCTGGGGATTTTCCTCTAAGTTTGTTTGCCTGGTCTGGTGAAGCAACAGCATTTTTTTTCCACACTAATGAGATTCCAGGGGACAGGGTCCTTTCTAGAGTTCCATACCAGCAGAGACTTTGAATCCTAGGAGTCTTTGGAGAAATGGCAGGTAAGCTTTCCTCACTATCTCAGAAGATCACTGCTAGGATCCATTGACCTTTTTGTCTGAGGGTTGCTTCTCTAAAATGAGATGAAGAATTAAATTATAAGCCCAAATCCCCATTAAGCCAATATTCATTTTCCTTTGTCTTTCATGGAGAGCAGTAATAAGTTTTTCTTGGTGGGGCCTTTGCCTCCTCATTTAGTCCCTCAGCTAATGAAATCAGATTAAATAAAATGACTCTCCTCTTTCTAGACATTCTGGAGCTCTCACTGTTCTTTCTTGAAGAAGCAGAAATTACCTTATTTTTTTCCTCCAGTGGCCTGTGGATGCCCTGCCATTCACAAAGCAAAAGCAAAACAATAAGGGCCGGGGGCATAGAAAGGAGCAGTAGGCAGCCTGGGAGTCAGGTTCCACTAACTAGTCTTGTGATCCCTGGCTCTCTCGGAGCCTCAGTTTTCCTTCCATAAAATTTAGGATGAAAAAGCTACCTTTAAATGGCCCTGTTGGGTTCTAAAAGTTTAGGGATCTCCGAAAGTTGCAGGCTCCATAAATAGACTCTAATTGTCCAAGCCTAACGAGATTGGTGTGTGTGTGTGTGTATGTGTGTGTGTGTGTGTGTGTGTGTGTGTAACATCTTTTTTTCTCTTCCTTTCTTCCTTTTTTTTTTTTTTTAATAGAACAGAACAAAATGAGCTCAGATCATAAGTTCAGCTGACTTTTTTCTAAACCACTGGATTCATTTTCTGAAATTGCTATCTTTTCCTTCCAAAGCCTTGGCTGTCCTCAGCTTAGTGAGACATTACTCCATTACTTCTATATTAGGTCTCTGTGAAATAAGGAAGCTTTTTAGAGTAGGCTTAGAGTAAGCGATGCCAGGGCCCAGGTGTGGCTGAGGAGGGCACCTGTAAGAAGCCCCCAGGAGGCCATACCGACATCATCTCTTTACATCCAGAACGCTATCCAGAATCCCAGTGAACAAAATGCTGTTGGTCTATCAGCCTAGAGAAAATGAGTTTTCAAGTGACTATTAAGTGCATAAAACTATCCCTCATATTTATAGCCCCAATAATCATAGAGGCCTTGGTTTTCAAAATCAGAGAAGGCCCTGTTATTGGGATTTAAAGACAGTACTTTCACAAAAGGACATCATTTTTAGAAATTATAGAGGTGAAAATCACAGTTTGCAGCAGTCAGGATAGGCTTGCATTCTGGCACCTCCATTTACGAGCTGTGTGAGCTTTCAGTACCCTGACCTTCAATGTCCTCATGTGTAAAATGGGCAAGGAGCAACTGAAAATAATTATGGAAAGTATCTGGCACCATAATTAAGACCTAATGTCTGGCAAATAGTTAGTGCTCCATAGGTTTAGTCTTTAGTACGAGGGATATGACATTTAGAATACCTAAGAGAAGTGACCCTTGCCTGCCCCGATCTAGAAAAGCAACCTTTGCCTCAGGAATCAGCTGCCCTGGATCCCTGAAGCAAAGTTAAGGTGGACAAATGCTCTTATGTTTCAAATTATATTTTTTTGGGGGGGACTAGGGTACTGGGGCTTGAACTCAGGGGTACTTTACCACTGAGCCACTTCCCAGCCTTATTTTGTATTTTATTTAGAGACAGCGTCTCACTGCTAATACTTAGTACTTGGTACTAAGTACTAGTACTTGGTACTAATTAGTACCTCGATATTTACTGACTTTGAACTCACGATCTTCCTGCCTCAGCCTCCCAAGCTGCTGGGATTACAGGCATGCACCACTGGCTCAAATTATATTTCAAATGCAAACATTGTTTTCTTCAGGAAGGGACAGAATTAAAAAAAAAATTAAACAACTCTAAGAATTAAAATGTCCTTAAAAAAAGGAAAGAAAGAGAACGATTTTAGGCCCTTTGTTGATGAGCAAGGGTGAGTTTGAACTGTCACCCTTGGCTGGGATTGGTGCTCTAGCTCTAGAAACAGGGAAGGGAGTGACTGACAAGCAGCAGGGAGGGAATGAGGACTGTCATAGGCACCATATGGCCCCAAGCAGCCCGGGACTCAGCAATGCTTGTTGGACTGAAAGTATCTATTCTTCTGTCATCCCCACCCCCTCCCAATCCCTGGAAATCAGATGGTGTTATAAATCTAGAGGGCCAAGGCAGATGACAGACAGTGACTCATCCTGAGTGGGGCTGATGCCCTTGTTTTTACCTTATGCATTCAGACCCACGTTGAGATGAAGCTCACATTATCTCTTAGGGCAAGAGATGTCCCTAAAGGCCCAAAGCAATGTGCATTCAGGTTCAGATCTACCCATGCTCCTGACTGAAGCCCATGTGGTATCCACCATAGCCATCAGTGGATCCCTGACAGGGTTTGCTTGTACTACTGAATCCAAAGCAGATCCAATCTGGCCCCCAGTCAGGCAGAAATGGATAAACACAGAAGCGCAGAATTGCTTTACCATGTCTGTCTCCAAATTGTGAAACATTTCAGTCTGAGGTGCAACCCAAGCAACCTTGGAACAAGCTTTTAGAACTGGCTAGCTAGATCTGGAAGATGGAGATGACATAAATAGAGAAAAGGAAATTTTGACCGACTATAGCAGGTAGACATACCTCAACAGCCTCTCAGGAATTGAGAGAAGCAATTAGAATAGGAAAAAAAAAAAAAAAAAGGTAAGCAAATCATAAATAACTTGTTAGAGGGAAGACCAGTCCAAACAGGAAATTGGCATGCAGATAAATGAAGCCTCCATTAATGACTTCACTGAATATATCAAGAGGGATTTTAATTTTAATGAAGACCAAGACAATCACAGTAGGAAGAAGAGATGGATTTAAGATTAACCTTATATTGTTTGCTATTTTAATTTATAAGGGAAATGCCTGAGGGGAGGGCCTAGCAGGAAATTTACCCAAACATGAGTAAGAACCAGAACCTGGCTACACATTTGAATCACTTGGGAAGCTTTTAAAATTTCCAAAACTCCAATCATAGCCCAGACCAATTACATTCCAATTTCTTGGTGTGTTTTATAGACATGAGAATTTTCCAAAGCTCTGCATTCTTTTCAATGTGCAAACGAGTTTGGGAACCACTGTCAGTGGGTAAAATAGTAGAGGCATGCTAGGAAATGGCATGTTAGGTTTTGCCCTAAAGGGAAATAAATATAGTCATTAAGAAATGGCAAGATTCAATAAATAAATAAGAAATGGCAAGATTCCATGCATGTGTGATTATGTCAAAATGAACCCAACTGTTATGTACAACCAAAATGCACCATAAAAACAAAAGTAGAAAGAAAAAAAGAAATGGCAAGAAATTTAGCCTGCCTTAAAACGAACAGCATCTGTGATCCTTGTTTTTCTCATATATAATTTTTAAAAGTGTTTTATCAGTGTCCAAGAAAAAAATGGATGAAGAGCCACATTTAAAAAACAAAACAAGCAATAAGAGCTAAATTCAAGTAATTATTGAGTAAGGGCTTTGAACCTGGTATCTGAGAGAGGGATAAAAATCAAGAGAGTTCATTGCTATTATGGATTCAGTAATTTATATTTTTTGCTTCATAGAATGTTCACATCCGTGACCTAATTTTAACTTGCATCTCTGTGCAGTAGGCAGAGAAAGTATTATTTTTCTCTCCTACTTCCACAGATGGGAAAACAGATAAAGAGTCTCATGATTTACTCAGCACTACAGAGCAAAGCTAGTGGCAGGAATAGGAGCAGAATTTGGTCCTTTAGAAATTCCAGTTGGATGTCCTTCCTCCATGCTGTGTAGCCCTGCTGCCCTTGAAGCTCTAGAAGAGAAGGGAAAAGTTACAGTGATAACTGAAACAAGAAAACATGACACTTGTGAACTGAACTAAAGAGTTCTGCTATTAGGGGAAAAAAATCTAGAACAGATGCCAAGAGACACATCAAGGTGATGGCCAAGTGCTGGACACCCTGCCCTTGAAGATGCCTCATGAATATTGGATGATGTTAATACACTAAATTTGCCTCCAAATTACAATGGGGTGGTGGGCAGAGACAAGGTCAGTGAGGTCACAAGAAATTATTTTTAGGTTAAAAAAAATGGAAGTAGCTTTACAGTTCTTATGCTTTGGCCTATAGTTTGAGAACCCTTTTTAAGATAAGTAGGTTGTAAGAGTGACAATAAATTGTTGCCTTAGTTCTACTGTTTGCAAGAGACAAAAATTCACTGGAGAAGATTTAACCTCAATAAGACAGAAGAGCAAATTATAGATCCTCAGACAAAAATGCAGTTGGCCTTAAGAAGGTCTAGAACTAGGAACCTGCGTACTGTCAGAAACTCAGGGGACGTAGCTCCCTTTATACTTCATTTCTGTTCATCGTCATTTGTGTTCATCTTTTCTCTGCTGCTCTGTTCACATGTGGGTCAAAAATCAAACATCCATAGCTCCTGAGTCCATGCTTTAGCCATATGAGCTAGTCTACCCATAGACTCCTATGGAAGGAACTCTTGGGGCCCAAATTGATTCTGAAGGCTGACGTGGTGGCTCACGCCTATAATTCCAGAGATTCACCAGGCCAAGGCAAGAGGATCGTCAGGCCCTGTTTCAAAAATTAAAAGGGCTGGGAGTGTAGCTAAGTGGCAAAGTGCTTTTGTGTTCAAACCCTGGTACACCCTTCCACACACAAAATTGTCTCTGAAATTAATCCCCAATTCAATCAAATATGACCCAAGGGTCAGGGACACATTAGGTCCCTGGGTAAGTAGTTGTAAATAAATGTAAATAGCTATTGGGAGTCACCATCCAGAGATGTCAGTAAGGTACTTACAGATGAGAATCTTTTAAGCTAAGCATTTACCTCAAAAGATAACTATCACTTCTGCCTGCAATGATGGCTGTACTAAAAAAAAAAAGAAAGAAAGAAAATAGAAAATAATAAATATTAACAAGGAAATGGAGAAATTGGAATTGGAACTCTTATGTAATGAAAATGGTAATATAAGTATTAATTGAAAATTGTATAGCCACAGTGGAAAACAATTTGGTTATTCCTCAGTAAACTAAACATAGAACTTTCAGACACCCTAACAATTCCACTCCTGGGTATATGCCCAAAAGAAGAGAAAATAGGTGTTTAAGTAAAAAAGATTGTATATAAATGTTGATAGCTATGTTGTTCATGATGGCTAAAAGGTGTAAATAGTTGCATGTGGTAGCGCATACCCATAATCCCAGTGACTTTAGAGGCTGAGGCAGGAGGATTTCTAGCTCAAGTTTAGCCTCAGCAACTTAGTGAGGCCCTAAGCACTTAGTGACACCCTGTCTCAAAATAAATGTATATCTATTTAATAAGTAAATATACATATATTTATTTTATTATATTTATTTATTTATACTTTATTATTATTTATTATAATATATTTACTTATTATATATGTATTTACTTATTTATTTATTTATTTTTAAAAGAGCTGACAAGGCTGGAGTTGTAGCTCAGTGGTAGAGTGATTGCCTGGCATGTGTGAGGCACTGGGTTCAATTCTCAGCACCACATATAAATAAATAAAGTTTCATCAACAACTAATAAAATATTAATTTAAAAAAAAGGGCCGGGGATGTGGGTTGGTGGTAAAGTAATCCCTGGATTCAATACTGAGTACCAAAAAAAAAAAAAAAAGTTAAAAAAAAAATGGAAACAACCTAAATTCCATCAACGGATGAATGGGTAAACAAAATGTGATAGAACAATTGAAAGGAATATTATTTAGTTATTAAAAGAAATGAAGTGCTGATACATGCCAAAATGTAGAGGAACCTTGAAGACATCATTCTAAGTGAAAGAAGCCAGATAAAGAAACTCACTTGTTATATGACTCCCATTACATGACATGTGCAGAATAGACATATATATAAAGATACAAAGCAGATGAGTAATTGCCAGGGAATCAGGGTATGGAGGGATGGGGGAATGGAGGAATGGAAAATGACTGCTTAATGTGTACAGGTTCTCCTTTTGGGGTGAACTAGAAAGTTCTGGAACTAGAAAAATGTTCTAGAACTAGAAAGTGGTGATGATTGCACAACATTTGGAAGATATTAAATGTCTCTGGATTGCACACTTTCAACTGGTTAAAATGGTGAGGTGGCGAGGAGGGAAGAACAGCACTCCAGACAGAGCAAAGAGATGCACAAAGACAGAGATGAGAGAGGAGGCGGCCAAGAGATCAGCAGGGAAATCATGTGGCTAGGCCAAATGGCGGAGTCCCTTGTTGGAGAATGGAGTGGTTCACAGGGCTCTCGACAGGGGAAAAGTCCAGAAGAGTAGGAAAGTCAATAAGTGTCAGATCTTCAGCAAGGTCAAGTAAGACAGGAGCTGAAAGTGGCCATGGGTTAGACAGTGAGAGGGTCGCTCCTATCCTCCGCAAGTTGTATGGTCTTGGTGGGCTGTGGCCTCTCCAAGTGCACTTTACCATGAAGTTCATCTGGGAAGGAGAAGAGTGTGTACACAGCAAGGTAGAGAGAGAGTGTTCGTGTGTTCAGGAGAAAGAAAGATAAAGATGGAAGAGGAGAGAGAATTGATAAAGCCAAGGAGGTTCTGAGGCCACAGAGCTGGCAGGGGTTACCTTGGACAGCTAAGGGGTTCCCACTTCCTCTCAGATTTTCATTGATGGAGAGGAAGATCTGTTCCTTAGGGGGTCAGAGAAGCAAGAACAGAGGATGAGGGAATTCCTCCCTGATGGCCTCTCAGTGAAGTTCAAGAGGAGGGAAATGTTCAGAAGGGCTGCTATGGGAAAGGGCAAGTTTGCTGCCAGGGAGGCTTAGAAGGGTTTTCAGGCTGCTCAGCAGCCCGCTGAGGCTGCAGATGATGAGTCTGTAGTAGCGCCAATCTGCGTGGGCTGTGATTTTCTCCAGCAGAGCTCGGAGCCTGGGAGCCCAGATGTCAGAGTGGAAGGAGAGGGACCTGATAGGGCTCAGGTGCAACCAGACAGGAGCAGAGACGGGGAGGCAGGGTTAAGGCAAAAGAGGGTGATGAGGTGCTCATGAAGCTTAGGCTAAGGAGGGAGGAAAGCCAAGAACTGAAGCGTATGGGGAGAGGAGGATGGAGTTTCGATGCGGTAACAGCAAATGGCAGGAGAAAGAGACTCGGATTTGAGGAGGTGGCAAATCTAGCACACTGGGAGTTAGGAGTGGGCAGGCTGGAAGGTGGGAGGCTCTGATCAGAGTGGGCTGGGGAACAATTCAAGGGATATGTAATCAAGTGCTAAATAGGATGGTTTGAAACATAAGTGGGCATAAGTGCTGGGGAGGAGGGGGCCCTCGGGAATGGAAGGGAGTGGGGCGCCCCGATAGAGAAGAAATCCAGTGCAATTTGCTCCCTCAACGTTGACAGCCTGCACAGCACCCCCAGGGGGCGGAATTCAAGGTGACAAAGTAACAAATGGTATCTTGATGCCTAAAAAACCCTGGATCAAACCTTTCAGAGGACATGGTTTCTTTGGTCTCAGTTAAAGCAGAAAGTGAACAATGGGAGAGAATATTAAGATTCTCTCCACCCCGCCTGTGAAGTGCTGCTGCGCTGTGTAGTGCCTGTAATTTATGCTCTTACTTCATTCCCTCCCTTCTTCAAGCCCGGCTCTGGCACCACTCCCACACCCCTCTTCAGCTGGTCTGGAAATTTCAAGAACCCTAACGCATATTGTACATTCCTACAGGCTAAAGCCATGAATTAATCTGGGGTTTTCAGGGGAAGGTGGAGATGGGATGGGAGAAATAATCAAGGTGGTCATTAGTGAAGACAGTTCATAGCATTTGCTCTGGTTCACGTGAGCTGGAGGTCAGAGAGGTTAAGCCACTGGCCTGAAATAGACAGAGCAGCAGCAGAGCCCAGTTCAGGGACCAGAGGCTGGGCTCTCAGGGCAGTACTCTTTTCAAGGCTCCTCAGATGGAGCCAGCAGATTTCTTTCTCTGCCCATTGCCTCTCAGTCGAAACCTGGGCCTGCCTTTCTTTCACCTCATAAACCAGAGGCTGGAATTGAGTTTGGGTCTCTGGGGTTTGCCTGTCCAACATGCAGCTGACACTTCTCTTTAATTCCAGTACCCACTTTGGCTCTGGTGAAGCACTCCCCCAATCTGGTGGCTCCACACAAAGATGACAGTGGCCCAAGGTCGGCCTGCTGGCTGCTCTCACTAAAATGTAACTCCTGAAATGAGGCTGCTGGAACATTTTGTCCCAGGAATGGGATGTACCTGACGGACAGCTCCTGCTACCCAGAGCTCAAACCCAACCCTTTCAGAGCCTGGTTCTAAAGCTTTCCTTGATGTCCTTGAGGTGCTGCATATCCTTCCAGAAAAATCCCCATTTGTAATTTCATGTGAACAGGGCCTGATATTTGATGCAAAAAAAAAAAAAAAAAAAAACCCACAGGCCCAATATTTGCTATCAGAGGAAAACACCAACAGTTTACTGAGTCAGTGTCCAGAAGCTGAGCGCATTCCATCAGTACCTTCAACACATGCCCCAAACTCAAACAATACCTCTTGTCACCCCACTGCCATTGCCCTGGTCCAAGTCACCATTGTCTTTAGCCCAGGCTATGGCAGCAACCTTTTGCTGTAGGTCCTGCTTCTCATGTGCCCCTGACATCTACTCCCCGCACAGCAACTGGGGACATCCTGTTATACTGTAGGTTGGACATGTCACTCCTCGGCTCACATCCTCCCTCTGGCTCCCACGGAGAAAAGCCACAGCGCTGACTCTGATCATCATGGCATGCAAGGTCTGGCTCCACCACTCTCTGACCTCTTCTTCGGAGGCTCTCCCTGCCTGCATCCTGTTCCTGCTTCAGACAGACAGACAGACAGACAGACACACACACACACACACACACACACACACGATTGATTGCTCTTCCACAACACCTTCGGGGCCTCCAAAGATGCTGTTCTCCCACTACGAAGCAAACTCCCCGAGGGCAGGGATTTTGTCTATTTTGTTCATCCGCAGCAGAGTGAGCAAAGACTCCAAAGTTGGTTAGGATTTGATGAATGAATGAAGGAGCAGTTACATATGCTCTGGGCAGCCCAGCGCTTTACTGTCCCTTCTCCTCGCTGCCACCCTGACGTGCAGATCCTGTCAGCCTGCTCGGTGTTAGGTGGATGCTTTCAACACTTGAGGGGTCTGCCTTGTGCGCTTGCTTTCTTCCCTGTCACAGTCAAAAGAACCAGAATCACTTTTCTTTTTCAAGTCCTGCATGGTGGCACATACCTGTAATTCCAGCTACCCAGGAGGGTGAGGCAGGAGGATTGCAAGTTGGAGAACAACCTAGGCAACTTAGTGAGTCCTTGTCTCAAAATTAAAAATAAAAAGGGTTGGGAATGTAGCTCAGTGAGAAAGTACCCTTGGGTTCAATCTCCAGTACAGAAATCACTTTTTAAAATATATGTTTCTAGATGTGAAATTCAAAATCTATTGAGATATATACAAAAATAATAATAATAATTCTGAAAATCAGAGAGAAGTAAACAAACCAAAACAAAAATTTAAGGACACATAAATATATTTTTTCTAGTGTGATGAAAGCCCAAAAGTTATAGCCTTTGTGGGGCCTGGCTTCTTGGGGTACCAGGGCCAGCAGGGAGAGTTTTGCTTTGTTTTGTCCTGAAATCAGATCTTAGGAGATGCATTACATAAATTCCCCAAAACCCTTTCTCGGAAATGTTTCACTTTGCTTCAGTACTGCCTTGCCTTGGAGATTTCCATAAGCTTTCTATTAATTGCCCTTGGAGGTGTTTGCTTCCTGGAAAAAGCGTGTTATAAGTTATGAAAACAGTAAAGGATATTTTTATAAGAAGCTCAGCTCAGTTTGGGGCCCAATGCAAGCATCTGAAGGACAGCCTGTCGCAGGGGCAAACCCATTTGAAAACCCATTTGAAATTGTCAGGGTCCCTACTATACAACACTGTCAGCCTTTAGGGTCACCCGCCAGACATCCCCCAAGGTGAAAGGATGTAGGCTGAAATGGCCAGAGAGCTGTCAGAGGGTTTTCTCACAGTCCCAGCTCTCCCCACCCCGTCCCCAGCAAGTTCCTCTGGACTCAAAGACTTCCAGGTCCTCAGCCTCAGGTGCTCCTCTAAATTCATTAATGCAGAAATAGAATTTCACTGGCTCTCTAGAAAGTCACTTTTCATCCCCACTCAACCATAGCTAAAAAACAAATGTATAGAAAGTTCCCCTCTGGCCCAGGAAAACCCACTTGGCATCTCACTGCAGGGGACTGAATGAGGCTAGGCCAGCTGAGTTCATCTTCAATGTTCATCTTATTTCCCTGCCCTTCACCCTTCCTCATCTCCTTCCCCTATCAAAATCTAATCTTGATTCAAACAACAATAAGTGTTGGCAAGGATGTGGAGGAAAAGGTACACTCATACGTTGCTGGTGGGACTGCAAAATGCTGCAACCACTCTAGAAAGCAGTACGGAGATACCTCAGAAAATTTGGAATGGAACCACCATTTGACCCAGCTATCCCATTCCTAGGTCTATACCCAAAGAACTTAAAAACAGCATACTACAGGGTTGTAGCCACATCAATGTTTATAGCAGCTCAATTCACAATAGCTAAACTATGGAACCAACCTAGATACCTTTCAACAGGTGAATGGATAAAGAAAATGTGGTATATATACAATGGAATATTACTAAACTATAAATAAGAATGAAATTTGACATTTGCCTATAAATGGATGGAACTAGAGAATACCATGCTAAGTGAAATAAGCCTATCCCCCAAAACTGAAAGCCAAATGTTCTCTCTGATAAGTGGATGCTGATCCATGGTGAGGTAAGGGCATAGGGAAGAATGAAGACACTTTGGTTTGTGTAGAGGGGAGTGAGGGGATGGGTGTGGCTGTGGGGATGGGAAGGACAGTAGAATGAAACAGACATTATCACCCTATATACATGTATGATTACACCACTAGAGTGACTGTCTGCACCATGTACAATCAGAGGAATGAGAAGTTGTGCTCCATTTGTATACAATATGTCTAAATTCATTCTACTGTCATATATATCTAATTAGAACAAATAAAAATAAATAAATAAAGTGATGTCAAAAATTGAAAGAAAAAAAAAATCTTGGCTGTGCGCAATGGCACCCACCTGTAGTCCCAGTGGCTTGAGTGGTAATCCTCAGCTTGAGGCTGAGGCAGGAGGACAACAGATTCGAAGCCTCAGCAACTTAGCAGGACTGTAAGCAATCTAGTGAGACCCTGTCTCAAGATAAAAATAAAAAGGCTGGGGATATGGCTCAGTGGTTGAGTGCCCCCTGGGTTAAATCCCAGGTACCAAACAACACAAACAAACAAACAAAAAAACCAATCTCAGTTCAGGTTCTATTATCACTTATTTACACTTTAGGATTAATTTCAATACCTATGTTTCCTCTTTTCCAGAGACTATTATGTTTAGGGCCACATTTCACAGTTTAGGCATTAATTGGAAAGGAAGGGAGCAAGAGGAGCAAGAGGCCCCTCCCTATATCTCTGAAATATTATGATGGCACCAACTTCCATTTACTGAATGCCTTCTGTGTACCTTACTCTGTGCCAGGCATTTTGCAAATATTTAAATAATGAGTTCAGAGTAATTGATTTAATACATGTAAAACATTTAGTAAAGTATCTGGCACATAGTAAATACTCAATTCAAAGTAGTTATTAGTTAACTGGGTGCAGTGGTACATGTCTGTAGTCTCAGCTACTCAGAAGGCTGAGTAGGAGGACCACTTGAGTCCATGAGTTCAGGGCCAGCCTGTACAACATAGTGAGACCTTGTCTCACAAAAAAAAAGAAAAAGTAGGTCAGGCTTGGTGGCACACACCTGTAATACCAGTGGCCCAGGAGGCTGAGACAGGAGGATTGTGAGTTCAAAGCCAGCCTCAGCAATAGCAAGGCCCTAAGCAAAAGCAATTCAGTGAGACTCTGTCTCTAAATAAAATACAAAATAGGGCTGGGGATGTGGTTCAGTGCCCCTGAGTTCAATCCCTGGTCCTGCTGCCCCAACCGCTCCAAAAAAGAGAAAGAAAAAGAGAAAGAGCAGTCAGGTGCAATGGCACATTCCTATAATCCCAATAGCTCGGTAGGCTGAGGCAGAATGTTTACAAATTCAAGGCCAGCCTCAGCAACTTTTTGAGGTCCTAAGCAACTGAGTGAGACTGTCTCACAATAAAAAAAAAAGAAAAAAAAAAAAAGATTGGAGACTTAGCTCAGTGGTAAATTGCCCCTGAGTTAAATCCCAGTACCTCCCACCCAAAAATTAAAAAAAAAAAAAAGTAGCTATTACTTTTTAAAAACATAGTAATTTTCCTAACAACCCAATGAGACAGATATTATTTTGTAGACAAAAAAACAAAATTAAGCAACTCCCCAAACTTGCTCAGATTTACATCCAAATATACCTGACTCCAAAGAATGTGCTCTTCCCATGACACCATTTGAATCTCAAACCACAAAAGCCTCAGTTTAATCTACCTACCAGCGAATCCAACCTGAGACGTGGGCACACAGGGAGCATTGTCCTAAGATGCTTTATTTTTAATAAGACTTTCTTTACCATGAGCAATTGTTCCATCAGTTTTCTCGCCTTCATTCTTCCCAGCAGAATGGAGGTTATTTCTCCTAGCTGTACTCACAGCCTCTTATTGTTGGGGAAGCAACAATCTGAGAAGAGAAGAAAGTCTCTAGAGTCTTGAGTTGTCAGAAGCAAGCTCCAGCATACATGTAAAACATTTAGTAAAGTATTTGATTTTTGCCTGCTCCCAAGAGCAGGACTGGAAAAGAAGTGAAACTTGGTCTACTTTCTTCTAGGACAAGACCCATGGCCACGGGGCTGGTCAGGGTGCCATGATGTCCATCCAAGCCCCACCCCTTCCTCAGCCATCACATCCAGGTACTCTTTGTTTTGACACAGCCCACAAGAGAAGCAGGCTGCATGCATTTCCAGAAAAGCAGGTGTGTGGCTTGCTTCCTTCCAGAGGTGGTGGGGACTTTGGTTAGAGCTTGCTATTCGTGGGGTCATCCCTGAATGAACCAGGCAGGACACCAAAGCAGAACTCCTGGTCTCCACGTCTGTTTCTCTCCCAAACTGGGCTGTTGGCTCACAACAGCAGGAACCTAAGTATGGCTGGTGGCTGGAAAAGCAACTCAGAGCCTGGTGCCTAGGCAAGACAACACTTTCATTCACAGGGCCCATTTTACCAGCCTCTTCGGAATCGTAGAATATTTGTGCTAGGATACAGCCTCTCTCAAATGCTCCCTGAACATGTGCTGACTGCAGGGATTCTTTATTCTCTGTGGAAAATGCAATAAAGCCTGGCCTTTGTTGGGGATCTATGCTGTCCCTCATTTCACCTGAATTTAAAATAAAATTCTTCCAGAAAAGATTCCCCTCCCCGAGGCTGCTTTGAGGCTTTCAAATGAACCAGTCTGGGGGGCAAGGGACATAGTCCTTGCTAAGATCAATACTTCCTGCATCCACTCTGATGGATACCGAGGGATATCCCTCAACAAATATTTGCAAAACTCAAAGGACAGCCTGTCCCCTTCCAGACTGGAAGAGAAATCTAAACAACATAAAGAAGTCTTCTCAAGCCTTCTTCCTGGACGTGTTTGTCATTCAAGATGGCTGACTAGATGGAGATCAGCCTCTGTGGTCCTTGTGCTTCTAAATAGTATAAGATATATGGACTTCACAGAACTCCTGGTGCACAGGTATGCTGTAAAAGGGTTTCTTTCCATGTGGGAGAACACTGATCTGCCAGGTTCTGCATTTCCCTTGTTCAGTTTTATCCAACAATATTCTTTTTAGCCAAATATCATTTCTCAATCCAACCAAGGTTCACAACCTGGCTGATACCAATGGCCAGTGAGGTCTCTAGAAGTTCTGCAGCCAGACCATTCTAAAAGGGATGGGTCTTTGGTCTGAGTAAGTGGTCAGGAAAGCCTGCTGTGCTAGAGCTTCCCAGGCTGAGCAGGATTCACATACAGCTCTCGCCCTCCAGGACTCTGATGGCCTCAGGTTGTGGGTAGCAGCAGGGCTCACGTGCTGTGCAGAGAGCCTAGATAAGGAAGGCTGGAAAAAGCTGAATGCAGATGAGTGGATAGACAGGGGATTTAGTAGAGCCTGCAATAGTTCACTATAAGTCTATCAAACAATGAGGAGAGAAAGTCAGGAGCCAGGTCCATACAGGGATAAGTAGGGAACTTCATTCAGGAAGACAGTATGGGGAAATCAGTAGGCAATTTGCCAAGAGTTGGAGCTAAAAGCAAACTAGAAAAATAGTTAAAAACAACCAATTGACATTTGACAAAGTTGTCAATGTGAGTGAATAGGAAAAGGATGATCTTTTTGACAAGTGGTGAAGGAATAAATGTTTAATATGCAAAAATAAACCTCAGTTTTTAATCTCCTTCCATGCAGAAAAATTAACTTGAAGATACCTGTAAGGGCTAAAACTATAAGAACTATAAAGCCTTAAGCAGAAAACATAGATAAAATCTTAAGTGACTTGAATTTGGCAAAAATTATTTCAAAGACTTTGAAAAGCATGAACTACAATGCTGTGATTATACTTAATGTCACTGAACTGTACACTTAAAATGGCTTAGATAGTAAATTTCGTTATGTGTATCTTATCACAATTTTTAAACATCATAGAATATTTTCTATTGGTATTCTATCAGAGGGGACATGAGCCATGAAAAAATATATATTAACAAATTAGACTTCATGAAAATATCAAACTTTTATTCTTCAAAAGACCCTTGTAAAAATGAAAGCAGGAGACATAAAAAGTTGCAAAATTGACAAAGGACATAACTTACAAAGGACTTTGTCTGGACTATATAAAGAACACTTACACCTCAATAATAAGAGAGCTCATTTTTTTTTTAGAAAAATGGGCAAAAGTTTCAAACATTTCATCAAAAATATAGAAGGGCAAATAAGCATATGAAAAGATACTTAATTTAATTACTTATTAGAAAAATGCAAATTGAAATCTTAAAGAGAAACTTGCATACCCACTAGAATGGCTAAAATTAAAAAGTATACCAAATGTTTAATGAATTGGAGCCATTGGAACTCTTTACACAGCTGGTTGGGATGTGAAAGGGCGCAACCACTTGGCTAAATGGTTTGGCCACTTTTCACTAAGCAAAACATACGCCTACCATATGATCCAATATTTACTTTCCTAGGGATTCACCCTAAGAAATGAAAACATATCTTTACAAAACACTTGCATCTAAAGGTTCATAGTAGCCTTATTTGCAATAGCCTAATGCTCTAAACACTTCAAATGCCCATTTAGAAGTGAACTGATGAAACAAATTTAGTATAACTATATAATGGGATACTATTCAGCAATACAAAGGAATGAACTATTGGTACATGCAACAATATGCTTGAACCTCAAAATAATTATGCTGAGTGAAAGAAGCCAGATAAAAAAGGATACATGCTGCCTGCTTCCATATATAAAATTCTAGAAAATGCAAATTAATCTATAGGGGCAGAAAGCAGACAATTGGTTGCCTAGGAACAGGGTGGGATGAGAAGTGAGGCTGGATTTACCAAGGGGCACAGAGAAGCTTTCGGGAATGATGGACATGTTGGTTATCTTGATTGTAGCAGTAGTTTCATGGGTGTATACATATGTCAGAACTCATCAAATTGTGTTCTTTAAATATGTGCAGTTAATTATATGCCAATTATAATTCAATAAAGCTTTTCAGAAAAAGAAGAAAGATGGGGGGAAAAATCTACCTTCTGCCATCCTCAGGCAGCACAGGGTCATGGCTAGAATGTGGGCTCTGGGGGCTTCACTTAGATTGTGTGAGTTTCTAGCTGTGTGACCTTGGCCTAACCATGTGATCCACCTAAGCCTTGCTTTCCTCACCTGTGAAACAGAGATAAGAGTAATGTTGTGAAGATAGATTATCTGGTATTTGTAAAGTGCTTAAAACAGCAGCTAAAGAAGGGTAAATGTTGGCCACCACCCTTCCCCTCTCCCACTCCCCATCATCATCATCTATAAAGCTGCTAATGGACACGCACAGTAGAGCTCAGCATTCTGGTGAATGGATGGAGGGGAATAGGGGAGAAGACAAGAATTCAAGTCTGACTGGTACCCAGAAGTCCCACCACCCCTTGGTGATGCCTTAAGGCAAACTCTAGAGACCAGGTTTAGCCAGGTTAGAAACTGCAGGAGAAATGTCACAACGAAATGCATTAGCTTGCACAATTCATATGTGCTAATAATTACTTTTTTTAAAAGAAAGAAACTGCAGGGGAGAGAGATAAGTGGATAAAAGCTGGTGGGGTGGTGGTGGGGGAATGAAAAATAAGGATGACGTCTGACGGGCAGTATGGGGACCCTTTCTGAAATTCCCAACTTTCTAGCAAACGCCTTGCTGTTGAAATAATCAAATTGGGAAATGGACTGTCCTCTGTCCTTTCAGCATTCCAAGGCTTTCCAGTTAACCACCCCTCATTGCTTAGTCTCTGCTCACCTTGGATCTGGGGTGTCACTTGAGAAGATCAGCACCTTCAGAGCTGTGTTGCCATCTGGGTGACTGGAGTGAGCACTCATTCAGTCCCTGACCCAGATACAGCCATAGGGCAAAGAAATGCTGCTAGCAACGGGCTACTCAGGGTGAGGACAGGGAAATCTACGAGAAAAAGTGCAAGGCCTGGGTGAAAATATTGGACTGGTGGGGATGGAGGGTGGGGAGAGGAGATCGCTGGTTAGAAACTGAAGGAGCTTTTTTTCCAGAATCCACAATGGGGTCACGTAAGCACAAATTGAAAAAAATGAGGACTTAGCAATTGGGGCCGTGGTGGGATCCAGCTGGCCAGAAGCCTGGGGCCAGGCAATTTCATTCTCTAGGAGAGGTTTCTGTAGGAGCATAACTGGAAAAAGAAATGGAGAAAAAGATGATTCAAATTAATAAGCAGGTGAGCCAGGCCACCCTTCAGAGAGGGTTTGTGCCCAGGTTGGTGGTGCTGCTTGGTAGAAAGGTGTCTTAGCCTGAAAGCACAGTGAAGCTTAGCAGCTCATGATCAAAATCCAGCTCCATGGTCTTACTGGCCACATGCCATTTGCCCCACTCCCATCTTTCTTATGTGGCTCTCTGCCCAAATGACTGCCCTCTTTAGAGTATATCACCTGGGCTCTCCTTTACCTCCAGCTCCAGGATGGATTTGGCCAATGGGAGGCCTGGATGGGGGCACAGGAGAGCAGGAGAAAAGAGAGGTTAGGGTATTTCTTTTCTGCTCCCTTCTTTCTTTGGGGTTTGGTCCTGTCTGTCACCATGTTCCTCCATGACTCTAGGTCCACCCCTGTGGTTCCAGTTCTTACTCCTGACTTCGGTCATAGTCTTTGCTTTCCTTGACCTGTTGGTGGTAAGAGCTTCCTGTTAGTCTCTGGGTACATCTCCAGCTTTTGTTCCTTCTTTAACCTACCCTCATCTCTCTGAGCAAAACCTCTTTATCTGAACCATATTCAGAGGATTCTAGTCCTTACCAGGTAGCTGCGTAGTAACCTGGGGCTGTCAACCTCGGGGCTCTGTTTTCTCATTTATAGCGGGGACACTGGAAGTCAAGTGAATTCCATGAGATAATGCACAAATTAGCTACTGATGGGATCTCAGACAGTGTCTTAGCAGAGGGCCCTGGGAACAGTGGCACCAGGATGCTGTAGGTCTCCTAATCTCTTCTCTCTCCTCTCTGAGTCCTCTTCACCTTAGGTAAACCCTGTGCACTCAGATTGACGAGAAGAAGAAGGACATCCCTCCAACTTCTGGTCATGCAGGCTGGGGAAGGCAGGAGGGCATTGTGCCAGCCTAGCATACTAACCGGCCCCTGGCAAAGGTCAGCCTGCCCGGAATAAGGAACTACCCACAGCCAGGAAAGGTAAATCCAAACCGAAAATATAGACATTGAGCATTTCAGTCAACACAGCCCACAATGCAACCTCTCAGAGCACTATTTATGAGTCAATAAACCATCTCAGTGACTCTAGGTTGGAAGCTCTAAGGTCTCCTTGAATGGCTTATGGAAGTTACTGCTAATCAGGGCTCTAGGGGGCCTAGAGGCCAAGGCTGGGGTGTCTCCTTTCTCTCTCTCTCTCTCTCTCTCTCTCTCTCTCTCTCTCTCTCTCTCTCTCTCTCTTTCTTTTAGTTGTAGTGGGACACAATACCTTTATTTTATTTATTTATTTTTATGTGGTGCTGAGGACGGAACCCAGTGCCTCGCACATGCTAGGTGAGCACTCCATTCCTGAGCCCCAACCCCAGCCCTCCTTTTTCTCTTAAAGCTGCTGTTTTTCCCCATTGGGGGAGCACCAGGCCCTGGAGGGGCTGCCATGAAGTGGGTGCCCTGAGAAGATTCCAGATAGCCGGCATCACCACAGGACTGAGAGCCAAAGTTGTGTCTTCTGCAGAGGAGTGAGGAAGAATGCAATTATTTCTTGCTGGGGGTGAAGGAGGGCTATCTTGTAGGGATCCAAAAAGCACAGCATGGAGGCCTGAGTGTGAATCCTGATTGACATTTCTTTGTTGTTTGACCTTGGCAAATGTACTTACCTGTCTGTGACTCCATTGTGTCACCTGTAAAATAGGATAATAGTAATGATATGTTTGCCTAATAATGTCTTCATAAGAATTAAATGAGATTACACACACTTATAAAATGACTCCTAGCAAAGTTAAGTAGTGTCCAAATTAGTCATTATCAAAAACACAGTTTGCTGGGCGTATCACTTCCCATCTGGCTCTTTCTCCCAACTCCAAAGAGAGTGAGTCCCTGGGAAACTGAGGGGTAATAATTCGACACCCACCTCTGGGAGGGTAACAAACACAGTCACACAAGGTCCGGACCTGGATCAGCTCTCACAGCCCAGCAGAGCCCAGAGGCAGCTGGAGGAGGAGTGCCAAGGTCATCTCAGCTAAGTGGCTGGTTCCCAGCAAACTGTGTCTTCAGGCAGCACCTTGGGTACTCTGACAGACTAGCAGAGCTAGACTGTGCTGTCTAGAAGCCATTGCCGCTTTGTAGAAAGCAAAATAGTCTGGAAAGAGTCTCAGATTTGAAAGCCCCAACATCAGCTGATGTTAGATGGCAGATGTGTAGCAAGAGAGAAGTGGTGCCATGGGCAGGGGACATCAGTCTCCAAGAGGGTTTCCAAGGCCATAATGGACCCCAGTGAGTTCTCCAGGTCTGGGAGTACCCTTCATCAGGCTCTGAACTGCATGTGGCCACAGGCTGAGAGTGAATCCAAGTTTTAGGGATAGATGAACATCTCCAAGATCATAAAACAGAACTGAGTGCTAATTAGTTATCTCCTTTTCCCTCTCTTACTCTTCCCAACTGATAGTTATGGAATATCTCCTATGTGCCAGGTGACTATTCATAAAGCAGTTTTACCAACCTAGATGCCCTTCAACAGATGAATGGGTAAAGAAAATGTGGTACATATACTCAATGGATTATCACTCAGCCTTTAAAAAGAATTAAATTATGTCATTTGAAGAAAAATGGATGGAATTTGAGAACATTATGTTAAGTAAAATAAACCAAACTCAGAAAGTCAAGGGTTGTGTGTTTTCTATCATATGTGGGAGCTAAAGAGGAAAAAGGAAAAGAAAGATTGAGGGGATCTCATGAATATTGAAGGGAGAGCACTCGAGTAGAGGAAAGGGACCAGGAGGAGGGAGGTGGGAAGGGAAAAGGGGAATACCAGGAAAGGATTTTGGTCAAATTACATTGTTATATTTGTGTGTGCGAGTGGGTACGAGTATGTAACAACAAAACCCACCATTATGTACAGCAAAGCACCATTAAAAAAATGTGATTTCCTTCAAAGTGTCTAAGAGCAAATAGTGAACATGCTGAATATTTCCTATGGGTCAGGCACTAATCTAAGCACTTTACACATAATTGCATTGTATATCAAGTTGCATTTTTCAAAGATGGCTGCTCTTCTTACAAAATGGTGTTGGCACTCCATCCATCAACTATATCTCCTCCTCTTAAAAACCTGAGTAGGCTTTTGTGACTGCTTTCACCAATAGATTATGTCAAAAGTGAAGTTATCTGATTTCCAAGGCTAGATCATAAAAATGTCATGCTCTTCTGCCTTGTACTCCTTTTTGTTTGTTTGTTTGAATTGAACTCGGGAGCAGGGGCACTTAACCACTAAGCCACATCCCTACCCCTTTTTAAAAATTTATTTTGAGAAGGTCTCACTAAGTTGCTGAGGGTAGCTTTGAACTTGTGACCCTCCTGCCTCATCCTCCTGAGCTGCTAGGATTACAGGTGTGTGGTACTGCACCTGGCTGCCTTGTACTCTTGTGTGCGCACTTTGGGGAACCAACTTCATGCTATAAGGAAGCACAAGCCACATAGAAAGACCACAATGTAGATGTTTTAGCTGACAGACCTAAATGGGGTCTCAGCCAATACCCAGCATCAACCACCACTTATGTGGATGAAGAAGCCTCTGAAATGGCTCAAGCTCTAGCCCCAGTCATTGTCTAACTGCCAGTGCATGATAAACCATGAACAAGAATCACCTCACTGGGGCCAGTTAACCCCCATTGCCACTAGAGATAATTAAATGATCATGGTTGTTTTAAATTAAACCACTGAATTTTCAGGTGATTTGTTACACAGCAATTAATAACTAAGACCCATGAGTATTCCAATTGTTATTTGATTACTTTTGTTCCCTACCAAGATGTAACCTAAAAGAAAGTAGAGCCTGGATTTCTCATATACATAGCTGTATCTCTAGGATCTAGCAAAAAGTAAGTTCCCATTGAGAATTTGTTAAATGAATAAAATGTCATTGTTCTTGGTTCTTACAAAACCCTGGAAAATGTCAATAAGGAAAGCATTCTGATCATCTTTGTCAGTAAAGAAAATTGGCCCAGAGAAGTTAAGTGGCTTGTCAAATGTCCCATAGTCCCACATGCAGTCACTATCTGGGTAAGGAACAGATTCCATGTCTCCTAACTAACTCCTCCAGCGGGTGTTCTTTCTCCTGTGCCATACTATTGTCAAGCAGATACATATCTCTGCATAACTGTCCTAAATTGGAACATATCCCAGAATGATAGCACCAGATGAATGCAAATCTGGTATTCTTCCTTGAAAAAATATAGGGTTTTTTGGTTTGTTTTTGCTATGCTGGGGATCAAACAAGATGCCTTGTGTGTACCAGGCACTCTACCACTGATCTAGACCCCCATCTCACAGAGAGTCTTTATATGAGGTGTGGGGGCAGGGAAGAAATCTGACTTGGCTATAGAACTGGAGAGGAAATTCTACAAGAAAAAGCTTTTGGAGTGACTTTCAGTCTAAAGTGAACTGGGCACATGTGGAGTTGGCAGTAGATCTGAGCTAACAGAATGAGCCAAAGATATCTGGAAAACAGGTTTGAGTAGGGGGAGGGAATCCAGGGCTTCAGACTTCTCTGTTGAGCTCTACATAGGAAATTGCCCAGCTTCTGCCATATTATTCACCTTCTCATCTGTCTTAGTTCTTTTGTACTATTATAAGAAAATCTCTGAGACTGGATAATGAACAAATGATAGGAATTTATTTCTCACAGTTCTGGAGGCTGGGAAGTTCAAGGTCAAAGCCATAGTAGGTTCAGTGTCTGGTGAGGACCAGGTCTCTCTGCTTCCAAGGTGGCACCCTGTTGCTGCATCATCCAGATAGGACAACACTATGTCCTCACATGGCAAAAAAGAAGGGGTGAACCAAGCTTTTTTAAATCACTGATCCATTCATAAGGCAGAACCCTTGCGGCCTATTTCTTCTAAGAGCTCCACCTCTTAGTTACACAGTGGAAATTAACTTCCAACAAGAGTTTTGGAGGGGACACATCCAGGCCATAAGATGGTCCAAAGCAACAGGCTAACCAAGAAGGGAGGATGGCTCAAGAAGAGATCTCTCTTCCCAGAGAGAACTATCTTAAGGGAAACCCAGCCATGACACTGTGAGGAAGACAACACGACTCCTTTTGTTTTGGAAACTAAGACTGCAGACCAGGAGAGGCAAGAAATGTTTTATATGTTTTTCTTTATTCCCTTTCTTCCTGAATTTGACAGTGTCTCCATTTTCTTTCCAATGGAAGAAAAAATGACAACTAGGATTTCTCTGGAATCTTGACCACAGAGCTCAGGTTTTTATGAAAGCACGTAGTTTCTTAAAAAGAAAAAAAAAAAGGGTGGGGGGGGGGCATTGACCTCAGTAACAAAATAAATTCTGTTTAGCTCGGTACTTAATATCTTGGCCTTTCTAAGTTAACTTACCAAGTGATTTACTATAACCCAATATCCGCAACAGCTGACCTTCTAGTAGATGCCGTCTTTATCTTACCTCAGGGACACAGGTCACAGACAAATCCGCAAATGAGTCTTAGAAAAGATCTATATAGAGTAAATGTGTTTAGATGGGTGTTGGTGGCATATTCCTGTAATACTAGCTAGTGGCTTGGGTGGCTGAGGCAGGAGGGTCGTGAGTTCAAAGCCAGCTTTAGCAATTTGGCTAGGCCCTAAGCAACTCAGTAAGATCCTATCTTTAAATAAAATACAGAAAAGGCTGAGGATGTGGCTCATTGGTTGAGTGCCCCTGGTTTCAAATCCAAGTACCAAAAAAAAAAAAAAAGAGTAAAAAATGTGTTTTAAAAAAAAGTGTTGCCAAGCTCAGTGTTGCACACCTATAATCTCACTACCTGGGAGGCTGAGGCAGGAGGATTGAAAGTCCCAGCCCAACCTGGGCAAAACCCTATTTCAAAATAAAATTTTCAAAAAAGGGTTAGGGATATTGCTTAGTGGTGTAGCAATTGCTTAACATAAATGAGGCTCTGGGTTCAATTTTCAGTACTGAAAAATAAAAAGGGGAAAAAATAAATAAATGTGGACCATGGAGGGGTGAGATGCAGCTTGGGTGGTAAAAGCCCTTAAGTCCTCAGAGGACTGGAAGGTCAGTCCTGAAACCCTAGGAGCCTCAATTTCCCCATCTGTAAAAGCAGAACTAGTGTCACATCAGCATGTAAGATTACTTTCTAGAAATAAAATTCTCTATTAAAACATTAAACTTTACTCCATAAGTAATTAGTGAATACTTTCTACGAACAGATTAAAGTAACAGACCCCCAGTGGAATGCAGAATGTAGCCCTTATCCTCAGGACTTTCATTCTACTGAGGGACAAAAGACTTACACATATAGAACAACAGTCAGTAAAAGACTGGCAATAGTGGCAGAATGGATTGTAGAGATGATAAATGCTGCAATCAGTCAGTAAAGAAGGATGCAGGGAGGAGGTGAGGCCTAATGTGGGCAGTGAAGGATGGGCAAATTTTAGGTAAACAGTCAAGAGTCACACAGATTTAATAAACAGAAAAATTTGTAATGCACAGCTTATTATTATATAAATGTTAGCATATCAAAATCCATACAGTATAATCTGAAACCACTCTGTGGATAGACTGTATTCTTTATTCAAAAATATTTGCTACCACCCCTACACTTCCCACCAACTCTGGTGTCAGAGTTGTTCTTATGATTTATTATCCAAAGGAACTGATACACATCACATCCAGGTAGTCTCAAGAGTGGGATTCCTCATTGTTCTTTTCCTCTGCCACAAGGCAGACATAAGAAGTTCCACTTCTCCAGCTTGAATCGGGAATAAAGAGGACATGGAACAGTGCTGAATAATGAACATGTAATATGAATAAGAAAGAATCCTTTGTGGTTGCCCTTGTGCATGGGAGGCAAGCACTCTACCAACTGAGCTATACCCCCAGCCCTACACAGTATAACTTTATCTAAGCTGACTGATAAAAGCTTGAGGCAGAAAAGTCTGAAATAATCTTGGCACTGCAAAAAGAAAAAAAAAAATCTGAAATGATCAGTTACATACTGAGTGCTGAAAAATGCAAAGTATCACAAGAGGAACTGAAAATTATTATGATGATTTAAAAAAAAAAAACACTAATATAGCTGGGCATGGTGGCACACACCTATAAACCTAGCTGTCCCAGCTCCTTGGGAGGCAAAGGCAGGAGGATAGTGAGTTCAAGGCCAGCCTGGACAATTTAGTAAGATCCTGTCTCAAAATAAAATAAAAAGAGCTAGGGATGTAGCTTAGTGGTAAAGCTCTCCTGAGTTTAATCCTAGTACTGAAAAAAAAATCAGTAATACTATTAATGAATATCCCTTGTATTGAACTTGACATGTAATGTACATCACATAACACTTTGATATACATCATCTGAGCCAGACCTGTGAGTATTTTCCCCACTTAACAAATAAAGACACTGAAGTTCAGACCCCAGTTCAAACAGCTTAAGTGTAGACAAGCCCCAACCCAAGCCCAGATCTTTTGACTTCCAACCTATATCTTTAAAAGCACACATGAGACCCAGTGTCCACCCTATGGGGGCTGAGAGTCAAGACCTGCTGCTCTGGCCCCACTAAGCAGTCAGGCCAAGAGAGCAGCCAGTATAGCTCTTGGGATGGAGTTTTGTCTGTCTACTCTATAGCAGCCTTGGAGCTCGGGGATACAGCTTCCTTTGAAAACTCCCTTCTTCTAATTTTGAAAACTTTTCTCACCTTGGTGGAGCTAAATCACTTCACTGAAGTGTGTTCTTGGGAGAGCCCTCTTCCCCCCATTCCCTTCCCCCATTGTCTCCAGTCTGTTTTTATTTTCTAAGGCAAATTCTGTGATTAGGATGTGGGTAAGAGTCTGAAAAACATGAAAGGAAGAGAGAAATGAAGGAAAGGAGTGGGATACACAATAAAGGCAAACAATAAACAAAATTAGTTCCCTACACATAGCCCAGGAGGTTCCCAGTATTCTAAGGAAGTGGAAATCCCCTCCCTCCCCAATACTACACCTTGACCTTCCTGGAGTCCTCCCTGATCAAGGCTCCCCACCACCAAACCCAGGACAGACGTTGCATAACTAAACCTGAGTCAGTCCAGTGTAGACCAAGGAGAGTGGTTCATATGAATTTGTAAGTCAATCAACCAGTTGCATTTATTCTTCCTGTAGCATCCCAGTCTTGGGGCTGGATTGGACATGATGGCTTGACCAGGTAAGGTAACCTGGACTGCTAGGGTCTTGCTGCTCCTCTCCTAGCTTCTGGGCCCCCTGACTGGTTGATATAACACTAGGGAATCAAAGCTTCTTCCCTGAACTTGACTCACATTGGACTTCAGTCTCCTTTGTGTGCAACTGTTTGAGATTTCCATAAATAATGAAAGTGATGTGGATTAACATCCCTCTCCTTCCCTCCACTTTTTTTGCAGCACTGGGGATATGAACCAAGGCCTCATGCATGTTAGACAAGCAATCTATCCCTGTCTCTCCTTTTTGAGAAAATTCTTACTATGTGCCACATCCTGTTCTAAGTTCTTTCCATGCATTAACTCAGTACCTTACTCTGCTATTGTTATGTCCATGGTACAGAGGAGGAAGCTGAAAACTTCTGATGCACTTACTATTTATAGTGAAATGATCCAGAGGAGTGTCCTGAAGCCTACCGAAGGAATTGAGGAGATGGGAAGGTCAAGATCTGAATAAATGCGAATACACAGCAAGTTGGTGAGGTGTCTCCAGCTCTTTTTTCTCTGGCCAAAAGAAAAGTTACCCAAGGAAGAGTCTATTGGATTGGGACCTGAGGTCTAAATCTGTTCCAAATTAATCAAATGACCTTGAGCAATGTATCTCTCTCCGTCCTAGATTCCCTATGGGTGCAGTGTGGGGAGAGGG
Organism: Marmota flaviventris; assembly: GCF_047511675.1. Lineage (NCBI taxonomy): Eukaryota > Metazoa > Chordata > Mammalia > Rodentia > Sciuridae > Marmota > Marmota flaviventris. Next base: position 37,814,147 of record NC_092511.1, read on the forward strand.
AACTGGCACAAGACATTGAGACAGCTTGCCATGTATTTACCATATAGCCAAACAGTTGTCCATGTCTTGCCCTTCCAATCTCCACAATGCCTTTGGCAATTTCAAGACCCATTTCATTATAGAGAATAGTTGCATCAGAATTTTTCAGTTTCCTCATCTGTGGTAGGGATGAGAGTAATGACCTAAGGTTCAATGACACCTCTAGTTAACTGTCCCTGGGCTCTGCCAAGCAGCTGGCAGTGATGTTCCTGGGAAATAAGCTGGAGGCTGCTGTAGCTGGGCTCTTTTCCCGAACAGCTGGTGTGGAGAGCAGGGAGGGCAGGACAAACTCTGAGACTCCAGCCAACTGCAGTGTCTATTAAGGGCGACCCAGATGGCCACCAGCCAACCACCCATGCCTGTGTGCTTTGCAAGCTGTAGCCTCTCCTTTTGAAGGTCTCTCTCCACAGTTGGAGGAATTCTCATTTTACTTCCTGCACCTCTCTACCTGGGCTAGGCCTCAACCTAAGCCTCCATCTTTATGTGGATCCTGTGAGCCTCTTCCTTCCCCATGGCCAATGCATAGCCTCTCACATGGGCTCCAGGACCCCTAGGCTTCCTTGAGCAGGCTTTAGAGGAGGGGGTTACAATGAAGATCACATGCTATATCCCCTTCCCAGATCAAGGCACAGAAACAGAGTCTTCTCTTATTTCTCAAGGTTAAAACCTTCAAGGCCGAAGGCTCCATATAGGCAAAAGGGAGTTAATTAGAGGAAAAAAGCAATTAAACTGGAGGTGGCCTATGGATTCCCCTGAAATCCACCCAAGCTGGCTCATGGTGCCCAGCTTGCCTTCCCCCTTCAGGCCTATCTCCCAACCACAGAGCCAATTTGACTACCACAGACAGGAGGGCCTTTGGTCACAGTTCCCCTACCTGGATTCCAGGTCCTAATACTCTGTTTTCCCAAGAGAGAAGAGTAAAGATTCCTACAGGGATGGGGTGAGGGAGATTCTGGCTGCCACCAACCCCATGGCAGCCTTTTGTATTAGCATGCATGGCCATTCCAGGGTCAGCCCTGAGCTTTTTCCTCTGAATACCCAAAGGTCCAGTGTTTTTCTCAAAACAAAACATTGGCTTTTCTCTTAGATGGATTTTCCCTCTTCCTCTTGCTAAACAGGAAACAGTTGAAGCTTTAGAATTACAGTGTGCCCTGCTTCTAGCCTTCAAGCTCTCAGGGGTCTCAGGGTCTGGTATGAGAGCAGCACATAAATAGTAATCACACATGAACAGCAAGACTTGGGTCAGTCGTGAATGGAGGCTGAGGTGCTGGTCAGCCTGCAGAAGTAGGTCCTTCCAGGAGTTAAGGTTTTAAACTAAGCATACAATTAGAATAGTCTTCAGGACTATAGTACATGGCTTTATTGGCCAGCAAGAACAAATTACCCCTATGTTTATTTTTAAAAAGTCAATGACCTATGAATAAACAGCACTTGACATTGAAAATTGCCACATTAAATTCTGAGGTACTGTGTCCATTACAGCAACCTCCCGAGCTCTTCCAAATTGTCACCTAGGATGAATATGACAGTAAACAATGCTTTAAAAGTAAGTAATCTGCTCCATAATTATTTCAGCGGCTATGACTGCCAACCAGCAGGATCACTTATGAAAAAGGATGCAGTCATTCCTTATTAAAAATGCATGAATATACAGCCTCTTGATTGTGGAAATAATCAGCAGACTATCTAATGTAACAAGACTTAGCCACAGAAGAATTAATTAGGGTGAAATTGATTAAGGAGAAGAGGGTAAAAATCTATTTGTGATGATTCGGGCTTCCATTAAACTCAAGCATTAATTCTCACATACTTCCCAAATTAAGAGCTTCATCTAAATGCTCCTCATTAATATTCCAACATACTCCACCCTCCTTTAACCAGAGAGAAATGTGGGCAAAGAAAATTACAGATTCTGTTCTTGTGGACTCTACAGCTTCTGTTTTAAGGAATACAGCAGATGAGAGGTTTCATGATTATTTTAAATAAAAGATGGGGGTGGGGGAGGTAGTAAAATCACCAAATTTTTCTGGTCTTAGAGCACTGACTACTTCTATTAGGTTTCTCGAAAGCTAAAGGAAGCACGCAACATGAATAATTATAGTTCAGCCTCCTGACTTCTCTTTGTCCTGTGGTAACCTGCTCCAAAACAGATAAGGGGACTCTGGAGGGGTCACATATTCCGTTGCTTGCCATGAGACAGAGTTGTATTAAAACACATACGTCATTATCTCCATCTCTGGAGCGGCCTCCAGGGACCCGGACTCCACCACTCCCTTGGTAACAGTCGGGAGTGGCGGCTCACATATTCCCAGCTCCTCCTCCCCTCCGCCCCCTGCAGCCGTTTGCAAGATGGGAGGAGAAAGGAGAAGCTTCCCTGCACCATCGAGTTTTGTCTTTCACTTTGTCTCCATTAGGAACCTACTCTGTGGTTCCTGACCTTCTGTGTCCCAACTGTGCTTATATTTCACAGGTCAGTGACCTTTTCTTGTTCCTCCAATGACTATTATCTTTGCAACAATTCTTCCATCTGCCACCTTGTTTTTTTGTTCTGTGGTGGGTAAGGTTGAGTTCGCTCTTTGTCTGAGCTGGGACAGGCAGCTCCTAGTCTGGAAGCAACCAGAGTTCTCAGAGCCTTCTCTGCCTAGGAACGCTCCCCCTCAGCACCCATGGAACAGACCACCTGGGGCAAGGTGGGAGCATGGAGTCAGCAGCCTTACCAGCAAAATAGGGCAACAGGAGAGCAAGCTGTTGACAGAGGCCTTCAAGCAGGGTCCTGAAAGCAGGAATCCAAGCCTTGAGGAGCAGCTAGGCAGTATCAGAGAAAGGAGGGAATCCCAAACAGAGGGAGTTAGGACAGTATGCCTGTGGCAGCTTCATTACCAAGAGCCCCAGGAAGAAGGTTAGGCACCCCCACATCTCCTTCCCTCCCTTTAAGCTGTCTCCCCCAGGATGCTGCCACACTACACAGTATCTGCCAGCACCCCCCCACACACACACCCAATCCCAGTCACCATTCAGGACTTTGAATGACAAAGGAGGAACATGAAGAGGTGGCAAGAGCCACCCTTTCTCTCAGGAAGCTCCTTTAGTTCTATGGAAATTTATGGATGCAAATGATTTTGTGGGGGCAGGGACCCCAAGCAGCCACCCCCTAAATGCAAATAGTAATGGGGGAGGCAGGATGGTCATCCTAGCTCCACCCATCCACAGAGCCTGGAATCCCAGGCTTCAGGGTATACATAGCCGTAGCCACACCCCTTCCTTTTCTCTCTCCCCTCCGTGTGTGTGTGTGTGTGTGTGTGTGTGTGTGTTTCTGGGGATCGAGTCCAGGGCTTTGCATGTATGTGCTAGGAAGTGTTCTACTACTGAGTGACGTCTCCAGCCACCCACTTTTGCTTCTATTCTTCTCCCATCTCTTTTTCAGTTTAGATATTAGCAAATTGTTTCTGAAGACCAAACTGCAACTGGAACTTTTTTCTTAGTACCAAGGAGGGTAGAAGTGAGAAAGATGTGATCCCTTCCCTCAAAAATGTTGCAGTCAGATAATATTGACTCAAGTGAAGCAAGTGAGAAACCACAGTGGATCATGTATCATAAAGTATTAAACTGAATACTACCAAATGAACATCAAATGCTATCAGAAAAAGGAAGGGGACCCTTAGAAGTGGGCTTTGGTGATCAGGAAGGCTCCAGGGAGCAGGTGGGACTTGAATGGGTTCGTGGAGGGGTGGGCTGGTACTGGAGATTGAACACAGAGGAGCTCTATCCCTGAGCCACATCCTCAGCTCTTTTTATTTTGCTTCAAGACAGTCTCTCAAGACATTTGCTTTCAAGACAGTTGCTAAGGTTGGCCTCAAACTTGCAATCCTCCTGCCTCAGCTTCAGGAGTAGCTGGGATTATAGGCATGTGCAGCCATGCTGACTAACTGTTGTTTCTCAATAGTATTAGAGGGGTGCTGGACTCTAAATGTTCCTGGACTTGCCTTTGTGGGTATGGAGCATTTTAAATAAGAATCCATCATGACTGATGGCAGCAGACAGGACACATTTGCTGAAGGTCCTCTTGCCATCTTGTCCCTCCTGTGCAGCAGGTGTGGCCTGTGGGCAGAGCAGGAGCTTTGTTTGCACCATGGAAACCCCAGGGCCTCAGAAGTTTCCCCAGCTTCAGCAAGGATGTTGAGCCTCGTCTCCTAGGAACCTGGAGTCTGGGGCAGGAATTATTTTGACTACGCTGCAGCCAAAGGGAAAGCAGCCCTGATGAAACTACTAGTCATTCCTTAGCAGAGTCGAGGAGCTGCCTTAGGACCAGGGAACGCGGGTCCCTCTTGCACTCTCCCAATTTTAAAATAACAGCAAAGTAGCAAACAACAAATAGCAAACAGAGAAGTGTGGTGGACATCTTTTTGACCTTATGAAAGTTTTCAGCTCTAGGTTCCTTTAAGTAGTCCTCTCCCTTAGCAATGAAAAATGCTTTGAATCCCAGATCTGCCCTTTAATAAATATGTTTTATGGTAAATTACTTGTCTTCTCTACTAACCCTCTGATTTTTTACCGGGAAAATTTCAAACCTAGAGAAAAATTGAAAGGATAGTACAGGAAAACCTATAAATCTTTCATCTAGATTCACCAAGTGTTAATGTTTTACTATTTGCTTTCTCTTTCCATGTGTTTATTTTGTATTCACATATACACTTATATATACATATATATGTATAATTTTAGGGTTTCTGAGCATGTGCCACATGCCTGGCTCATGCAGCTCTTATTAATCAACCCAGATTATAAATCCTTGAAGGCAAGAACTGAGTCTTCTCCTTTTGAAAATAATGTTTACAATTAAAAAGACTTCTTTATACAGATCACCTCATTTGCTCATCAGACTCCTGAGGGAGATATTTTTATTCCCATTTTATAAAAATGAAGCATTTCATTATGCTTAGGAACTCTGATATTGAATCCCTAATCTATCCTTTAATAAACATATTTTACAGCGAGTTACTTAACCTATTAAATCTCTGTTTACCCAACTATAAAATGGGGGTAACAATGTCTTCCTCCCAAAGATGTGGACTAAATGAGACAACTGAGAAAAAAAATGCTTGGGAGCTCGGGGTGTGGTTCAGTGGTAGAACATGTGCTTATCATGCAGGAGGCTCTAGGTTCAACCCCATCACAAGAAAGAAAAAGAAAGAAAGGAAGGAAGGAACAGAAGGAAGGAGGGAGCAAAGAGTGAGCTCAACATAGTGCTTGGCATATAAAGAATACTAAAAAATAAAATGGGTGTTATGTGTGTATATACACTCAACATGCTTGTACATATATTGTCCGATGCTTACGAAGGTCAAGGTCTAGCTGTGGTCACTTGGCTAAGTAAATAGCAGAGCTCAGGTTCAAGGCCCCATTTGCCCTATTCCAAATCCATATCCTAAGCCCATTTTCCACATAACATTATTCTGCTGGTTATGGGCTAACCAGTGCTGCTTTGTATGCACCATTTATCAAAGTCATTTGAATACTGTGTATAAAAATTAGATTTGATCTTATTCACACCTAATCACCCATCTTATTTATACCTAATTTCAAAATATGTAGAGCAAGATTCCATCGCTTTGATTATACAGGGTTGGCCAACAGGCCCTACACTGATGGTCCTTTCTTCCCAGATCTCTGCCTGTGTGCCACCCTCTGCTCATGGCTGTGTTACTTGGTAGTCTCACAACATGCCCAAATCCACCACACTGGGCAGTAATCACCGTGCCCCGTGAGGCAGCATCTTGTGACTGGACAGTGCTGTATATGTCAACCCAAGTGTTCCTCTTCCCTAACCTGCTCCTGCAGGTAATTGGTCTGTACCAGGGAAAAGACTGGAAAATGGTACTTGGTTAAAGTGGAGTGGCTTTAGGTGTCCAGGACAGACAGAGGTCCTTGAACATGCCCCATGGTTTTCATTGGAAATTCCCATTACTCCTTTTTTTCTTTTTCTCTTTCTTTCTTTCTTTAAAACTGGGGATTGAACCCAGAGGCCCTTTACCACTAAGCTACATCCCCAGTCCTTTTTATTTTTTATGTAGAGACAGGATCTAAGTCACTTAGGGCCTAGCTAAATTGCTGAGGCTAGTCTCAAACTTGTAATCCTGTCTCACTTCCCAATTTGCTAGGATTACTGGCATGTACCACTGCACCCAGCCCCACTACTGCTTCCTACTAAGAACCCTAGCTCCAACACCAATCAACATAGGGGAAATCAACAGCAGCAAAAATCCATTATTTCAAGCCAGAGTCAACGGTCTTTACCCCAAAAGAATGAGGATAGGTCCCACTGAGAATTACTTCCTCCTGGCTGGGCTTGTGAAATATGGATTTGCTATTCCGATGAGTATCTGGAGTTCAGGGGAAGGAAAAATGTCATAGGAAAACTGAGCCTTGGGCAAGTGGGGGCTGGAGCTGGGTAGTAGGGAGGGAGGGGAAAGGCCATTCTGACTTGAGGAATAGAGGACACAGCACTAATAAAAGTGCAGAGATAGGGGAGCAAAAGGCCTGTCCTAGAGACTGAGGGACTGTGTGTGCAGGGAATAGAGGGGGGCCCCTCCCTTCCAGACACAGATCTTGTTAGGGCTATGGAACAGCTAAATATTTCATTGATGGAAAATTGGATGTGGCCATGGTGCTTGGGATGTGGATTCTGATTTCACGGTTGAAGTATCCAGATGGCTGATTAGGCCTCAGAGAGATCCCCCCTGCCCCCATACACCCCCAAGTGCCTTGGTTCCCTGGTCATAGGAAGGTGCAGGTACCAACTTTCTTTCCCCAGTGAGTCTCAAGGTGTCCATGCTCTGGGTCTGGGTGGTTGAAGAAACACTCTACCTGAGCCAGACTCCATTGTCTCATGAGCCCCAGACCCACCTGGTTTCTAGTCACTTAGTGAACTCACTTTTCGCATTTACTATATGTCAAATCATCATTTTAAGCACAAAAGCAGCACAGACGTCTCTGCCTAGGAGACAGGCTCCCTAACAGGTCTTTAACTATGGAGACCATAAACAAAGTGCTAAGGAGACCAGGGTGATTCATGCCCCTGGGCCTGAGCTTCCTGGAGGAGGTACCCCCCCCACCCCCGTGTTGATGCACTCCTTCAAAAGAGGAAAAGCAACTGCTAACCAGCATTTAGTGAAGACTCACTTCTAAAGAGGCACTGTGTCGTGCTCCTTCTGTACTCCAGCCTTTCATCCAGCAGTCCTGTAAAAAGAGATATTAGCACTCTTAATTGCACAGACAAAAGTATTCCAAATGGGAAGACATGTGAAAGAACCCCAGGTTCTGGGGAACATTTAGAGAGGAGAGGCTAGGGCAGGGGAGGCACAAAGTGGGCCGGCAGGAAATGAGCCTGGGAGGTGATCTGGGGCCTTGAATGTCAGTTGGGATAACAACTATGAATTTTATCCACTTAGCTGTGGCTCTAAAGGATAGTGAAAAGGTCCATGACAAATGTCTCTGTTCTCCTTCTTCCCTGATGGCCTTTCTAGCTTCCTCTCCAAGTCCTAATCATTCCCCATCCGTCTCAACACATATGGATGGTGGATGGTGTACCTTGAATGTAAGCCAGGTACCATTCTGGGGGCTGGGGAGATAGCAAGGAACAAAATAAAGACAACTTTCATGGAACAATGAGGAGGGAGGAGTGGGGAGACAGATAACAATAAAAAATATATGTAAATGAAAGAGATCATTGCCTAGTGATAGGTACTGCCATAAAAATGAAGCACCACGCTGGGGGTGTAGCTCAATGGTTGAGTGCTTGCCTAGCATGCATGAAGTCCTGGGTCTAATCCCAGCACTGCCCCCCCCCAAAAAAAAAAATAAAACAAAACACAGAAATGGGATAAGAGCAATGAGGGAGGGAGGCTGCTTTCTTCTGGACAAACAGGGAAGGCTTCTCTAAGAAGTGACTTCCAAAGGAGGCTTGAAGAATGAGAGCAGATGGGAAGACAGAGGAAGTCTGCACTACTGGCTTGCCCTTCGTGGAGTTCCTTGGGACCCTCTTCAACCCATCCCCTAGCTCTTGTTGGAGCCCCTCCTACTGTGCCTAGCCTACCCCTCCCCTGCTTCCCATAAGCTCCTGGAGACAGGACCCCAGCCCTGCTCCCACTCTCTCCACAACCTTCAGGAACACAGTGCTGCTCTTGGTCCACAGGAAACTGGATGGATTCCCACTAATTGAACTACAGGTCTAGAGCTGGCCTTGAAGCACCACAGGGCCTAGCAAGGGCTTGGTGGCAGCCATTAAGCTTAGGGAAGTGTACCCAGGGAATTGGTGGTACCATTAAGAGTGGCATTGTTGCCTCACGTGAGACAGAGTGGGGGGCTGGGGCCTCTGTATGCTTCCAGGGATGAAGGAAGACTGGGAGGGCAGTGGCCGCTATCTTGAGACCTGGCTATGAGAAGGGCTGTGAAGAGACAGGGAAACTGAGAGGAGGCAGAGACCGGTTTCTTTCCCTGGCTTAGGAGAAACACTCAGGGTACTTGATGTTTGGGAATTTCCAGCAGAGTTCTTGCTGTACAGAATGGTGGTCTCCAGCCTTCCATTCAGGCAGAAACAACCATCAACCTGGGAATAGCAGGCTGGGCTCCTTTCTGGACAGGAGCTTTGGGACTTCACAACATACATGTCTGTAGCCTCCTATGCCCACCTGATCCTTTGTTCTCAAAGAGGAAGCCTCCAAGCTCCATCAGGCAGATATGCACTTCTGAGTATCATCACCGGGGTAAGAAGGATGTCCACCCTGAGAGGACCCAGGTCTGCTGAAGGAAACCTGGTATAGTGGAAGAGCAAGGCTTGGGAAACAGCCTTCAAGCATGTGTAAGTGGGTTATGATAATCACTCACTTCTCTTAATTCTTGTTTCCTCTTCTCTCCATGAAGCTTTTGTTAGTAAGGGTACAGGGGTCTCAGCACAGGGAGTTGAGAGATATTCAGTGACCCCCATTTCAAATCCATTTCTAAAGGTAAGCTAAGTTCTTAGAGAACCAGGTTCTGTGCTGCCTGTATTCCTAAGCTGCCATGCTGCTCCTCCCCACACCCACCAAAGGTCATACATAACTTCAGAGAGAAAGCCACACTGATTCTGACATGGTGAAGGTTGGGGGCAAGTCAGGGAGAGACACAGAATGGGACAGCCAGAGAGAGCCGTCTCAGAATCCCAGAGGTGGAGAGGGGGAAATGCTGAGGCCATGCTGAACAGATGGAGGATGTTTGGGGAACATTTTCAGATATGGTTTCCTTCCCTTCATTCGTAAGCCATTGCAGAATTTCATCCTCTTGGCAGCTGACAAGGTCCTTCTTCCTCTGAACCAGTCCCACTGGATCACCTCTTACTCATTCCTTCATGGCAGGAAGAAGATGACCTGCAACAGGCCTGATGAGTCCTAAGAGAAATTAAGTCAGCCTGAGTTGTTTCTTCTCCAGTTCACAGAATCTTGGCCCTGTGAACATGTCTTATTTTCCCCCTCAGTGGGCCTATTGGTGCCGTGAGAGAAAGGGAAGAGCAAGAAGAGGTTGATGATATGGGGGTTGTCACACTTCAGCTCTGGACCATGGAGCTGGAGAAGCAAAGTGGGCAAGGAATGGACTAGAAAGTCCAAGGAGTGGCTTCTTACAAAATGAGACTAACATCAGGACTAGGTAGTGCCTCTGGGGCTCAGGGCAACAAGCCCGGAAGGGAATGGCAAGTGGGTAGGATGGGTGGCACTCATCCTGAAAGTAGATGTGGGAACTCCACAGATGCTAGACTACAATTTGAGCAAAAGCCCAGCCCAGGACTGCACAGACCTAGAGAGACGGGGAGGGCCAGGTAAGGCTGGGCCCTGGGTGGGCTGCCGGCCATAGGTTACATTGGGACCTGAATGAAAGTCAAGTCCTGCTCCTGACATTCAGAGAGGGAGGCGATCATGTTGGGCTGGCAATTAGTGCCTTTCGTTGTCAGAAGAATCCAGTTGGAAACAACTTGGGGACCTGGACAATAATTTGGTAGCCACTTACTTTCTTGGAGGACCCCTTCCACCATTCCATTTCTGAAAGCCCAGACTTTTGACAGATGACAAGAAGGGAGAATACTTTTCTGATTACTCATTGCCAAAGCTCAAGATAATGTAGAATTTGAGGCCACGTGTGTTAAAGTGCAAATCTATTCTCACAAATTTTTCAAAGATTCCATCTCAAGTGTCCTTGAACTGAATAATGAGGAATTCGATGCTCTTCCTCAAGTCCTCTCTGCCTTTCTCCATGCATGTACCCTCCCCCGCACCCATTTCAGAATCTTCTCTTTTCTGCTGCAGTCTCTGCCTCCTCCTCCGCCACCTCCCTTCTCAGCAGGAGCATACCAGGACATGAAAATATTACTACAGGAGCCTCCAGGCCGCAAGCTCTGGTTTCTCAGAATGAGTAGTTAATGCAGACCTGGCCACAAGGTCATTGGGTCTCACCATGTCTAATGTAACCCAAGAAATGATGCAATTGTGTCAAGTGGCCTCCACCCAAACTGTGCCCTGCGTCACCCTGGGGAGCTCTCACTGCTGTTTTAGGTCAAAGCTAACTCAATTCTGTGGCTGGGGCTGCTGATATGCTTAGTTTCTGGAGATCAGCTGCCCAGAGGAGATTGAGAAGGGCACCTATAATATGGGAATTCAAAAATGAGCTGTGGGGCATCTAGCAAGACCTTGAAATGCATTTTTCCTGGGGATGAGGATCTGTTTCTTTTGTCTGATTCTATTATTTTGGGGTGGTAGGTAAAACAAGAAATTGAAATGTTTCCCCTCTCAAATGTTTTGCTCCCCAGTGGGTTTAAATTTTTGTAATTCCTATACAAGAAGGAAGCTTGAATCCATGGAAATCTAGGTTGAGCATCTTGAATATGCAGTTCCTTGGATAGCCACGGAAAGAAGCCTGAAGCAGGAGACATGACGTCACCTTCAGGAAGGAGACTCTTCTGCTGTCTGGAATGAAGAGAGGACGAATGAGGAGATTCACTGGCCTCCAACCCAAGGAGAAGCCAGAGCACCTTTTTGGGACCTAGTCCAGGCTCTGCCTTGAACATGCAGCTTCAAAAGAGACACTGTGCAGATTTCAAGCTGCCAAATCCTGGAGGCCCAGGGTGGGAACCCAACCTCAAGCAACCCAGATGGTAAATAGGCATTCTGTGCCCTTCCTTGAAAATCAGGAGCCCCAAGTCTAAAGCCACTGCAGAATCAGAACAAAGACAGCTCAAGAGCCACCAAGGTCAGCCTTCCCCAACCTCCCATGGGAGAGGGAAGGGAGAACAAGGGCCTCCACCCATCCACCCACAAGCCCCTGAGTCTCTTTAGCCCTTGGCATGGTAATTAATGGCCAGGAAGCTATGCATCAGCCTTAGCAAGCTAACGTGGCAGGAGCTCCCTCCTGACAGCAGAGCTAATAAGAAATTTGCTAATGCAATTTATCACTTTAAAAAGCCATATGTCGGTGGGGATGAGCACTTCTCTGCAGCAGCCAATGTAATTGTCAGAGCAGAGCAGCAAGCAGCTCACAGGAGGGAGTGAGGCTGACTGATGTCTTCACTAAAATCAGTGGTGCAATGCAGCAAGCCGCGGGCGGATGGAGGGGTGTTGTGGGGAGGGGCGGTGCTGGGCCCACAGCCCCAGCCCTCTGGCTCCCGGGAAGCCAGTCTCTGCAGGCCTGTTCTGAGGACCCATTAAGAACCAGATAGGCCCTGAGCTCCAGCCCCTGCTGCCTTTGGGCTTCAAGAACCTGCATTCCAGTTCCTGCTGCAGTATTCAAATAAACAAGCAGGCTCAGTCTGCAAAGACACTGATCTGTCTCAGCCAGCAAGTGACAGCACCCAGACCCCATTTGGACTCCTGCTGGATGTGCACGTTTGCTTTCTCTCTCCCAGACCCCAGCAATAACTCCACCTGGGACGACTAGTCCTGAGTGAGAGACAGGGAAAGACTGGAAATCTACCTTGGGCTCAACAAGGTCTGTGCTCCCAGTTGAATATAAAAGCTTCTTGCTGTGAATATCCAGTGTTTGTCAAAAACAAAGAGCAGTTTCTGCAAGGGAGAACTGCTGTTGTGGGCTTTGGCTTCCAACACTCCCTGTAAACCATTTTCCCCCAAAACAAATTCATAGAGAAGCAAGTAGTGCCCCTGTGGGAAGGGAGTCCAGGGCTGCCAGGAAGGCTGAGGGAGAGAAAAAATGTCCACGTGGCTGGATCCCCACTGTTTTCTGGAATAGTCCCCACTCTCAATTATCTGTGCAAGTGAGAAGGGCTGGGAAGAGGGATGAGGGATGATCCAACTACACCCAGAGGAACATCACACCCAATTTCCATTAGTGCAACTTTTTTTTCTAAAGCAAATCATGACCCTAATTATTCCCTGTCCTCTAAATTAATGCTTTGGATTTTGGATAGAGGCACTCAAGGTACACAAAGCCCAAGGACCCAGGTAATAACCAGCAGAAAGATGAAACACTGCGCTGGAGCCTCCACAGCTGTGTGTGTCCTAGCCCTAGATAACTGAGAGGGGCTCTGTCCCTGTCCTTCCTAAGACCTTCTGCTCAGCTAGTGTTGATGGTGATGGGCTGCATGGGCTCATGGAGGACAGCCTGAGGATCCCTGGCCTTGGGAATTGAAGGCAACTGTGTGACACCCAGATGGTCCCAGGGACCTTGTCATACGTCCTTTAGAAGATACTTTAATACCTAACATCCCAGCCCCTTATTTCAAAATATTATTTATGTTTACTATTTCCCTGTTTTTCTCCCATGTTTATTCCAAATAAATTTTAATACTGTTTCTGTCACGTTCAAAACAAAGATAATCCTGTTGATGTTTGGTTGGGACTATGCAGAATTACTAGATTAAGGGAAATTTTTCACTCTGGAGGAGAGGCAAAACTTTATCTCTATCCTCTCAGGAATTTCAACTGGGCCTGAAAATTAAATGGACATGAGACAAATTAACAGGAGAGAAGCACACAGTTATTTAACATAAACATTACATGGCACAGGAACCCTCATATGGAAGCAAAGAGCCAAAGAAATAGAGTTAGACGCTTATATATTGAGTTGGACAAAGAGTTTCACAAAGTAACTTGTGTTTGATCGGGAGTAGTTAATCATGAAGAAGTGACTACAAAATAAGGGTTAGCTGACAAGGTTGGTTGGTATGGATGTCTTTCAGCCTTGAATCCCCGTCCCTGGTGATAAGAATGTTGCTTCTTTCTGCTACTGGGAGGACACGCTCAGGGGTGTTATCTCTTGCTTTCAAGAAAAAAAAAAAAAGGGGCTGGGGATGTGGCTCAAGTGGTAGCGCGCTCGCCTGGCATGCGTTTGGCCCAGTTTGATCCACAGCACCACATACAAACAAAGATGTTGTGTCTGCCGAAAACTAAAAAAAAAAAAATATATATATATATATATATATATATATATATATATATATAAATTCTCTCTCTCTCTCTAAATATATATATAATAAAAAAAGGAAAAAAAAGGGGGGGGAATATCAGAGCACCAGACTATAATCTGCTATTTTGACGTGCTTTTAGCTCAAAGTAATTTTTATGTCACCCTATGACATGGCACATGCTTGTAATCCTAGCTACTTGGATGGCTGAGTCAGGAGGATCTCAAGTTCAAGACCCTGTCTCAAAATAAAAAAAATAAAATAAAAATGACTGGGAATTTATCTCAGCGGTAAAGCTCTTCTGGACTTAATTCCTAGCACTACAAGAAATGTTATATAATAATATGCCAAATATTATATTATATAATATATAATTATATTATATAATATTAATATATATTAATATTATATATTAATATATAATATAAATATATAATATATAATATAATTATAATTATATAATAATATGCCAAAATGGCATATTTTGAGGTACCATATTCTGCCATCTTTCACAAAAACTTTCAGACTTTCACAAAACTGAATCTTCAAGTTAAAATATATTTTCAATTTAAATAAAGTCTTGTGGGACTGGGGATATAACTCAGTTGGTAGAGTGCTTGCTTCACATGTACAAGGCCCTGGGTTCAATTCCCAGCACTACAAAAAAAAAAGAAAGAAAGAAAAAATAAATAAACTCTTGCTGTACAAGTACGTTTTAAAACTCTAAGCTGTGTGCAGTGGCACATACCTGTAATTCCAGGGACTTGGGAGGCTAGGGCAGGAGGATTACAAATTCAAGGCCAGACTGAGCAACAAAGCAATACCTTGTTTCAAATTTTTAAAAAACAAAATAAAAAGGGCAGAGGATGTACCTCAGCGATAGAGCACCCCCAGGTTCAGTCCCCTGTATCGCAATAAATAAATTAATACTCCATATTGGCTCTGAATTACCTACCTTAAAGGCTTATTTGCTGAAGAAACTATAGAATTTTAAGTGTTGAGGGGATAATGTATTAACCTCTTCCTTGATTATCAGATAAAGTACATTTTGAGAGCAGGCTTCCTGGGTGCCTTAACTTAATCAGAAGGTACTGGAACAAACAGCCACCCCTAGGGTATGTGGGCCTTGATGCTGACCTAGGCCCTAGGTCCTGCAGCCTCCTTCATTTTGGTTCCACACCATACGTAAGAAATCTCTAAGGCCAACTAAACTAGAATAGCCCTCACTTCATCTAGTCCACAGCGAGTGCCTTGGGCCCTGGGGAGGAAAACTAAGGAAGGTGATGGGCATACCCAAAATATGACAGGAGGGTCACTGTCTGACCTTCTTCCACCTTTCTACCCTCAGGCCAAAAGAAAATTTCTCTCCCTTCTCCTCTGAAGCTCTCATATGACAGATGCCCTGACCTAGTATCCAGAGAAAAGAAAATGAAGAAAACAGAAGAAGAATCTGAACAAACAGCCTTCGCTAACTAAATTCTCCTGTTTATTGCCATTAGATCATGCCCATTTTGTCTAAATCATACCTATTAGATCTTTATACAACTGTTCTTTCTTTTTCTTTTTCTTTTTTTTTTTTTTTTTTTTTTTTTTGCAGCATCAAGGATTGAATCCAGGGTCTGGTTACCACTGGGCTACATCCCCATTCCTATTTATTTATTTATTTGCTTATTTATTTATTACTGAGGATTGAACCCAGGAGTGCTTAACTACTGAGCCACATCCCCAAACAGGGTCTCATTAAGCTTTTTACTTTATTTTATATATATATTTTTTTAATTTTGAGATGGGATCTTGCTAAGTTGCTTAGGGTCTTGCAAAATTACTGAGGCTGGCCTTGAACTTGCAATCCTCCTGCCTCAACCTTCTGAGTTGCTAAAATTATAGGCATGCACCATGACCCTCAGCACACTTTGTCCATTCAACCTAAGCAGAAAGCTAGTTTCCCCTAGGTATTTCTAAAGACTTCAGTATCACGTAAAATTCCGGTGAAATAAATTTGTCCTGTTCTTCTCTTATTAATCTGACTTTTGTTATAGGTGGTATGCCAGCCATGAATGCTGTGATGGATGAGGAAAGGAGCTCCTGCCCCCCACAAAGGTAAAGTCCCTGCCTTTAAAGCCTGTAGGATGGGGGTCAACTAAGTGCAGTTGCTGATGCTGAGGAAAACCCTGCCCTGCCCACATTCTCCTCATTGTAGCCTCTTTCACATTCTCCTCACCTAAACCCTCTGCAGGGCCAAATTCAGGGCGGGCCACCTGTGACATCACAGAGCCTCAAGCTTAGATGGGCCTTCTGCTTGGTTTAAGGCTCTCCTGCCATGATCTTAGAATTCTTCATATGTTATTTTGAACGAGGGATCCCAGACTTTTATTTTCCCCAAGTTATGTAGGTAGTCCTGCCCTCTCAGAGACAGTAATGAACAAACAGTCCCACATGGGGTTGTTTAAGGGGTCAGCATTCAAACTCCAAGCAAGGCTAGATGTACAGCCAGGCCCTCAGCAGCCTCTGCTGGAAGTTCCACCTTCTCTCTATGTCTAGCAGCAGGCTAGTCCTCACTGTCACCTACAAAGAGGCCTGGCTGATCGATTTTTAAGGGGACATCTCCCAAGGGACACAGCGTTCCCTTCAACTCCTCCTCCAGGCCTGCTTCCCAGGGCCTGGGCTATAATTCAGTAGTAAACCCTCTGAAAATGTGCTGGTTTTGTTGTCTAGACTACCCCAGGAGCGGGCCTGCTCAGTGTTTCCAGAAGTGAGTGAGCAGCCTGTATTATCTCTCCAGACTTCTGCTCGCTCAAGGCCTACTGAGTGTCAGGGCCTGCAGGAGAGAGCACTTCCAGAGCATTAGCACTTCCAGAGGAAGCTATCACAGCAGGAAAAGAGAAAGGGGAGCTCCTGGGCCATAATCCATAAGGGTGACTTAGCCACGGAGCTGCACAGTCAGGGAGGAGGGAGCGGTGGGCTCCAGCCTGAAAGCTCAGGATCACGTGTTCCAAGAACCCTTTGGATTCCCCTTCCTTCAGCCCCCTTAGCCAGGAGGATGAAGGCAACTTGAGCAATAAACATGACAGAACACGCTGGAAGGGTAGAGGCTCGACGAATATCCCCGTGGATATTCCTTTGTCTAGGATGCCTTTCCTCCTGAGGCCTGCCTGCGAGGATTTTGGCAATAAGAGAAGGACTCATTTGTAATTTCCCAACTGGAGAGGTAGAAGCAATATGTGTAACTGTTTATTCAACTCCATCCATCCATTTATGCATTCATCCCTTCATTAATTTAATACTTACTGAATGCTTATTCAGGGACCAGCTGTGTTCAATACTATGAGGACTGCTGAGAAGTGCAAGACAAGGTCTGGCCTCTGGAACTTAGAATCTAGATGGTGAAGGAAAAGAGAATTGCTCCTGCTCCCCTACAAAAGTCAAGTCCTTAGGGCTGGGGATACAGGTCAGTTGATAGAGTGCTTGCTTCAAATGCACAAAGTCCTGGGTTCAATCCCTAGCATCACCCCCCCCCCCAAATAAAAAAAAGTGCACATGAGTAGGAGCCAACTTGAGAGGGTTAAACCCTGCCCTGCCCCAGATTCTCTTAGTTCTAGCCTAAGGCAGCACACGTGAAACAGCCGATGGAATATAAGATGAGCAGTGACAGATTCTGTGGTGTGACAATAAGTGTCAAAGTGCAGTTTAACAAATGATTCCTGGGGGCATACTATTTAAGGAATATGAAGATATATGAAACCGGGTCCCTGCATTGGAAAGCCTCCATTCTAATTGGGGAGATGCCCATCAGGGAATGATTTGGTATGCACAGGGCACAGCAGAGGAGGGCTACTGAGCCCAATCCGGAGGATGTAACATCTGAACAGAGTCGGGGCAACCATGCGGAGGAAGCCTGGAAGGATGTTGTAGGCACAGAGAACAGTATGAAAAGATCCAGTGGTCTTGTTTGGTTGATAATTAAAGCAAGGTGTTCTCAGAGCAGAAAATGAGGTTAGAGAAGTGACTAGAGATTGGATCACGCAGACCTTGTTAAAGAAATGGACCTTGTCCTGGTGGATAGTGGAGGCCCCCAACATGCTCTAATAGTTAGCTCTCACAGCTAAGAGGAAGAGAGAGCGAGGGGGACAAGACTGTGAGCTGAAGAACCAGTTAAAAAGCAACAAGAACAGTCCAACAAGGTGACAGAGGCCTGAGTCAAAGCAGGGGGACTTGGGGAGAAGAGAGGACACTCTCTATTCTTGTTACCTGGAGTATCCCACTCCACCTTTTCACCAGTTTGTGCCCATGCATCCTTTAGATCTCAGGTTCTGAGATACTTACCTGACCCCCAGGAGGGCAAGTCCTCCTGCTGTACCATAGCATAGCTTTGGTCCCTCCATTCATAACTCTTCCCAGTTGTCATTCAAGGCTTATTTCTGAGGTTAACACTAATACCCGTGTTCCTCATTAGGACCATAAGCCTCACAGCTGTTGGAACTATGCCTGACTTGCTCACTCTTTAGTACTGTATCTGTGTATCCTGCACATAGTAGGACTCAATTAATATTTCTGAAATGAATAGTCGACAGGTTTGACTGCTACTTGGAAGCTCCGTGAGAATTCAGAGGCTATCCATGTGAGTTGGAAGGTTTTGTTATATAGACTAGACAAACACAGAAAAAGTTAAATAACAGGACAACAGTACAATAGAGATGACATTGTAATAAATGTCAAGAAGAGCATCTGGGCACGGTGGCACACACCTGTAATCACAGCTACTTGAGAGGCTGAGGCAGGAGGATCACAGGTTTGAGGCCAGCCTGAGCCACCTACAGAGATCCTATCTTAAAATAAAATTTCAAAATTGTATTCAGTGGTAGAGCACTTGCCTAACATCCATGAGGCCCTGACTTCTATGCCCAACACTGCAAAAAAAATAAAGGGTAGTGGTGGTAGTGTATGTGTCAGTGATGATGTTTTCGTCAGCAAGTCAAAAAACTCTCAATTCAAATAAGCATTAACTACAAGGGAATTTATTTCCTCTCATAGCAGAGGTTTGGAGGAAGGACAGGCTTGGGATGTTGGATTCAGTAGCTCAAGTAGTCCTTTCTCTTCTTCTCTGTTGTCCTTGAGTGGGCTTTGACCTCAAGCTGGGTGGCAGGATGCCCATAGCAGTTCTAGACATGGAAATACACTTCTGAAGAAGGAAGGACTGTCTTGTCTTGTGTCTCTTCCCCCAGAGCTTTCCAGAAGGTTTCTCCTGACATCTCACTATTGACCATTCCCAATGGGTGAGGGGGTCCGATTTCTACCACTGGCTCACACTAGGTACAGTCCCCTCCTGGGACTGGGATGAGGTCACTACCTACTGTGTCAAAAAGGAGGAGAAAATATTCCACAAAAATCAGGATCTGTTTGTTAGATATGAATACATGGAAAATGGATGAAAATCAACAGTGTCCACCACAGCCGCTCCTTTGTGTACCTAACCTACTCATACCCTTCACCTCGTCCAGAGAGGTCATTCTGTGCTGAAATTGTCTAGAAAAGGCTTGATGGGGAAAGTGAGATTGAAGTTAGGTCTTTAAAGCCTGCTTGGACTTGAACAAATGTGAAGAACAGTCAATGAAAAATGGAGACCCAGAGGTGGGGATTAAGCAGGCTTGCTCTAGAACATGCTTCCAAGAGCTACTGTTTGAATCCAGACAATTCTCCATAATGCAAAGAGCTGTATATTTTTGACAAAAAGGCATGGATTCACATTTCAACTCTGCTACTCATGTTTCTGACCCTCTTGGAATCTATATTCTCCTCAAATGGAGTGGAGCTAGAGGGTCTGCCTCCTGGGAATATGGTCAGGATCATCCCAAGCTGTTTGGAACAGAAAGTGCACATGTTGCTCAGCATGTATTTGTCTCCTTCCTTCCTTGGAAATGAAGTCTGTTCTAGAAGACACAGTGAGTTGCCAACACATACTTCAGTCCTACTATAAAGTAGGGACACTAGTCTGGGCTTGGATGCCAAGACTTAAAAGCATGAATTTTCATTTGAACTTGAGTCTTAGAGGAGAGTGGACCTTTTCATGCCTTCTCTATTTCCAGACCTTGAACCCTTTTGACATAAACATTGACTGCAGAAATCTAAGTGTGAAACAGGAGGTCCATGGATGGAACATAAAGCCGTGGATACAGAGATGGACAGATAGGTTCACTTAAGCGCCCTGGTCATCTAAGTTCCCAACTTCCCCAGGAGATCTGAGATGTGTTTCAGTAGCCTTTGACCATTCAGACCCATCAGAGATTGGAGACTCATCAGAGATTGGAGAATTGTGGACCCTTTGATCAGAAAAATGCACATAGCAACAAAGATTTTTGCATATAAACCCCACAGTTGCTGGAACATTCTATAGCATCAATTTAGATGGTAGAATGAGAAGGCCTGAATTACAGGGGTCATTTGGAATGGTTCAAGCCTGCTTTCTGCAGGCAAATAGGAAAAGAACTGGTTTTGCATCACTCTAAAATCACTCAGTGATGTATAGCTTCAGATCAGGGATGCCTGCTGCTGGTCCCTTTGTTCCTGCTCCATAGGAAGCTCTGTATTATAGCATAGTTCTGGGTTCCTGCATTTGCAAGTGCTAAACCTGGGGCACTGTTTGTCTATTCTGGGGCATGGACTGTGTATATGTCCAGATACTTAATGGGAGCAGGTGGGGTGGCTAGTGATGATGACGGTGGTACTAACTCTGTCTTTCTAGATACAAGTGTTTTGTCCTAAAACAAAGAATTACCTCCCCCAAAGCATTTAAGAATCCAGGAACAGAAAGAGAGAAACAGAAAGCCAGAGAAGTAAATGCAGAGAGAGTGAATACAGATGCAGAATTTGCAAAACAACAACAGTGTTGTTCAAGAACTTCAGCCTTTGTCAAATGTGGGGGAGCAGCTGCTAATCTGAGAGGATCCAGGAAGGGGCAGTTGGAGGGAAAGGCAGCAAACCAGAAACTGCACAGCACTTACATAAGAATGAGAGAACGTCAACTGTCCAGATCAAAGAATGGGAGGGGTGCTTTCCCGGAGTTTTTGAGAAGGTTAAACTCTTCCCCAGCCTCCCTTCCATTGGCGCCACCTCTGCCCCCACAGCAACAGAGCCCTGCGGTCTGCAGAGGCCCAAGGACACACACTGCCCTGCTGGGAGCGTTAGCTGGTAAGGGGACTGCAGCAGCCCGCTCCTTAATGGAGCTCCCCAGGAGCCCAACCCGATCGCCCGCCTGCATTATTAATGCATTATGTCATCTTTCCTTGCACTTGCTCTCCGCAGCTGAAATTTTATAGAGCAGTATTATTAATTGAAGCAATTAGTGCTGGGGGATATCAGCACAGCCACGTCAGAGAGCTGGAGATGTGCAAGGTGAGGATCTCTCCCTTTCTCTCTTTGTGACCCTTTCTTCCTCCATCCTCTTCCCTGTGCCTCCCATCCCCCACTCTCTTGTTTCTACTCCGCCCCCACTTTCCTCTCTCTCTCTCTTCCAATTCTCTCTCAGTATCCCCCTCAAGAGACTTCAAGTACCTTCTACCCTTCCCAGGCTGCAATCATTCAGCCTCCGACCACTCCCCAGCAGGGGCAGATAGACAGATGGAATGACAGTATCTCTGTAGCTGATTGCTGTCTGGAGCTGCTGGCCTCCTGGAATTGGGATGGAAGACCATCCTTCATGGTTCTCAGGTTGGCTCAGAGCCCCTGGTGAGGGTGGAGGGTGGCAGGTGGGAAAAAATTGGGGCCATCTGCCTGTCAGATTCATTCATTCATTCATTCATTCATTCATTCATTCTCCCTCTGTGTGTACCCAGCTTTATGATAGGTGCTGTGGGAAATAAATGAGGAGATATAGAGCCCCAGCCCCTGGAACTGGCATGCTAGCAAGGAGACCAGGCTAGCCCCTGAAACAACTACCACAAGATAAGATGTTAGCAAAGGACCCTGAAGGAGTGATTTCCCCAGGGATGGCCCAGTATCTCAGAGCACCCCATATGGTCCATGTAGTGAGAGAAAGGCCCAGGGAAGTGAAGGGACTCTCAGGAGTGAGGGAAGCAAAGTCCTGGCAGGCTGCAGGAGGGTGGAAGTAGGGGTAGCTGCCACAGCGAGGAAGGAGCAGGCTGAGCAGATGTGGAACAGAGAGCCCAGGCAGCCCTGCATAACTCCCCCCAACCCAGGAAACTGAGGCTCTGAGCCCGGCTAGCCTAGCCAGGTTGAGACCAAGAAGTGACTGGAAACCCTGGCCAGAGGCCAGGACACCTGGACACCAGGGCCCATGCCTCAGATCCCTTCATTGGGAATCAAAAACGACACCTGAGAGGCCACAGGCTCAAGTTGCCTGTAAAATAAACAGATACCAGGATGGAAACATCCACAGTGAACAGTCACCCACTGCCCCTCCCCACACTCCCTGCTCCCCCCATCAGGAACAGGTGCACCTCAGGTTACTGGAAGAGACTCCAAGTCTGGGACCAGTGGTCACCCTGGGTACATTAGTCTTTTTTTTTTTTTTTTAGTTTTTTTTTTTTTTTTTTTTTTTAGTTTTCAGCGGACACAACATCTTTGTTTGTATGTGGTGCTGAGGATCGAACCCGGGCCGCATGCATGCCAGGCGAGCGTGCTACCGCTTGAGCCACATCCCCAGCCCTACATTAAGTCTTAGTAGGAGTGTGTTCTTAATTTTTCAGCTTTTTCTATTATAATACATTTTTAACCATTTATAGGAAGACTTGAATAGTAAACCCTCCTTTTTTGTTAGGTGAGCTTTGAAAATGATCAATACATGGTCAATCTTTTGTCCATCTTCCCCCAACTGTGCAGGGGGTTAGGAGCATACTCTTTCAAGATAACCTGCTTTTGTAAGGAAACGTCTACTAATTTTTTTTCCTTTTTTTCTTTTTGGTGCTGGGGGATTGAACCCAGGGACTTGTGCATGCAAGGCAAGCACTCTACCAACTGAGCCGTATCCCCAGCCCCTACTAATTTTTAATTATTTTTTTTCTTTATAAAAACATAAACACACACCCTCCTCTGACAGAGACAGATTTCCATATCAGGGCTAAAGGTGAGGAGAAGGTCTGCCTGTTAAACATTCCCTCTATGCCGGGGCATGGGCAGGGCATTCCCTCCTCCCAATAACTGGAGAAGTAGGGATAATGAAACAGGGGAGAGAAAGGTCACACATGGTCAATTACAGAGGCCCACAAAGTCAAAGTCCCTGCTTGGATACTCTATCTGATCTCCTTACCCTCCCACGGCACCCCTAGGAGGACTAAGGCCAAAATGAGGAAAAGAGCCAGAGGGTCACTTAGTAGTGGGGTGTATTGCGGGGAAGGTGTTGGCAGCTGCCCTCAAGGTCTGACCTTGGTTCCCTGGGCTCTGTTTGCTTCTTTCTCTGGCTTGGGGTTACTTACTCCCCACTTTCTAGGGCACTTGCGCTCACCATCTTTTCTCTAAATCCTCAGTGAAAGTTGCTCAGGATGAGGGGCTCAGGTTAGTGACCTATGACATTGTTTACAGCTGGGCTGCCCAAGACTTTCTGCAGTGGTGGGATGTGCTGTTATATGCTGCCCAGTATGATAGCCATCAGCGACATGTGGCTATCAAGTACTTACATTGTGACTTTATGCAGAACGCTTTGAATACCAGATAAAAAAAGATAAAACTTTGCTTTGTGACTGGTAGGGAGTTATGGGATGTGTCTGAACAAATGGGTGTGTTGATGGAGACAGAGGAAGCTCTCAGATTGTGTTGGCTTATTGGTTTTATGAATGCTCTTGATGAATCATGAATCATGGCTTTCCACAGATAACCCTGATCTAAACTCATGCCCAATCTCAGATAATTCTCATATTCAAGTTGAGTGGTAACACATGCCTGTAATCCCAGTTACTTGGGAAGCCGAGGCAGGAGGATTGCAATTTCAAGACCACCTTGGACATCTGAGCAAGATTTGCTTCAAAATAGAAGGGGCTGGGGAGTAACTAACAGGAGAAGGCCCCTGGCTCTGTCTCCAGTACTAACTAACAGACAAACAAACAAACAAAATCATATTCAGCCTCACGAGGTTGATGGTTTATAGATAAGGAAAATGAGGTTCAGTGATGGGGTCACAGGATGGACTACAGAATGCAGAGGAATTTGAACCCAAGTCTGTGTTACTTCAAAGCCTCTATGTTCTATGCCATGCTGGCTTTGAGAAACTTCATCTGCTATCAGGATGTAAAAAAGGATTGAAATAGGAGGAGAGCGTGATGTCTCCTACGCTGGTATCCAGAAACAGTGCTGGCACTCAGGGGAGGCTAAGTAAATCCTTGCTCATTTAAATTGGATTGGGTGAAAGTTCTGGAAAGTCCTTAATCCTAACCAGGCTGCCAGGAACTAAGTCTGGCACAGGCCTCTGAGAAACCTACTTTCCTCACATGGGCTGGGGATCCAAAGATCTTACAGGCTGTCTCACAGTGTACTGTCCAGTTCACTCACTAACAAGCCAAGCTAGTTGGCTGGACCATTCCCAAGGCTGTGACCAGATCTAGGACTGCCTGAAGGGGACAGGTGTGAGAGCTTGCTGTGTGAAAGTGGCATTTTTCTGGCCCTATCCTAGATCATTGCTTGTCTCCAGACCCTCTCCAGCAGTGTCTGAGCTACTCCCCCAGCTACAAAGAGAGGCCTGGTCCGAGGGCTTCTAGGACCCAAAAGACAAGGTCAGACCCAGAGTCACAGTTCAAGGAAGCACAATTAGAAGGCCCTGATTGACAGTCATTTTATGAGAAATCTGTCTGCACACCCTGCCAAACAGGTTCAGCCCCGTTGTCTTCACCCAAACATGAGAACTTTAGTTTCCTTCCCTGCAACTAGATCTTCTTGTCAGAAAACCTTCTGAAAAATTCATCTATCCTGAGATGTTAGGACATTAAATCCAATTTATTATAATCCATGTCCTTTTGAGGAAATCTACACTCTGGACTGGAATCCCAGGCCCTCCAGGATGGGAGAATGGAGGTTGAGCTAACATCCTACCTAAGGACAAGGCCATGCTGGTTGACATCAAAGTACTTTGGAAGGCTGGGGATGTAGCTTAGTGGTAGAGTGCTTGCCTTGTGCAAACAATTTGGAGAGAGTTTAGGAGAAAGTAACTCCAGAGTTGGATGTGTTGGCACAGGCCTGTCCTGTATTGGCTTCTCTGAGCCTCCCTAACAGATTTTTTTTGCAGGGAGGGTTGGTGCTGGGATTGAACCCAGGGCTTCATGCTAGACAAGCACCATACCACTGAGCTACATCCCCAACCTCTTGCTTTCTTTGATTTGGAGGACAGAGCTGGTTAAAAGCTTAAGTTTTAGCAATACACATCCCTAGATTTGAATCCCAGTTTTATCATTCATTAATGGTGAGTCTTGAGAAAATTCATTAATGTCTCTATGCCTTGATTTACTCACCTGGAAAATGAGCACTGCAGTCCTACTTTGTATGGTGGTTAAAGATAAATAAATAATACTGTATAATACATAAATACAATAATGCATGTGTAATGCTTAATATAATACCTCAGACAGAATATCAATTATCATTATTATTATATTACTCATTTGTTTCCCCAGGAATGGGTATCAGAGGAGAAGGAAGAGGAATGATAGGAACTGGGAGATGGGTATCAGAAGGAAGCCTGGTCAGTGGGAGGATGAGGCCAGTCAGGAATGGCTGGGAGTCAGGGCTCAAGCAAACCTACTCAGGGTCTTGTGTGTTCATGCATAAGGTACTAGGCTAAGGAGGTGGTGGGGACCGAAATCTCACTAAACCCCACTCCAATTGCCTAAACATCTTGCCTTCTCTGTGCTTCTTCTGCTGCTCTGTAATTTCTGTGGGTCACACATGGCCTCTGGCTTGGGAATTCCATTCTCTAGGACCCCTTGGAGATGCAGCTCCTTTGAGATAAGTCTCACTTAGGGTCCCCAATATCTTCAGGGGGGAGTGCTACTCCAGTGCACTCTTATACACTAGAAAAAGACTTTAAATACAATAAAAGGGCTGGGGATGTGACTCAGTGGTACCTTTCTAGTCCCTGAGACCCTCCTTTCTTGTTCCAGAGGCTCTGGGTGCTGAAGAAGATGGGAAAGGTAGGAGAAAGCAAGAAAGAAGAGACACGAGGCTAAGAATAAGCCTCTCTGACTTCATTCTTTTATGTTTAATATTTCTGGTGCATTACAGTTGTCCATAATGATGAGATTTGTTGTTACATATCAATACATGCACACAATATAACAACATAATTTGGCCAATATTATTCCCCAGTACTTCCCCTTTCCCTCTTCTCTTCCTCCCCCATCCCTTTCCTTTTACAGATCTCCCATTGATTTTCATGAGATCCTCGCCTATTTTTTCTTTTTTCCTCTCTAGCTTCATATGACTTCATTGTTTTGTCCCACAGAAGTGCTGTGTGCTGGCCCCACCAGCCACAATCACAGACACAGGTCCTGGGAGGTAAAGGTAGCTCTGAGGCCAAACCAGCTCCATGGCTTCTTTCTGCATGCAATGAGCCGGTCACACCAGCCAGGAGCTGGTCCTCTGCTTCCCTCCTTGAACCACTCTTCCCTCCCCCTCCCTCCTGGCCAAGCCATACTGGCCTCTGCTGTCCTTCAGTAATGTTTTTTATAAGAACCATCTCTCTGTGTGGATTTTATTAGCAAGTGATTGCTTCTCAAGACTTAACTACAAATCTGTCACTCTGAAGAAAATGTGTTCCTCCCACTTCCCATGCTAGGACAATGCCTCAGGGCAAAAGGGATACTTCTGACCCTGCTCCCCCAGTCTGGGGTCTAGATATAAGATCAGCTTCAAGCTAGACTTGGTGCACTCCTGTAATCCTAGTGGGAGGCTGAGGCAGGAAGTTTGCAGTTTCGAGGCCAGCCTCAGCTACTTAGTGAGGCCCTAAGGAATTTAGCAAGACCTGTCTCAAAATAAAAAACATAAAGGGCTGGGGATGTGACTCATGGTAAAGCACCCTGGGATATACCAAAACAATAATCCGCTTCAAAATAATAAGCAACCAAATATATATATATATATATATATATACTCAGTTGAGACAGAAGCCAAAAATATAATAATAATAAGCAAATGATAAGCATGACTCTCTAGTGAGAAAGCTGAGGGGCAGAGGGACAAGGTTACTTTCAGAGGCAGGGCAGGTAGGAAAGGAACAGAGACTCACTCAGCCTTCAGTAAATGGCTTTGTTATATTTCACACTCAGGTTAACAGACCTGAGTGAGGGGCTTCCCTCACCCCACCAAACCCCATCTCCCAATCAGAAAGAGGGATTGAGGTCCTCTGCAGGCCTTGTGCTAGAGAAGGCCTGAGAAGGGCAGATACCAGGCTTAGGCCTTTTAGCTTGGTGGTGAGAGGAGATTCTCAGAATATCAAAACAAAGCAAGAAGTGTCCAGAGGGTGTCCTTCCACAGGCATTGATTGTCTCAACTGAGTGGCCTGCGTACCACAGGGTAGAGATGTGGCTTCTGCCCCTGAGTGCCTATAACCCATCTGGAGAAAAAAGACTTAGACTCCATTGTGTTAGAGTTGTAACTCTTCCTGTCAATCTAACTATGAATAATCTGAAGGTAGCAATCTCTCTCTCTCTCTCTCTTTAATCAGCAGCATTTATTCTCCCAGTACTAGAGATTGAACCCAGGGGTGCTTCATCACTGAGTTATAGCCTATGTCCACCCCAGTTCTCTTTATTTTTATTTTATTTTTTGAGACAGAGTCTCCCTAAGTTGCCCAGGCTGGCCTCGAACCTGAGATCCTCCTTCCTCAGCCTCCCACATTGCTGGTATTACAGGTGTGTGCTATAAACCCAGTTAGCAGCAGCACTTTCACAAGCCTAGTCTCTTAATCCAACCAGAGAAACCAAGGTGGGTTCTCTGGTTAAAGGGAATGGGGAAATCCTGAAGGACTTGACTCCTCTCCTTCCTATGTCTCTGTCCAGCATAGACTCCAGGAACTGTCCTGGGGGGAAAAAGTGTACAAAAAACACCAATTTGGCCCAATCCCTGCAAATCCCAAATGCAGAAGTCTGAGAGGTCTAATTACTTACCCAAAAGTCATGTAACCTATACTTCCTGATTGCCAGCAGGCCTCTTTCCTAGGCTACTCTGCATAAGGTAGCACAAATAATAAATTGCTAAAAAGGGGAAGTAAGTGTGGGGAAGTCAGAGGCGCAGACAAAGTTCAGTGTGGGCAGTGGTGGTCAGGGTGGCAGGAAACTTGAGTGGGGCCCTGATGGGTGGGTGAACGGGGCCGAGGCAGTCATACAGAAAAGGTGCATGGGTCAAGCAAGGTTTTAAATTCCAGAAGTCAGTAGATAAGCAGCATGATGCAGTGGAAAACTAGGATGGAGCTAGGATCATATTTGGTGCAGAGAGCAGGTCTGAGGCACAGGCTGGTGGTAGAGTGGCAGGACCAGCTCTTCTTTCCCAGTCTGCCTAGTTGAATCTGCATTCCACTCTGGCAGCACAGACAAAGGCTGGGAGTCCAGAGAGGCAGGCACACTGGTGAATGGATACACAGTATCAAGTAAACCATGGAACAGCAACTGGGTTGTATTAAAAATAAATCAAGATGCTATTTGAATAAAAACACCGAGCACCGAGAAAGAAACACTCAGAGGACAGATGGCAAAGGTTAGTAGCCAGGTTGGAGCAGGGTTCCCAGGGAGGCCCTCTCAGTCCCAGATGCAAGCCTTTGGTCTCCAATATCTGTTAAAATGAGACAGAAAAGGTGGCTGGCTTCCTGGGGCCATTCATCCTTTTACCTGAAAATGGGCACAAGAATCTCAACTCTATCTCCAGCTTGGGGCCGCTGCTATAAGGAACAAATGAAATAAGATTGAAACCACTGAAAGACTTTTGCATCTGGGCATGGGGGTGCACATCTGTAGATCCCAGCAACTTGGGAGACTAAGGCAGGAAGTTTGCAAGTTCCAGGCCAGCCTCAGCAATCTAGTGAGGTTCTCAATAACTTAGCAAGACCTTGTCTCAAAATAAAAACTTAAAAAGGGCTGGGGATGTAGCTTAGTGGTAAAGTACCCCTACTTCAATCCCCAGTTTATTTATTTATTCAATAAATAAAATAAAGACCTGTTTTCAAGTAAGACTTGCAAATAACCATGCCTTCCAAGGTGACAAAATGTGTGTAAATCAAGCAGGGAGATACTGGGTCACATTTACCCTGCTGGAAGGCTCTGGATTTGAAGATCCTGAAGCCCCACCCACACTAGCCAAATGGGCCTTACCTACCTGATAGCTTGGTCCTCCAGCTCTCAGGCAGGTGCTAAGGTTTTAGTAACTATTTGCTAATGGTATAATCCTCCCAGTGATAAAGATTCTAAGGAGGCCTCAGGAATTGCTCTGTGCATTATGATAGCCACTAGCCACATATAACAATTTAAGTTTAAAAGTAAATTAATTAGAAGTTACTATTTAGTTCTTCATCCACACTAGCCAGATTTCAAGAGCTCAATAGCCACATTTGGCTGGTGGCTGTTGAATTGGACAATCCAGACAAAGAACATTTTCATGACCACAGAGAGTTCTATGGTTCAGGGCTACTCTGGAATGACATTGATGGGATGACAGGTACTGGGGTGGTGGGTTTCTTCCCTGAGATGCCTCAAAGCAAGCCCAATATTGGGACATTCCTTTCCCTAAGTACAATGTCAACCCACGATGCCTTTACTGCTTACTTCCTTCAACACTCAGCCTTTGAGCACTCCCTCTATCCCTCCTAAAAATAAAATCATCCTGTCATGTTGTACCTGCTTAGGCTGAAGGTCTTACCAGAGAATGCAAAAGGTTCTTCGGGGTTCCCAAATCCTCCAGTATATTAATGACTGACTGCAAATTTTGGAACCCTTAGACAGAAGGCAAGCAGGATAGAACTGATGGGGGTTAGGACTGTATGATGTCCCTCAGACAGTCTGGTGGAAGTGGCCACTGCTTCTATCGATGAGGCAGAATAGCAAAGTCAAAAGGGGCACAGGCTTTCTGGGTTTGAATCCCAGCTCCATTGATGACTGGTGGCGTAAGTTGGCTTTACATAATCTCTCTGAGTCTCCGTGTCTTCACAGACAAAATAAGAATGGTACTTACTTCAGAGGGCATTGGAAAGATGAAATAAATTATTACATGGTAGGCACTGAGTCCCACATCTGGCATGGACCAGCGTCAGCTGGTGGTGGCAGCAGCAGCTGTGGAAGTATTTGCCCACTTGTATTACAGCCTTGGAGAAGGTTGTGACCAAGGCAAGTTCACCACAGGTGTCACTCTTGCTGCTACTTGGAGCCTCTCCCACACCACTGAGGATTTTCTATCATGGTGCCTATTGGGCACTTGTTCATTCCCTTAGTTTTAGGAATGACTCCTGGGTCATGTCACCAAGATTCTGCTCCATCTCTACCCAGGTATGTGGCTGCCTGCCTCTGCCATACCCAAGTGCCATGCAGGCCAAGTGGTAGACTACCATGGGACCCCAGAGACCCTTTTGGGGAGCAGCACAGACTTCCCCTCCTAGAAGAGGGTGAACAGTCTTGGCCCTGAAGTTCCACTTGACCCAAGACCAAAGCACCAGATGCTGGCCCCCCAGAGGGAAGGTATCTGGAACTCAAGGCAAATGGACTCCAATTCCTTCTCTCCCGAATTTGAATAAATGGACAGCAGAGCAGCCACAGAGGCTGGAGGAGAGGGGATCAAGGAAGACTCTGAAGGTCAAGTGAGAGCAGAGGGAGGAAGTGATACTTAATGAAGAGAAACAAACAAATAGCACTGAGTCTGCTGTTCCCTGGCAGGAGGGCTGCTGCTTCTGTCTTCCCTAGAAGCATGGGAGGGACTTGGAGGAAGTGTAAGCACAAAGCTTCCACAGCATCCCTATGATGCGCTATAACCCTTAGTAAAAAAAAGCAGACATCATTTACACGAATGATGTGGGGGTGGAGAATCTCAGCACCAGCACCGCGCAGCGCCCCCTCCTGCTCAGCAGCTCCTTCCTGGAGGACATATGAGGGACTGGGACCAGGGAAGGTCACTACGTGCTCCCTCTGCTCCAAGGGTGTTCCTCTGTCAAAGAGAATTTTCTGCCTAGCTAAAGAGGTCACTCTTCAATCAGGGGTCAGCTGACATGTTGTGATGAACTAATGGAAAGGGCTGAAACAGGTGAGAGAACACAGGCATGGTGCTAATCCCTTAAGCATGTCTCCTTACCAGTCTAGGCCTCGGGGAATCTGAATGTAGAAAGGGAGGAGAGGATTTGGAGCAGATGGTCTCCGGAACTCCTTTCACTTTTCTTAATCTCAGAGGTTCTCCTTTGGCCCGCCAGTCATTGACCTTCATAGTAAGCTGATCTACTAATATCAGGAAGCCCTTCACTTCCTAGCTTTCTCCTTCCCTTTGTTCTCTGACATAAATAGGGTCTGGGAGAAGACCCTCAGTTAGGGCATGAGGTAAGTATGATAAAACTGGCCGGAGTGGCTGGGCTTGGTGGTGCATGCCTGTAATCCCAGCAATTTAGATTCCAGGTTTGAGGCCAGCCTCAGCAACTCAAGGAGGCCCTAAGCAACTTATCCAGACTGTCTGAAAATAAAAAATAAAAGGGCTGGGGAACGCCTGAGAATATAGCTCAGTTGGTAGAGTGCTTGCCTTGCATGCACAAGGCCCTGGGTTCAATCTCCAAAGCCACAAAAACAAACAAACAAAAGGACTGGGGAATTAGCTCTGTGGTGAAATGCCCCTGGGCTCAATCCCCCTTTCCCCAGCAAAAGGGAAAAAAAAAAAAAAAAGAATTGGCCGCCCTGCTTACCCAGAATGCTGGGTGTGTCAGTCTAGCATGTTGAATTTACCTCTGTGAAAAGGAAAAATTTGGAAAGAAAAATGAAAAGAACCACTTCCTAGTAACCAAATGTGTCCTCTGCTTATGAAAAAGAGCTCAGCCCTGTTGGCTGATGGGTTAGAGGTGGGAGTGGGGAGATCATCAGGCCCTACCTGGGCCCTGGGGCCCTGGGAAGGCATAGGCCATTTTCATCCAGCTTCAGAAGTTTCCTTTTGTGGCACGATGGTGTTAAAAATATTCCTCCCTGAAGGTGCAACCGCAGCAGAGCAGATGTCCCTGACTGAGCACTTGGGAAGAATCTATTAAAAGGAACGTAATTAGGTTGTCATCCTGGGGCCTCCAAGCCAGGCTTCTGAACGCCATCTTTGTTGAAAGTTTTCCAGACGTAAAATATTTGCAGAACCAGATTTACCAAAGAGGCTGTGAATCCCCAGTAGGAATGGGCTGCATACAAGCAGCAAAGACAAATAACAGCAGGTCAAGGTGGACCTCAAGCCCTGAGATTCTTGTTTTGGTGTCTTTCTCCCATCATGGGTCTCAGCCTGGCTCCTCAACTCCCTCTCCCCGCCTCCTCCACATTCCCTGTCCCCGAGTCACAGTGTACTCTTAGGGAAAATCCTCTATCAGTCATTTACCCTTTAGCAGGAATGTAAGCCAAGCTCCCTCCAAGCTTTGAGATTCAGGCCTGAGCTTTAGAACCTTTCAGCAACAAAAGGCTTTGTCTTTTGTAAAAGGGCTGTCAGGCATGAGCAGAGGTGGGGGAGGGCCTTCCTAGTGACCCTGAAATGGCACCACAGGCAACCACCTACTTGCCTAAGTATAGAGAGCCTGCCCTGGTTCCTCGCTATATTCCACCCCATAGGCACATCTGCTGTCATCTCTCCCCTCCCTCCTGCTTGCTATCGCCTGCAGGCTCCTCTGTGCACCTGTGGGCAGCAGCCATTCAGCTATGAATGCGTCAACATTCATTGGGTGTCTCCCCGGCAAGAAGCAGTGCTGAGTGCTGAGGGTGCAGGGAACATGGACAGAAGAGATGCTTGTCATCATGATGGGAGACAACAGAGATGGAAAAGGACATTCATCGGGTGATTACAAAAACCATGAAAAATAATAACTGAGGCAAGAGCAACAACGAGAAGGAAGTATATGGGACTGAGAAGATGTGTCAGAGAGGAGACCACCCCGTCTGGGAAGTTAAGGAAGGGTTCCTGGATGCAGAGATGACTGAGCAGGGCATGGGGGCAGTGGGGGATGGGGAGTGGATATACACTCAGCACCTGCTTCCTTTAACTGGACCGCCTTGTGTAAAGACTCTGGTTGAGCTATCATGACTTCATGAGATCCTGCTCCTATTGGAATTTAGGAAACAAAGGATCGTAGTTACAAAAAAAATAAAGTAAGAATATAAAGGAGAATCAGAAACCAGGATACAAACCTGCAGGAGACAAACTTCATACAGATGGCAAAGCCAGAGAACTGACCTAGCCTCCTTTTCCTGGAGGCCTTCTTTGATATTCTGGCCTGGTTTTTACCCTTAGCAACATATCATGATTCTATCCTCAAGTCAAGAAATATTTTATAGTAGAATTTCCCTTGGCTACCTAATATTGCAGAGTAGAGAAAGCCACATTCCCCTCAATTAACCCCCTACTGTTGGGCATTTCACCTGCTTCCGTTGTTTTGCGAACCTCAGTAACTCCTTAGTGAATGAACATACTTGCATGTCATCTTTGCTTGCTCCTTTGACTTTTGCTTGGGATAAATTCTGCCTCAGACTAACAAATTTGAGGGTCAGCTTTATTAAACATTACTTGCTGACCTTGTATACCTGATCTCTATAGAGTTCTTTCCACTCTGCACAGGGATCCTGCTAGGTTCTCATTCATCAACTGAGCAACTCTGGAGAAAGAGATGGGAAACCCAAGGGGGTAGTGTTCTGTGCTTGTTGAGGACGGAGGTTAGGGTTGGCAGGAACGTTGACAGAGAAGATCCCGTCCCCATTGACTTCTTTGTCCACATATTCTTCCCCATCAACATGGATTGAGTCTGTCTGCACTAGGGAAGGGCTCTGTCCTGGTGCTCAGTACTCTGCCTCATCTGTGTTAGATGTGTCCTAAGAGTGGGAGGGGCTAGGACCTACCGAAGTGAATTCTGGGCAGAAACTGTTGGTTTTTTTTTTTTTTTTTTTCTGGAAGACTCAGAGCTCCCGGGAGAAATGTAGAGCAAACCAGAGAAGGTGTTAAAAGAGAGAGCCAATCCCTGGAGAGCATAAAGCCAGACAACAGAAGACCAATCAGTGGCAAAGATTTTGTTACAAATGTGTTGTATGAATCATCTACTCTCTGGGTCTTTCTTTCTCCAGCCATCAACCACATGGAGTGAATCCTCTTTTATCCCTACTTTACCAGGATGATTTGAAGATGGAGTAAATAAATATATCTGCTTAAAATGAGCTAATGAACATGAAAGTATATGGGAATATTCAGAAAGAAAGAAAGAAGCCCTGCCAGGCATGGTGGCACAGGCCAGTAATCCCTACTCAAGAGGCTGAGGCAGGAGGATTGAAAGTTCAAGGCCAGCCTGGGCAACTTAGGAGATCTTGCTCAAAATAAAAATAAGAAGGGCTGGGGATTTGCTCAGTGGGTTCAATCCCCAGGACCATGGGGATGGGGGTTGCGGGGGAGGACAGACTCAATAAGCTTACATTCTATCTTTTCTTTAATATTTATCATCAGAGCCTAGAACTGTGCCTCATACGTAACAGGCAATCAGTCTGTATTTGTAAAAAGAATGAAAGAATGCATACCCATTCACTGTCCCAGACACCATTCTAGGTGTTTCATAGGCATGCTCTCACTTAGCCCTCATAAACAACTCTCCACCGTAAGGTATAAAAAATTCTCATTTTGCAGTTAAGAAAGCTGAGGTTCAAACTGGTTAAAGTAACTTCCAAGCATCAGATAGCTAGTCTTTTTTGTTGTTGTTGTTGTTCTCATTAGTTATTCATGATATCAGAATGCATTTCGATTCCATTGTACACAAATGGAGAACAATTTTTCATTTCTTTGGTTGTACACGATGTAGCGGGGCACCATATTTGCAGTCATACATAGGGTAATGATGTTCATCTCATTCCACCATCTTTCCTGCCTCCATGCCCTTTCCCCTTCCCTCCCTTCCCTTTGCCCAATCAAAGTTCATTCTCCCCACAGCCCCACCCATTATGGGTCAGATAGCTAGTCTTTAACAGGATTTAAATTTGAATGGCTCTGATGTCATTTCCCTGACTCTCTGATGTCATTTCCCTGACTCTTCCCACCTGTTATATATTGCAGGAGAAAAGTTACTGTGATATGTGCTGATGTTGCTGTACATTAAACGAGATAATACTGTTGAAAGTGGTGCGCCTGGCATGCAGTTGGTGCTTCACAGATGTGATCTGGTATTATTATTATGGTGTATTATTTCCTATTTTTTTTTTTTTATGACCACGTTGTAAGTACCTTAAGGGCAGGGGTCATTTCTCTCACAAGGATGGGCAGAGTAGTTGCCTAACATACCGATTATTTTACAACAATCATAAAATGAAAGCCGAATTGCTTCCTTTAAGGAAGTGCTTTTTTGCTTTTTGGGCAAAGCAAATTTGACTGCGACTGTAATGAGAAGCCAGAGTAGGCCATGACTCTCTAATGGCTTGGAACGATGCTGGTCAATAGGAAAAGGGAAGAAAACGACATCAGGGAAGACAGAAGCAACCCGCAAACCGAACTCCTGGGGTCCTTGGACCTGATCACAGATGTCAGGCGGCCATTCTAACAGCCCCGCCCGCCCGCCGAGCCTGCAATCTGATAGGCTCAGCATATCAGAAGTAGGTGGGGCCTCGGAGAGAATTTAGCCAATCCTCTGGCTCCACGACTTGAGGCTTGGGGCCAGGAGGTGCCAAAGACCACATGGTTCAGGAACAGATTGGTTACTGGAGAACTGTTCCCTGCCCCACCCAGAGGCAATGCAGGGAAGGGACTTAGGAGTCTGTCTGACACAGGTTTTACTGGCGCTGAGCCTCAGTTCCTTCATCCACAAAATAGGATAATAGCCGGACGCGATGGCTTACACCTGTAATCCCAGCAGCTTGGGAGGCTGAGGCAGGAGGAATACAAGTTCGAAAGCAGCCTCTGTAATTTAGCGAGGCCCTAACCAATTTAGAGAGACTCTGTTTCAATTTTTTTTTTTTTTTTTTTGAAAAATGAAAAGGGCTGGGGGTATGGCTCAGTGGTTAAGCACCCCTGGGTTCAATCCCTAATTAAAAAAAAATGTTCCTTCCCTTTAGGTTGTAGCAATTCAATAAAATATGGAAAAGTGGTTAATTCAAGTACCTAACTCATTGCAAGTGCAATACAAAACAAAACAAAAAAACTGATGCCTCTAGATAGCAATCTGCCTGAAAGCAGGAAGATACATATGATTCACTGAGATTGCCCTGGCACGTTGATTGGTCATACAATGTTCCCTGAATGAATAAGTGCCTGAAATCCCTTCATTAATGCTTCATCTTTTCTGTCAGGCCTTGCCTTTCCTGTTTTTTTTTGTTTTTTTTTTTTTTTTATATTTATTTTTTAGTTTTCGGCGGACACAACATCTTTGTTTGTATGTGGTGTTGAGGATCGAACCCGGGCCGCACACATGCCAGGCCAGCGCGCTACCACTTGAGCCACATCCCCAGCCCTTGCCTTTCCTGTTTGAGGCCTCTCTGGAAAATATCTAGAAGGGTTATTCATTGTTTCTTTCTTCCTTCTGGAAGGGCCTGGGACAACATGGTGGCCAGGGTACCTGAGGAGGACAGGGGGTGGCTTTCATAATGAAGACAGACTTGTGGTGTTACCAGCCCCTCTCTGGCATGCCCGCATCTTATTTTGGACCTTCTCCTTGCTCCTGGTGAGCAAGGACCTGCTTTGGGCTATATAAAGGATAAAAACGATGGCATTGGGCCTCTAATGAATATTTGGGAGCCGGTCAAGTTGCCTTTAGGAGTGGAGTGATGTATTCCAGTTAGAATTAGGGAAGTGATAATTTAAAGAGGGGTCAGCATCAGGGCATTAAAATTAGAGTTTGGAAGTCAGTTGGAGTTAGGATTCAGAAATTAGTTATCATAAATTTCTGAGTGAAAGCCAGAGAGCTGCTAGTGTCTAGACATGGTGGAGGCCATCAGTTTGAGCTGAAATTTAAACTGTTCTGTTCCAGAGGCCTGTCTGGGAAGAAATTCCTTTGACTGGCTCCTCAGCAGGCCTGGTGAACTTACAAATGGATCAGGTTGAGCATCTACTGCAGACCAAGTGTAAAGTATAGAATATAGAGTCCCAAAGGTGTCTAGGATATAGCCCATTTTAACGAAGCTGGGGAGACCAATGTAGGCTCAGCCCTAGCCATAGCCTAGTGACTATGGGAAAATCAAAATCTCCTCACCTCAGCTCTCCCATCTGGCTTACTGATTGACCTAAGACCTTACAGGCTGGTTAGAAAACCAGAAATGAGGAGCTGAGGTTGTGGCTCAGTGCTAGAGTGCTTGTCTAGCACATGTGAGGCACTGGGTTCAAACCTCATCACCTACAACTAAAAAATAAAATTAAAAAAAAAAACACAGAAATGATCATGGAAGGAAAGGACTTTAAAGCGAACATGCTGTTTTGGTAGAATAATCAGAGAGAACCACAGGCTGTCTGGAGCCTGGCCCTCAGGGCAGGCTGATGTCCTCCTCTGCTTCACTTATACCAGGTTTGCCTGGTCTTGCCACACCCACCTAATTTTCCCTGAGACCTTTTTCAACAGAGACTTGCACCTCTGAACAGGAACTGACAAAGAAGCAACTCATACAAGGTTTCCAGGCTCCTGGTACTATATACACACATACCAGCCAGGCCCAGCTGTAGTGTGACCAATCCCATGAATCACTAGGCTAAAGCAGGACTCAACAAATATTTATCAAACAAGTGAATGAATGAATGAATGAGAAGATAGGTGAATGAGTGGCTTCAGAGAATGAGACTGCTTCCTAGTCTGAGTGCTCCCAGAGGAAGTCATCTGGGACTTTCCTAATGAGTACCCTATGAGGGAGCCACATCTTCTACTTTTCTTCCTATCCCCTGTGTCCTTTCTCCTCAGCTTTATTATGGAGGCAATCAGATTTTTGGGGGGGGACCCTCTATGCTAAAGTTCCACACGACAAATAGGATAACTAGTACAAAAGAGGGTCAAGAAGTATACGCTGTGGGAGGTCAGAGCCAGAAAAACTCACTAGGGGCTGAGAAGGTCAGGGGATGCTCCCAAGGAACCAAATAGGATTTGAAGCTGTCGTTGAGGGAAGAGAAAGATTTAGAGGCACAGAGGCAAGGGAGAAGGTGTTCCTCATAGGCAAGAGTGGGTGCACAGCTCCCAGGAGGGGGCCAGTTCAAGCTCTGTTTGCTGGAGTAGATTTAGCGTAGTCGTAGAGCAGAGTCAAATAAGAGTGTGCCATGTATTGTAAAGTAGTGTAGGGGAGGAAAAATAATTTCCCTTCTACCTTTCTGAGCTCCCACTCAGGAACTCCACAACAAAAGAAGGATTAACAAGAGAAAAACAGAAGTGCATTTGGGGGTCAGGGGTAGGTTTGTTTTGCTTGTTTGTTTTTTGGCTTGTTGTTCTGTGATGCTAGGGATCAAACCCAGAGATTTCCTTGCACATGCTAGGGAAGCACTCTACCACTGAGCTCCATCCCCGCCCCAGAAGTTAATTAACATGTAAGTATGGGAAATACACAGGAAAAAAAAAATTGAATAAATCTCAGAGATGGCTAGAATTCCCACTTAGCATCTTCAACAAAGAACAGCAGCACTTTAGAGAAGTGACAAGACAAAGGAAGAGGACCTTGAGTCTCTAGGGATGGCAGATTGTGGGAAGGCAAATAAATGGGAAAATAATGTTAGATAAAGGCTAGCTTGGGCTGGGGTTGTGGCTCAGAGGTAGAGCACTCACCTAGCATGCATGAGGCACTGGGTTCGATCCTCAGCACCAGATAAAAATAAAATAAAGATATTGTGTCCACCTATAACTAAAAAATAAATATTAAAAAAAAAAAAGGCTAGCTTGTAAAGCTTGTTATGTAGATTCCTCTGGTGCCATCTCCAGGCTGTTAAGGGTCTAAAGTTATCTTTTGTGATCCATCTTTGTTCTTCCTAGTAGAGAGGGGAAGAGGGATACCCTTGTTAATGTTCTGCTTTTAGGCAAATAAGGGGAATGCAGGGAGTTTTTGTATCTGCTCCTTCTCAATTCCCTTGAGCTCAAAAACTCCTTATGCCAAAGTGGCATATTTTGGCCTGCTCTGCTCCCCACTAGTAAGATGGGGCAATTCCATGGGGTTTTTGTTTGTTTTTTGGCTTGTTGTTCTGTTTTGGTATTAAGGATTGAATACAAGGGTGTTTTCCCATTGAGCCACATCCCCAGCCCTTTTATTTTTTATTTGAGATAGGGTCTTGCTAAGTTGCTTAGGGTCTCACTGAGTTGCTGAGGCTGGCCTCCAGTTTGTGATTCTCCTGCCTTAGCCTTATAAGTCACTGTAGTTGCAGGCCTGTGCCACCACACCCTATAGAGATTTGAATGTCAGGATAAGGGATTTGGACCAAGCACTAATGAGAGTGTGTCTGGAGTGGCAGAAAACTAGAGGGTATGCTGTGAGAAGGAGTGGGAAGATGGCCTGGGAAAGGGAGCAGCAGGTAAGTAGCAAGGTGAGTGGGGCAATTGGAGGTATGGGTCTTAGGCAAACAAAACACTTTCCATACCACTCATTCATTCATATACCGATCCATCCCTATCCGTCCAGTCCCTGCAAAAGTAAAAAGCCTGATGCCGTCCCTCCTTCTCTGGAAGCCCTGGGCTCTACTTCTGGCCCCAGGACAAGTAAGTCCACCCACCTAGAGATTGGGGCCGCTAGGAACTAGGGAGAGGGCTGGGGGTGAGATCAGCTCTGGTCTCTCACCTGAGGTTTTTCCTTCTTTATAAAACCACTAATCCTACATCTACACCCACCCTGACCACCCTCTCCCACCCGCCACAACTGGAGGAGAAGGAAGGGGTGATCTGCGGAGGGGGTGGCGCGTCCGGGGTAGCTTGAGAGCGGGGGACTAGATTGACCTTCTGATAGATAC
This sequence comes from Marmota flaviventris, assembly GCF_047511675.1. Classification (NCBI taxonomy): domain Eukaryota; kingdom Metazoa; phylum Chordata; class Mammalia; order Rodentia; family Sciuridae; genus Marmota; species Marmota flaviventris. Next base: position 37,853,685 of record NC_092511.1, read on the forward strand.
TGATGGGGCTGAGGCTGCGGTCTGGGAACGGGCAGATGGTGGCCAAGGAGCAGCCTCTGAAAGTCTTCCTGAGGTCCGGTGCAGCAGACAGCGTGATGCAGCGCTGGCTTGGAGACCCGGAGCCGGCGGCTCCTCTGCGCCCCCTGCCGCACGCCGGCTGTCACTGCACGCGGCGCCGCCCACCTGCGCTCCCCTCTCCACCTGCCTGCGGCCTCTGCGCACCTCCCCAGGAGATGGGAGGTGAGGTGGGAAATCAGGCGTTGCCGGAAATCCCCTTCCTGAGCGAGGGACTTCCCCAGTGCCTGAAATTCCACCATTGGAGATTCCATTCTCTGGAGGCGAGGAGAGGTGACGTCTTCCACTTTTAGTGTCGGGGTGTGCATGTGCGTGTGTGTTTAACATTTTTTTTTTTTTCGGTACTGAGGATTGAACCCAGGGCACTCTATTTCTGAGCTACATCCCAGTTCTATTTATTTATTTATTTATTTATTTATTTAAGATAGCCTCTCATTATGTTGCCCAGGATGGCCTTGAACTTGCGATCCTTCTGCCTCTGCCTCCTCTGTAGCTGGGATTACAGGTCTTAATTGGCTTTTGGAAACCGGGCTTCCAATCGGTTATTAGCCCTGAGGATTTCTTGGGAAAGGGAAGGAGCGCATAATCAAAGCCAATCATTTCTTCCTCAGCCAGGCGTGTATGAGTGCTCCTTTGTCAGGCCACACTGGAGATGACTCAGAACCAGCAGTCACACTGTCTGGACGGCTGGAGTGGTGAAAGGCTGGTTTCTACTATGGCGGTTTCTTTTTCATTAATCACTGGGTAATTGAGCCTCCCCTCCTCTGGAAAGTCTGTCTTGACTTTTTGGATGAACCTCTATTACAGTCAAAGTCAGTATCTCTAAGTTTAGCAAGGCAGGTTCTGTTTCCCATGAGGTTTGTGTGGTGTTTCCACATTCTTTTTGCCGGGGAGAAGGAGGAGAGGGGAAAAAAATAATGGGAGCAGACCCCGTTTCCTGTCCAATCAAAGACAAGTTCACACTGTCCTCAAGGGCCACTTGAATTGGTCCTACATTACCAAGGACCTTTGTGGGCACTCAGGAAGTCTGACCCATGGAAGTCTGCTCTCCAAAGAATACCCAGGAGGTCACCTGAGATCGTGAATGCTCTAAAACTAAATTAGACTGTCTCCTCTCTTCAAACCCTGGCAATGGCTCCCCATCTCCCTTGCAGTAAAAGCCGAAGCTCCTCTTGGCCTGCAAGGCCCTAAGCACTCCTGCCCCTGCCACTCCTCTCTGGCCCTCCCTCCCTTTCTGACGTTCCTTAAACACTAGACACACTTATATCTCTCTCTCTTGTGCTTGCTGTTTTCTCTGCCTGGAATGCTGTTTCCCCTCATGCCCACAAGACCCATTCTTTCATCTCCTTCAGGTCTTTATGTAAATGCCACCTTATCAGAGGTACTCCCTGACCATCCTGTCTAAAATAATGCCCCCCACCATTCCCTGTGACCTTAGCCTTCTTGATTATTCTGGCACTTAGCACTATCTGACATATTATTATTATTATTATTATTATTATTATTTTTAAAGGAGAAAGAGAGAGAGAGAGAGAGAGAGAGAGAGAGAGAGAGCATGAATCTTTTTTTGCAGATGGACACAACACAATGCCTTTATTTTTATGTGGTGCTGAGAATCGAACCCGGGTCCCGCCCATGCTAAGCGAGCGCTCTACTGCTGAGCCACAATCCCAGCCTTCTGACATATTATTTATTTCTGCTTATTTATATGCAGACTCTATAAGAACAGTGAACTCTTATCAGTTTTGTGCAATCCCCAGCACCTCGAAAACAGCCTGGCATATAGTCAATGCTCAAGAAATTGGCGAAATGAGTGGATGAATGTGTCAGGCACTAAGCCACATCCCTGCTCAGGCCATGAATAAGCCTAGGCTTCTTGAAGAACAGACTGGCAGACAGGCAAATCCTCACAAACCAGTGATGGGTACTGTGTCTACATCCAGATCTGTATGAGGTACACCTGGAGGCTCAAGGCAGGAGGACCTCATTCACTCTGGAAATAAGGTGAAAGCCTGAGTGTGAAGTCATGGGCGGAGAAGAACCAAAAAAAGGCATTTCATAGAGAAAACAGCAGGAGCCAAGGTGGAACTATTTGACAGATTCAGGGAGTGGCGGGTGGGCTGGCCACACCAACCTCAGGAAGCATGGCAGGCTTGGTGGGGGATAAGTTAGGAAAGACAGGTTGGGGTCATATTATGAAGGGGCTTGTTAGAATGATGGCAGTTGGCTCTAAGTCTCAGATCTGTGTCAGGCCAGTTTGGTAGGAGAGAAAAGGCAGATGCTTAAGTTCCACACAATAAAACACAATGGCATATCTAATACAAAAAAGGGTCAAGAAGTATACGCTGTGAGGGGTCAGAGCCAGGAGAAAACTCATTAGGGGCTGATAAGGTCAGGGGATGCTCCCCAAGGAACCAAATAGGATTTGAAGAGTAGGAATGAAAGAGTAGCCCCGTCCTCCTGCTGGGAAAGGCCTGGGAAAATTGCTAGGTGTCCCCAGATGGCCAGTCTGGGGCTGAGCACCTGTGGTAGCAGCCTGGTGGCCTGGCTTGCTTTTCTGGGACTGAGAGGCCTGGGTTACATCTCCACTGCCTTGATCACGAAGAATCCAAGTTTCAAAATGTCCTTATTTTGCAATCTTACTCAAAAGGGTGGAGAGTGGAAAAATTATAGACAGCAGCCACCAAGGGACCTTGTCTTAATATAACTGGTGACCTGGGAAACGACAGAGGCAGAAAATAATTTCCTTCTCAGATTGAGGGAACGAGAGGTCTTGTAGCAGCTGAGTCAAAATAAAGACTTCCTTCAAGGGGAGGAGAGTATTTGTGCATTTACAGGCCAGAAGATTCTTTTCTGTGCTTCCTCCCTTGTTATTTTGTCCCCACCCCCACCCCGCACCCACCTCTGTCCTTCATCCTTCTCTCCTTTCCCACTTCTTCCACCCACCCATTCCCTTGCTCTCCTCCTCCCTCCCTTGCTCTATTTCTTCAGCTTAAGTTCCAGACAGATACTTAAAACTGTCAAAGACTTATAAAAGGGAAAAGCATAACTCTTATGCAAATATAAAAATGAACACATTACAGTGATTTAACTCCTTAATTAATGAGGGATCCAGGAAAATATTGCAACCAGTTTACAGAATCCAGACACCCTAATATAATTTTAACCTGTCTTCCCCCACACCCCTTTTGCTGGGGATGGAATTTGGGGCTTCATGCATGCATGCTGGGCAAGTGCTCTCCCACTGAGCTACATTCCTAGCCCAATTTTATTTTTATTTATGTATTTATTTATTCATTTCTTTGTGTATTTATTTTGTAGTGCTGGGGATTGGCCCATGGGTGCTCTACCGCTGACCTATACTTACAGCTCTTTTTATTTTTTATTTTGAGACAGGGTCTCACTAAGTGCCCAGTCTAGCTTCAAAGTGGGCAATCCTCTTGCCTCAGCCACCTGTGAAGCTGGGATTATAGGTGTGCACCATGGCCTCCCAACCTTTCTTTTTATTTGATAGAAGCCATCCTAATGGGTGATATCTCATTATAATTTTTATTTGCATTCTCTTAATGTTGAGTATCTTTTTGTGTGCTTGTTGGCTATTTGTATATCTTCTTTGGAGAAGTGTTGAATTAGTTCCTTTGCTCATTATGCTATAATCTGGATTTTTATTTTTTTCTCTTTTGGTACCGGGGATTGAACTCAGGGGCCCTCAACCACTGAGCCACATTCCCAGTCCTGTTTTGTATTTTATTTAGAGACAGGGTCTCACTGAGTTGCTTAGCGCCTTGCTATTTGCTGAGGCTGGCTTTGAACTCTTGAGCCTCCTGCCTCAGCCTCCCAAGCTGCTGGGATTACAGGCATGTGCCACTGCACCTGACCATATTTTGGATCTTAAATGCTAGCCTGTGGCAATGTTGGAAGGTCGTGATACTTTTGGAGGTGGGGCCTACTGGAAGAAAGTAAGGACACTGGGAGCCTGCTCTTGAAGACATATGGATGCTGGCCCTTTTTCTTTCTCTTTGCTTCCTAGCTGCTATGAGGCCTCCTCAGCCATGTGTTCCTCCCATGAGTCAAAATAAACCTTTCCTCCTATTATGTTGATTATCTCAGGTATTTTGTCACAGTGATAGCTGACTAACATTGGTTGTTTGGTTTTTGTTGAGATTTAGGGGTTCTGTATGTATTTTGCTTATTCATTCCTAATCAGACATATGATTTACAAATTTTTTTCCTCCCACTCTGTGGGTCACCTTTTATTCTGTTGATAGTTTCAAACCTTTGACCCACAAAAGTTTTTTTAATTCTGTTGAAGTCCAATTTGTCTATTTTTCGTTTGTTGCCTGTCTCTTTGGTGTCCTATCCAAAAAGTCACTGCCAAATTCAGTGCCATTAAGATTTTCCTTATATATTTTTTTCTTTTTTTCTACCAATACTGACTTTCACAATTTCCCATCCTACAACTATTTCCCTGACTGCCCAACTGACACATTCTGCTGTGATTAAGTGTATATGATTAAGTCTCACTACACATTCTGCTATGATGAGTAAGTCTCACTTAAACCCTATAAAAATCAGACCCCAGCTGGGCATGGTGGCACGTACCTATAATTCCGGTGGCTCAGGAGGCTGAGGCAGGAGGATTGTGAGTTCAAAGCCAGCCTCAGCAAAAAGTAAGGCACTAAGCAACTCAGTGAGAATCTGTCTCTAAAACACAACATAGGGCCGGGGATGTAGCTCAGGGGTTGAGTGTTCCTGTGTTCAATCCCCAGCACCCCTGCCCCCCGCAAAAAAAATCAGACCCCTATAGTAACCAGTTGCCATTTTTCTTGCTGAAAATGTGCCCCTCCAGTGCTGGTCCATTGAGGTCTTTCCCTGTTTCATTTACTTTTGGTTTCAGAACCCAGGGATTCTCCACCACTGAGCTACATCCCCAACCCTTTTTATTTTATTTTGATACAGTACCTCACTAAAGTTATTGAAGCTGACCTCAGACTTGTGATCAGGTCTTGTCACAGGGTCAGGTCTTGTCAAAGCCTCCCAAATACCTTAGATTACAGGTGTGCACCACCATGCCTGGTTTCTTGCATTTTCTTCTCAGAAGTTTATAATTTTATCCCTCACATTTTTTTACATTGGGTCCACTTTGAGTTCATTTTTGTGTGTAGTATTAGGTAATGGTCCAATTTCATTCTTCTTCATGTGGATAGACAATTTTCCCAGCATCATTTGTTCCCAGCATCTAAAGTCCAAGTACATAATTTTGTTCATTTTGAATAAATAACAATTAATGACAGTAGTTTCAACACGGTTTTTGTTTTGTTTTGTTTTGTTGGTACTAGGGAACAAACCCAGGGGGTATTTTACCACTGAGCTACATCTCCAGCCCTTTTTATTTTTTTAATTTTCAGACACGGTCTTGATAAATTGCCCAGGCCTGCCCGTTGAACTTGTGATACTCCTGCCTAAGCCTCTCAAGTTGCTGAGATTACAGGTGTGTGCCACTGCACCCAGCAAAGAATGTTTTACTTTTACTTTTGCGACTCTCGGATCTGACACATAGATGTATTCTTATGCCTGGGAAGAACACGTGGCATGATTAATGAACCACAGAGGTGAAAATTGCCCCCAAATACCTTCAACAGCAGTGTCTCAAGTACACCATTAGTGTGCCACGTCTCTGCCTTAAGCATTTGTTTCTTCAGATCCTATTTTAAATCTAAGGGATGTAGAGGGGAATAGGCAGCCTGAAGGAGCAGCCCCCTCAGCCTCATCATAGCTAAGTCTGGCTGATGCTTTCCTGCCTGGCTGCCGGCTGGCATCCAGGTTACATGGCGGTGAGGCTCAGGAGTGAAGGGTCATATGGAAGCCCAGATCATGCAGGCTTGTTAGAGTCTGTAAACAAGTCAGGATGGCACCTGGCATTTTGCCAGAGGGAGTGGTTTGTGAAGTAACGCCAGCGAGCCATTAAGTGTGGAGATTCCTTATTGGTTGACTGCTGTATCGAGTTTATGTTAATTAGATAAGCTGCGTGGAATGTATAAATACCGCTCCTGTCCTACAATAAACAGCTCCCACTCCTGCTGTATCAATCTACACAAGTTGCTCATCACCCCCCGGTTATTTTGCTGCAGCCGGACTGTGGCAGATGGTGGCCCGTACGGGGAGCCCCGGGACACTGGCGGGGGGGGGGGGGAGTGACAAAAAAAAAAGCTGCCCGTCCATAGATAGGACGGGAACAAATCTGCTCATCCCTAGGCAGATAGGGCAAGAGGAAAAATGGCCATTTCGAGAAAATGGAGAAGATTGATGCAGTATGTTTGTGTCTTGTTTTGTCTCAGTGTATTGTATTGTCTTTGTGATGAAAATATGGAAGGGGTGAAAAGTAAATTACTAAGGGAAGAAGGCACCCCAGTGGAACCAAGAGCAGTTAGGGCATGTATTGACGGAAGCCCAGAAACTCTAGTCAGAAAGAAAAAGAAAGTTCAGAAGAAGAAGGATTATCAGGAAAAAAGTTGCAGCAAAAGGCTATTACTGAATACTTTGTGTTACCGGAGGGTGCATAAATCGGCACAGCGGCTGCCACGTGCGCAAGCCGGTCATGGCGCAGCAAGGTTTTTCCAAGTGGCGGCAGCGGGCTCTTCCCCCGCCCCCCGCCCGGGGAGCAGGACGCCACTGTGAGAGCCCAAATCCAAACCTGACCCAGAGGCACAGTCTCGCAGGCTCTTGCTCCCTGTGCCCAGTAGCAGTTTGAGTCCCGGACTCTCCCCGGGGCCATCTGGGGCTGGCCGGGGACGCTGTAGGTGGAAGACGGTCTGCGGTCTGCGTCCCTCAAGTTTGATCATTTCCAAGGCCAGTAACTACAATGGTTCTCCCACACCTGGAAGCTAATGAGTAATGAGCGCCATTAAGGCCTATTTCAAATGTAAAAAACCTTGAGATAATGTACTAAATTGTTCAGAAGGTTGTTTTCTTAGTGCCTGCTGGAATACTACAGGATTTTCTTTAGCCATCCGGAGTTCCTGCCTTCATCCCAGTGCTGGTGAGGACGAGGATGGAAAAATTCCCAGTGTTGCTGAGAACCGGACGAGACTTCAGATCAAACTAGCTTCCTGCAGAACTTATCTGGACTGTGATTTAAGCTAGCTGCCTGCAGAACTTACCTGGACTGTAATTTACCTGGACTATGAGTTAATCTATTTAGACACTGCTTTACCTGGACTGAGACAACAAACTGTAATCTACAACAAATTGTAACTCTTTGTATCTTTGCAAACGGTGTCATTGCTGGTATAATTTTTCCAAGGGCTTCTTACATAGAGCCATCAATTGGCTTGGTATTGTGGCATTTTGTATCCTCCCCTTCTGCTTGTAGCAGATTATTTATGGTGTTTGTGTAAAAACCACTATGGTTGTTATTTAAATTAAACAAAAGGGGGAAATGTTAGAGTCTGTAAACAAGTCTGGATGGCGCCTGGCATTTTGCCAGAGGGAGTGGTTTGTGAAGTAATGCCAGCGAGCCATTAAGTGTGGAGATTCCTTATTGGTTGACTGCTGTATCGAGTTTATGTTAATTAGATAAGCTGTGTGGAATGTATAAATACCGCTCCTGTCCTACAATAAACAGCTCCCACTCCTGCTGTATCAATCTACACAAGTTGCTCGTCACCACCCCCCCCACACACCCCCACCCCCCCCACCCCACCCCAGGTTATTTTGCTGCAGCCTGACTGCGGCAGAGGCTGATTGTGGCACCGGAGAGAATAAAAGTGCAGGAAGAGGGCTGGCAGGCCTCTTGGGCAGAGGTGCACTAGTAAGGGCCATTTAGGGGTGATGGCGGGTGTATTCCTCCTCCTTCCCCCTCTAAGCCTTACCTGGACACATGGGCAGGCATAGCCCAGTTAATTGCAGGGAGGCCTGGGATCTAGAACCAGAATTACCTATCAAGTGTGTTGAGGTGCTAGAGATCTAAACAGAGTGCCAGAAGGTGTGGCCAGGTTCAGGGAAGGTCTACAGTGTGGCTCAGAGACCTGGCGTCACTTGGAAGTCAGCTCCAGAGAGTCTGCAGAGGTAGTAGAGCCTCAGCACAGAGCCCTTCCTGGGAAGACTGTCCAGACCCCTGTTTTGGGAGCTGGGTGGCAGTAGCCCCCCACTACCAGGGAAAGGAGTGGACCTAGGGTCTCACGTGAGAAACCAGGCCACAGAGAGCCAATCTGGAAGTAGAAAAGGGAGTCCAAGGTTGGGCATGATAGTTGGAATATTTAATCACCAGTCTGATCAGACATCTACCAACGAAAGCAAACTGAGCCTTAGAACTGGGACAGGGCTAGGTGCAGCGGCACATATCTAATCCCAGCAAGTCGGGAGGTTCAGGCAAAAGGACCAATCTCAAGACCAATCTCAGCAACTTAGTAAGACCCTATCTCTAAGAAAAAATAAATAAAAAGAACTGGGGATGTAGCTCAATGGTGGACCACCCTGGCTGGATTCAATCCCCAGCATGGAAAAGCAGGGGAGAAAGAACAGAAAAAACTCAGGGTGCTCAAGAACAAACTAAGCCAGGGAGCAACCATTTCCTTTCTTGTCATAGGCAGGTCCTGGGGTGTGGCACAGGGACCAAGGGGTATGGGTTGACAGAGGGCACTCTAAGCTGTTTGTCCAGTGAGTGATATGACATTTCAGTGCAGTCAACACTATATTTCTGCAGGTTCCACATCCACAGATCCAACCAGCATGGATAAAAAGTATTCAAGGAAATAAATTGTGCCTGTATTGAGCAGGTACAGATTTCATTTTTGACATTTTTTTTTCCTGAATAGTGCATTATGATGGCTTTTTATGTTACATTTACATTGTATTAGGTGCCCTAAGTAACCTAGAGAGACTTAAGGTATACAGAGGATATATGTAAGTTATATGAAAATTCTACACTACTTTATTTATTTTTTGTTACTTTTTAAAAATATTTTTTAGTTGTCAGTGGATCTTTTATTTATTTATATGTGGTGCTGAGGATCGAACCCAGGGCCTCACACATGCCAGGCAAGCGCTCTACCACTGAGCCACAATTCCAGTCCTCTACACTATTTTATATGAGGGACTTGAGCATCTGTGGATTTTGGTATCTGAGGGAGGGTCCTAGAACCAATCTTGTGTGGAAAGAACATCATATTTTAGCAACTGGTACAATTGAAGTCATTCATTAGTGTCTGAGGCTTAGCCCCTGGTCTGTAGGACAAGTGGGTCCTGCCTTCCCTAAAGACTAGGTCCATCGGGATGGACTGAGTCAGAGCTGAGCCTGACCAGGGGACAATGGGCTTCTCATACACAACAGATGCACACGCACCCACATTCCCTGGAAACTTTAGGGGTCCTGAGTGGGATCTTTAGGATTTCTGTATCTGATTGGGATACAGGGGCTTCTTGGGGCTGGCAATTGCTAGAGGTATGTGAACCAGAGGGAACCAAAAGTGAAATTCTAAGGTGAGGTCAGCCTAAAGGGTAAGTTTCTAGGAAAAAGAGAGAACAAATAAGAATTGTGGGACAGGGTCAGTGCTGGGGGACAGGCACCAGAGCCTGGGGACTCTCCAGTGGTGTGTGGAGGAAAACCTATGGGTGACCTCTTGCCAGTGTTGCCAAACCCCTGAGAAAAGCTAGAAAGGGGCTGCAATCCACTTGGCCCTGTAGAGTCCATTCTGGATCAAGTCAAAGACATAGTGGTGCACGCCTATGATTCTAGCAACTTTGGAGGCTGAGGCAGGAGGATCACAAGTTTGAGGCCAGCTTCAGCAACTTAGTGGCTTGGTGAAACACTGTCTCAAGATGAAAACTAGACAGGACTGGAGATGTAGCTCAGTGGTAAAGTGCCCTTGGGTTCAACCTCCAATACCAAAAAAAAGAGGCCAGTCCATTCTGCCACGGGTGAGCAAATTCAAGTCCTCCCCTACTGGAAACATAAATGACTACAAACATGATTATAGATAGCAAATTCCTGATGGACAATGAAGTGATAGAAATGATTTAAGAAAACTTGTATCCAAGGGGGCTTTGTGGAGAGGGACTTCATAGAACTCAGGAGCTCTAGTGACCTCTCTAAATTCTGCCATTTACAGGCTGTGTAACCTCATGTGCGGCACTACTTGTCTCTGGGACACATTTCCTCCACCTGTGAATTGAGGCCCTGAAAGGACCTCAAGGGTAGGGTGTCCCTCATCAGAAGAGGCAGCCTGAGTAAGTCAAGGACCCATTAGGCAGGGGTGGCTCAGGGCACATCATGGTGGGATTTAGCTTCAGTATCTGAGAAGACTGGCCAACTCTCCCCACTATTAAAAACACCAAGAGTGGAACATGCAGTGGTGAGTGGGGGGTTTTTAGAATGTCAGTCTGCCCCCAAAATGCTCTGGTCCCAGACATGTACCAAATCCAGAAGCCAAAGGCAAAAGTATTATGAAACAAAAAAAACTTCAAGCTGGGTGCAGTGGCACTCACCTGTAATTGGGAGGTTGAGGCAGGAGGATCATGAGTTCAAAGAAGCCTCAGCAACTTATCGAGGCCCTCAGCAATTTAGCAAGATCCTGTCTCTAAATAAAATATAAAAAGGGCTGGGGATGTAGCTCAGTAGGTAAGTGCCCATGAGTTCAATCCCCAGTACCAAATTAAGAAGAAGAAGAGGGCTGGGGATGTGGCTCAAGTGGTAGCGTGCCTGCCTGGCATGCGTGCTGCCCAGGTTCGATCCTCAGCACCACATACAAACAAAGATGTTGTGTCTGCCAAAAACTGAAAAATAAATATTGAAATTCTCAAAAAAAAAAAAAAAGAAGAAGAAAAAAGGAGGTGGGGAAGGAAGGAATTTCAAGTTCACATTCTTTTCCCCTAAGGAGGTTGACTCCAAATTGTGTAGGCTTCAAACCTCACAAAACCTGGCTCTACCCCTGCCAGATGCCTGTGATTTGGAGACATTATTATGGCAGCTGGAGGACACGGATGACACCCTTTTATATCAGAGGAGCAAGACTCAGCCAGAGACGGGCAGGCCAGCTGTGCAATGGAGGCTTGATGGCTTGACAGGTGTTTATTCTTATCTGATAAAAACAATAATTCCATCCACACCTATCCCACTTTCACCTTCCACGTCCCAGCCAATCCTCCCCACAACCCTGTGAAAAGGACAGGTCTTACCACTTCCAACTTAGGTTGAAACTGAGACTCAGAGGAGCTGAGAGGCCTGGGTGGTTTGCAAGTCTGCCTGGAGCAGAAGCAGGACTCAAACCCAGGACTTGCTTATGACCAGCCCAGGGCTTTTCATTTTCCTGATTCAGAGCCAAACACAGTCATGCCAAAGTGTAGTGTAAAGAGAGTCACCCCTCTATCGCTGGAGAGGTGCTGAATGGCTGCCTGCCTGAGGCACAAACACCTCCTGGGGATAAAGGAAGCACACGGGGACATAAGGCACAGAATGTAAACTGGAATCATAGGGTCAGGAAAGTCCAAAAACAGTCAGGCACCGTGGTGCACGCCTGTAATCCCAGGGACTCGGGGGCTGAGGCAGGAGGATTGCAAGTTCAAAGTCAGCCTCAGCAACTTAGGGAGACCCTGTCTCAAAATAAAAAAATAAAAAGGGTGGAGGACATAGCTCAGTGGTTAAGTTCCCCTGGATTCAATCCCTAGTAACACATATATAAAAAGAAAAGTCCAATAAATTTGGGAGGGAAGGTCTTTTTACCATCTTTCCCTTTTGTCTTCCTGAACTTTGCATTCCTACTCACAACAAGTCATTTGAATCAGATCTCTTTATGGTGAACATAAATACAAATGCTCAAGCACAGTGGTAATAATCTCTCTATCATGTCTAGACTGGAAACAACTGAAGTTTTAAGGCCCCAACACACACACAATCACACACACATATTCACAAGGCCACATAAACAAACATGTACACACAAGCAACACGTCTCCCTGTGACACTTCCAATCTCTCAAAGTCACAACTACTTGAAAGAGGAAAATTCAGCCCCTGCCCCAAATCTGAGCCAGCTCTTTAGTGTTGGTGTTGCCTAGTGAGACAACCCCACCCGGGGAAGCTCAGGACCAAACCTAACAACCAAAACAACCAAGAAGGAAAACAGCTGCAGGGCTCCTGGCCCAGATGCTTTGTCCTAATGAGGTCACCTGGGACCCCAGCACCAGTCGGACCTGGTCTCACTGGAGAAATTACACACGTGGGTCCTCCAGGGCAGGAATCCAAACCTAGGGAGACCATTGTTGCTCTTCAGAGGAAACAGGGCTGGATTTTAAGACCTTACCTCAAAAAGTATCTATAGTTTCAATTCAGATCTCCCCAGGGTACTGAGATTCACTGGAGGGCATCTTTGAATAGTCCTATTACTTTCTGGCTTTAGCAGAACCCGGTCTTCATTCTCCAGTAATACGAAAAAATGGGTTCTCCTCTACCCACTTCCTGAATGATAGACTTTGATCATGTCCTTCACCCTTTTTTTCTTTTCTCACTTTTTTTGGGGGGGTGGTGGTGGTACTTGGGATTGAAGGGTTTTATACATGCCAGGAAAGTGCTCTAACATTGAGCTACATCCCCAGCCCATTTTAATTTTTAAATTTTAATATGTGGTCTTCCTAAATTACCCAGGGTAGGCTCAAACCTGAGCTCCTCCTGCCTCATTCTCCTGAGGCACTGGGATAACAGGCATATACCCCCACGCCAGACTGACTTTTGTTTGATTGACATCTCTTGCCCTGTGGTGAGCTGGATAAACACAGGAGTTCTCATTATTGGTTGAGCAATAAAAACATGGATATTAACAGACATAGCTAATTATTTCTAGGATCTTTCTTTTTATAAAGCATAGAAGTAGATCTTTCTTTTTATAAAGCATAGGTGCATAGACAGTATGCACCAAATAAGGTCTTTTGTGTAAAAAAATAAATGTCTTGCCTGCTTTCTCATGACTTTGAGAAGAAGGAAATATCGGAGAGTCATCAGAGGAGATTAAGTGCTTCTTTCAGAAAGGAGCACAGATGCTTGAAAACAAGGCAGAAGCCAGGTATGGTGGCTGTAATCCCAGCAACTCAGGAGGCTGATGCAGAAGGATTGCAAATTCAAAGCCAGCCTTAGCAATTTGGTCCAAAAAAAGGCAGAGCTGGAACATAGCTAACCGACTAACAAGTGTTAAACATATTTTATATGACATCATCATTATAGTGTAATACAGCACTTTCAGATGTGAGGAAGTTTGGATGTTTACTTAAAAAGCAAAAATTAACAGACTTTCAAGAAGAGTATTCAGTTGACATAACCATTTCTACTATCTGTGTAATCTTACACAGAATGTAAGTAACTTTTCATTACCCTGATAAAAAGCAGATTAAAATGTCCAAGATCAATTTATATCCAGACCTCTTCCTTTCATTATGCAGAATTTATTTTGCTTATTCATTTTAACAATTACATGTGTCTATATATTTAAACATATATAATTATACACAAAGTGACAATATTAATTAAAATTTCTAATCTTAGCTTTAAAATATAGTTAACCTTACATTACATACCACAACCAGCTTACTTCTTTATTGGTGTTTAAAAAAAGGAAAAAGCTGGGCAGTGGTACATGCCTGTAATCCCAGCTCCTCGGAGGCTGAGGCAGGAGAATCACAAATTCAAGGCCAACCTGGGCAACAGTAGCAAGACCCTGTCTCAACAACACCACAGCAAGAAGTTCAAAATTGCTTGGTGACGCAGTGCTTTTCTCTCTACTTCTCTGTGAATTTTAGACTTCTTAAAAATATGCACATAACCAAAGATTTCTTATTAATTAACTCACTATACTATCAGTTATAGAATGGGTTCTATTTAAAGTCTAAAAGTCATTTGAGGATCTTGAAAAATATGCTTAAGTTGCAACTGCAAAACAACAGAATCATTGCTGATATTAGAAGTTTGCCAGAGAGATGGCAATTTGAAATTTTCCACAGGCATTGAGAGTAAGGTAACAAAATCCAAATGACTTGATACATTTATCTGAAATTCACAAGAAGCAATCCACTTCTTTTGCTTTTTAATCAATACTTTAGTTATTATAATCAATTTAGTTGCACACACATATTTACACTCCCACAATCTTAAACATTTTGTGGAACAATGATCTAATCCATAAAACCAGTATAAAAAAATTACGAAGTTCAAATTAGGATTTCCAAACAAAACAAAATAAGCCCAAGTCTTATCTAATGAAATGTATAAAGAAAAAGATATATAAGTGTTTTTCTTGTTTGTTTTTTGTAATACTGGGGATACAACCAGGGCCTATTGCATGCTAGACAAATACTCTACATTCCAAGCCCCATATAACTGCTTTTAAACCCAAACTACCAAAACAGTATTGTCTATGTAAGGATTTATCTCTATTAGGAGTATTAGAGAATGTGGATTCAGATATAATTCACATTAACTTATTAAATGGAAAACATATTTAATTTGCTAGGCACAGTGGTGTCACTTGGCTATAAATCTAGTTACTTGGGAGGCTGAGGCAGGAGGATCACTTGAGCCCAGAAATTTAAAGCTAGCCTAGGCAACATAGTGATACCCCCATCTCAAAACCAAACCCCAAACCAAACCCAAACAAATAAACAAACAAACAAAAACAACTTCATAGAACTTTCTATACTTTTTTTTTTTTTTTTTTTGTACCAGGGATGAAACCCAGTGTTCTTTAACCACTGAGCCACATCCATTTTGAGAAAAGGTCTTACTAAGCTGCTTAGAGTCTCACTAATTTGCTGAGGCTGGCTTTGAACTCGTGATTCTCTTGCCTCAGCTTCCCTAGCAGCTGGGATTACAGGTATACATCACTATGCCCAGCTACATTTTTTTTTTTTAGTTGTAGTTGGACACAAATACCTTTATTTTGTTTATTTATTGTTATGTGCTGAGGATCAAACCCAGTGCTTCACATATGCTAGGCAAGTGCTCTACCTCTGATCCACAACCCCAGTCCCTACATTTTTAATGTCTATATATTGAGTATATATATATATATATATATATATATATATATATATATATATATATATATATATATATATTTAATTTTCTGTGTTGTGTGCAGGTTGGATACTGGAGATTTAACCCAGGGATAGTATACCACTAAGCTCTACCCCAACCCCTTTTTATTTTGAGACAGGGTCTCGCCAAGTGGCTGAGGCTGGCCGCCATTTGCCATGCTTCTGCCTCCAGCTTCCTGAGTCTCTGGGATTATAGATGTGTGTCACCATAGTGGCTTTTTTCTGTATTCTTAGTGTTCTGCCATTCAGGGCTTGGATCTTGAAGAGCCTCTCCCAGGCCTAGCTAATTCCTAGAAAGCAAACAACTCCCCTGCAAGAGAACTTGAATATACATACCAACCATTCCAGATCCCACACCCCCAAGCATCTCCTTTATCAAACTCACAATCCACATCAACATTCCTTCTGCCCCTAATCACTCCAGGACAAGGACCAACTGGAAAACTAGGGAGCACTCCTGTAGCCCAGGGCCCACCAAAATTTTTCAAACTATCTAATCCTAAACTTATCCAATGTACCTACCCTGCCTTACCCATCCTATCTGTGAAGACCCCAGTAAAGGCTCTTCCTCGGCCTCCTGACCCACCTTGGTGCCTTGTGTGGCCCTGGGTGATGTGCCTTGCCTCCTGTTTCTAGGGATCTGTGAGTATAAATTCCTTGCTCCCTGACAATCATTTCTGGGTCTGCATATCTTATCATACCTGATTAAAACAAATCCTAAGTATAGTTGCAGAACAGACTACTATTAGCTTGATTTTATACTTGTATTCTTTTTTTTTTCTTGAGATCCCTGTGAGTACAAATAGAAGATTCCTATGATCTGTTGGAAGAGATTTGAATAGGCCACTCCAAAAGTCTACCTCTTTAGCATGAAGATTATTTTGAGCTGAAGGCAATTAAGACACAGCAGACACAGGAAGAATGTTGTACATTTCCTTTGTGAAGGTAACATAAACTTCTATTTGTAAAGGATCTCCCTCTTCCATACCAGGAAGAGGAGAAATACCTTTAATCACCTTAGAAGACTTCCATTGAAGATGGCACAGACCTGAGTCTGTGTAATAAAGTTTACTTGACAACCTTATCTACTATTAGTTTCCTAAGTATATTTACCTTCCACAATGTACTGTCCTTCAAACTCCTTTTCCTTTATCTAGTTACTTGTGCACAATTTATCACCCTTTCTTAAAATGATATATAAGCCTTGCACCTATCTACTTCTTTGGGTTTGCACTTCTTTTTTTGTGTAGTCCTTGCACATAGAATTTTAAATATCAATTCAATTTATATACCTTTTCTCTTGTTAATCTGTCTTTTGTGGGCTTAATACACAAGCTCCAAGCCCAGAAACTAAGAGGGTAGAGGAAAAGGTTTTTTTCCCCTATACTCTTAATCAAGCTAACTCCAAATAAGCTAACCACAGGGTCTTGCTAAGTTGTCCACACTGACCTCAAACTTGTGATCCTCCTGCCTCAGCCTCCCAATTACTGGGATTACTGGTGTGTGCCACTGCACCTAGCTCCATAGAATTTCTTAAAGAAATATTGACAGATGCCTGCAAGCCCAGATTTCTACTTTGGCTTTTGATGCATCCTTGGGCTTTCTAGCACAAGTAAGGGGACCATTGTCCCTTACCTCAGAAGACATTTCAACCTCCAACCTTGTCTACCAAGTCTTTTGTCTGGACAGCACCTCTGAGTCCCAGAGGAGACATTTCAAACTCTTCATTGACTCTTCATTGAAAGATAATTAACTAGGTCCTTCAGTTTCCAACAGGCACCCAGACATGACCATCTTTTTGAAAAATGAAGACATGTTAGCCAAAACAGACAGACAGGTATGATCATCAGCTTTTAATGCCTACAAGCTCTGAAAATTAGCCAAATTTGCCATAGCTTGGCAAAAATTCACTGGTTGGTTGAAGGCACTCTAAAACAGGAAGGCGGGGCACAAAGGAAAGAAGACACAAAGAATCTCATTATTTACCCGCACCAGGTCCTTGATCTTGGGGCTGTTCTCTACTGCATTTGAGTTTTTGTAAGGCCAAACTGTGAAATTGTTAAAATAATAGCAACAATCTATCATTCCTTCAAAAATCGGTTGATCTTCAGCTATTAGTAAATGTTCTGATAGCAAGTCTATTAGCAAACGTTCTCATAGGATATGAAAAAAACATAATTGTTTCTCTGTTGTTTTTTTTTTAGAAAGAGTGAGAGAGTGAGAGAGAGAGAGAGAATTTTAATATTTATTTTTTAATTTTCGGCGGACACAACATCTTTGTCTGTATGTGGTGCTGAGGATCGAACCCGGGCCGCACGCATGCCAGGCAAGCGCGCTACCACTTGAGCCACATCCCCAGCCCAAGTTTCGCTGTTTTATATCAAAATTTTATATAATTTTCCCTGGACAAAACATCTTTTCGAGAGAGTAGAAGCAACAACCACAATTAAGAGTTTTTTGTTGGTGTTGTTCCTAAGAAGTGTGAAAATATCCCCAGATTATTTAAAAACAATCAGAAATTAAAAGTGTTTATAGGCTTTGAGTTCAAAGTTCCACATCTGAAAGCCTGGGCTACAGGAGTATTTGGAGATACATGCACCCAAAACTCATGCCCAGAGATATTTATCTCAGTGCCCTTGAACACGGTAAAGGAAAACAACAACAGTTTTGCAAGAGAAAAAGTGAATTTTAATCAAATACAGGTGTTTACAAAGAAATACAACTCAAAGGGGTGGATACATTTTGGATCTGATACACCATCTTAATAGGTGAAGGGGCCCCGAGCACAATTGCACATGCTTGTAATCCCAGCAGTTTAGGAGGCTGAGACAAGAGGATTGCAACTTCAAAGCCAGCCTCAGCAATTTAGCAAGGCCCTAAGCAACTCAGTGAGATGGTCTCTAAATAAAATACATAAAAATGCTAGGGAAGTGGGTCAGTGGTTAAGCACCTCTGGGTTCAATCTTCAGTACTAAAAAAAAAAAAACATAAAAAATAAAAAAAGTTTCAGGAATGGAAATAGGCATTTACTGAGAGTACAATGATGTCTTAGAAAAGATGAGGAGAAAGTGCACTTTTAGAAAAATGCATGACTTTTAGGAAAAATACATGGGCTCTTAGGAGAACAAATGGGGAGTATGATAGTTTTGTGATAATGTCTGCTTGGTGCCAATTTATCCCCCAAGATTAGAGTTGTTTCCAGGGAAGGGCTTTGTGACTATTAAGTTTTAGGAGGGAGATTCTGCTTTTAGATAGATAAGAAATTTCAGGAACTCAAAAGCCTTTAGATCTAAATTATTTCTATGCCATAGTGACTGCCTTTTTTGGTACTGAGGATTTTTACCTGGGGTTGCTCTACTGCTGAGCTCCATTCCCAGCCCTTTTTATTTTTTATTTTGAGGCAGGGTCTCACTAAGTTTCTAAGGCTGGCCTCAAACTTGTGAACCTCTTGCCTCAGCTTCCCAAGTCACTGGGATTATAGGTAAGATGTGCCTAGAGTGGCTTATTCCAGATGCCTTAGATATTCTCAAATCTCAGGGCCTCAAAATTACCTAATAATGATGAGTGTTCTTTGTCTATGGTTGGGTGTTACAGGGATAGGTTGAAAATTTGGGAGTAAGGAAATTAAGATTGCTCCAGATGTTGAACTACATAAACCCAATGACTAATGGATCAGAGAACAGATATGCAAAGTCACTGAAAGACACTCAGCCGGTCAGCAAGATTTGACTGCAGCCTAATTAAAACATATCTAAATGATATATCTAAGGAAATAATATGTCATTTGGGAGGAGGAACTGAGTTTTCCCCTCCCAAGTAATTGCATACTGTGGTCCCCTATTGCTCATCTGTAACACAGACTTTGCACAAATGTTTATGAGTTTGAATTGGAATGTACATGAACAGTGTCCCCATTTACTGAACACCAGATGCCAGACATTGTGCTAGAAATTATGAGTATGTTATTTTATTTGAGGTTCACAATAGTCTGACGTCACCATTATTAACAAATGTTAAGCAAGACAAGTGTGTTGCCCAAAGATGGCCAGCTATCCTGTGGCAGAGATAAGACCGGTTCTGAGAATACCAGCTCATGTGCTCCACGTGGTTATTCCCGCCTCCATTCCAGGTAGCCTTTACCAGATCCTGAGTGGTTTGCTCCAATTTCCCTGGCCAACACTTTTGCTTATTGTGACAGTGAACCATAGAAGTGGGAATTAAACCCCCACCCTCCAACTTCTCATTCAGGTGACCCACAGGAACATAATTGCAGGGTCTTCAGCATCCAAGATCCCTAAAACCTAGGTGGTAGCACACCCAAGTGTCACTGTGCAGAGAAGCTACAAGGTCCCTTGCTGAGTGCTGTTTCTGTTAAGCAACTACCTGGTGATAGAGAGAAAAAGGAAATTTTTAGTTTTCTCTTTTCCCACAAAGATTCAATAATTTTCTGTGAAATAAACTGATAATAGATTAATAGGAGAAGAGTCATAACAACTTTATTAATGCACATTCACAGGGAAACATGCAAATATGAAAGTTTACCAGGCACAGTGTCATATATCTGTAGTCCCATCTACTCAGGAGGCTGAGGCAGGAGGATCACAACATTGAGGCCAGCCTGGGCAATTTAGCAAGACCCTATCTTAAAATAAATAAATAAATATCTCAAAGAAGGGACCAGATGGTTGTACCTTCAATATTCTCTTCATAGGGGAGGGGGAAGTAGTGCGGAGAGCTGTAGGCAATGTTAGAGGGAGTACAAATAATTTTTAGAGAAGTGAATGAGACTGGAGAAAACAGTGGCCTTAGTCCCAGGCCACTGTTTTTGATTTTCAGTCTCTTCTTGTGATATGAATTTAATTTTTCTTGGTTAATGAAATTTCAATAAGAAGACTGAAGCTAGTTGTACTCTACTTCGATGGATCCTGCTTTTATCTTTAAATTTTATTATTTATTTTTTATTTTGAGACAGGGTCTCACTAAGTTGCAGAGGATGGTCTTGAATTTATGATCCTCCTGCCTCAGCTTCCCTAGTCACAGGGATTACAGGTGTGCACCATTGTGCCTGGCTATTATTATTATTATTTTTTAAATATATTTTTTTAGTTGAACCCAGTGTCTCACACTTGCAAGGCAAGCGCTTCACGACTGAGCTTCAGCCCCAGGCCTTTTTTTTTTTTTTGGTGCTGAGGATTGAACCCAGGGTCTTGTGCATGCAAGGCAAGCACTCTACCAACTGAGCTATGTCCCCAGCCCCTTATTGTTATTTTTTGAGATTGGGTCTCACTATGTTGTCCAGGCTGACCTTGAATTCCCAATTCTCTTGCCTTAGCCTCCTGAATAGCTGGAATTACAGATGTGTACCATAATCCTTGGATCCTGAATTCTGTTTTTAGGTAGATCTGGGAACTTTGGAAGAGAAAGATGATTAGGAAAAGAGAGGTCAGAGGGAAGGTCAGAGAGAAGCTGAGGCTGCCAAAGTACTGCACTTTGGGGTGCTATTTTCTGAGCCCCAACAAAGGGAAATCGTTAAACCTCTCTGGACCCAATTTTCTTATTTTAAAATGAGCACACTAGTCTAGATCATTGCCCAGCACTCCCAAGGCAAAAACCTCAGGCTGGGGTTGTGGCTCAATGGTAGAGTACTTGCCTAGCATGCATGAGGTACTGGGTTCAATCTTTAACACCACATATAAACAAATAAACAAAATAAAGACATTGTGTCTATCTACAACTAAAAATTTTAAAAAAAATAAGGGCAAAATCCTTTGTAGGGGTAGAGGTTGCAAAGAAGAGAGCCTGAATCCTCACTGAAGTTTTTCCAAATCCAGTGATGGAGCTATTTTTAGATTTGATCAGGTTCTCTCATGAATGTTGCAGGATGGTTTTCTGGGTCAACCCCTCTCAAGTTAATTGTCATCTAATCCTTGACCAGGACAGTTGCCCTGATATAATGACAACTTTTCCCATACTAACATTGGCTATTTTGAGATTGGTTTGCCCTTATATGACTGGCTTTCAAAGACTTGTGGTAAGTACACTGAAGGAAATAGTTCTACTCTATCATGTGAGAAGTTTCTCCTCGTCTTCTATGCATGTATTCATTCAGTAATTTTCAACATATCTATCTATCTATCTATCTATCTATCTATCTATCTATCTATCTATCCATCCATCCATCCATCCATCCATGCTGGGGATTGAACCATAGGACCTTGTACATGTTAGGCAAATACTCTATCACTGAACTACATCATTCAGTAATTCAGTTTCTCATTCAGTAATTTTTTTTTCCTTGTGTGCCTATTTTGCACTAGGAACTCAGCATATAGTGCTCAGGGGCTGGGGCTATCTCAGTGGCAGAGTGCTTGCCTAGCATGCATGAGGCACTGGGTTCCATCCTTAGCACTACATAAAAATAAACACTAAAGGCATGCTGTCCATCTACAACTACAAAAAAAAATTTTTTTTTTAAATACAGTGATGAGCAAGAAATAGATAGGACCCCTGCCATCAAGAGCCTCCAGTCTATTGGGGAAGAATCAAATAACCACACAAAATTTTGTCACTACTGTAACAAGTGCCATAAAGGAAAAGTGTGGGATACTCTCAGAGCCTACGATGATCAGAGAAGGCTTCTTTAGGGAGGCGCTGTTTGAAATGAATTCTGAAGAATTTAGGAATTAAATAGGTGCCCAAGCACAGAAAATCATTCCTTACAGAGAAGAGTATGGGCAGAGGTCTATAACAGGAGGAGTCATAAAACAAAAAATAAGCTAGTACAGTAGAAAACAGAAATCAAGGAGATGTCAGGGAGAACAAAATTTTCCCTCTATCCTCTTAGATTTTTTTTTTTTTGGAAGGTGGGGGGGGGCATTGTCTGTTAATTAAACCAACAAAAACAGATTATCAAGAGAAAAAGACCCCTATGCCTATAGGAGCTTACAAAAGAATCAGCTCAATAACAGGTCTTAAAAATTGGAGGATTTTATACCCAGCATGATAGGGAAAAGGGAAGAAAGAGAAAAAGGTTCTATTGGAAGACAATATGGGTTTCTAGAACAAATGGGAAATAATAAATTTTATGATTATGCTTGTTCATGCAGGTCTGCGTGGTCTTTAAATTTCCTTTAGTGGCCATTAAATGTCCCTGAAAGGGGATTTATGTAGATTTACTCTTAATCTCCTTCCTGGGCATGAAAGCAGCCCTGAAAAGGAAATTTATGAAGCCCCCTTTCCCAGATGTTTCTGCTTTTAATCAGATAAGGGAAGCTCTGAGAAAGCTTCTCTCTACTTCTGTTGAATCCCAGTATCTTTAGCTTCAAAGAACCAACTCTGGAGTCCTAAGGGGATCCCCACAGGGGCCTGATGCAAGGTGATGACAGAGAAGTAGCAGGGGCTACATGACAAACGACATTGGTATGTTAGTTTCATCCTTGTCCTGAGAACAGTGGGAAGAACTAAAGTGTTTTAAGGAAGGGAGTTGCAGGGTGGTATTTGTACTTGTTGAACTTGGGGTGCATTTGAGAACTCTAGGAGTGGATGATAAATAGGCATCTGGAAGTACCAGTCTGGAGAGCTCTAAAGATCCTCATATGAGTCATCTATGTGTAGATAGTAATTATAGACCAATGTATGGATAAGACTGCCCAAGGAAAAAATGTATAGGAACACAATGTTCCTTCCCACCCACCTGTAAAATACCAAAAAATAAATTAATTAATAAATAAAAATTCAATTAAAATTTAAAGAGAGAGAGAGAGAGAGAAAGTTATAGGGAAGGAAGGCCAGCTTGCAGGAAACCAGCCCATTTCTAGTTTTGCAAAGAAGACCTCTATGAAACTGTAACTATATTATTCATATGAGTCTTTGCAAATCAGGCCTTGGAGTTGTCTCCTCATCTGACAAATTAAAAATCTCTGCCTTGGCTACTTTAAAGAAAACTCAAATGGATCTGAAAATTCTATGAAAATACAAAGCATTATAATATGTTTTTTTGTTATCATTGGCCAAGAAAGGCAAGAAAGTGAAGAAGAATCCATGCGTGGCGATGCACGCCAGCAATCCCAGGGACTCAGGAGGCTAAGGCAGAAGGATGGCAAGTTCAAGTTCTCAGCAATTTAGCAAGTCCCTAAGCAACTCAGCAAGACCCTGTTTCAAAGTAAAAAGGGATAAGGATATAGCTCAGTGGTAGAGTGCCCTTGGGTTCCATCCCTGGTACAAAAAAAAAAAAGAAAGAAAGCACATACTAAGCTTCAATACCTACCCTAAAGAGCTTAAACCAAGTATAATATAATAACCATCTTACAGGGCATTGCAAATGGGAAGTAGCCAACCTTGCTTCTGGGGACAGTCAGCGACACCCCCTCCTCCACAGAAAATCTTAACTAAGCTTCTCCAGAAATCTTGACCATAATTGATTTTAGGACTATAAGCAAAAGAGTCTCTACAAAAGAGTTCAATGTAGGTAAACTTCCTATTTTCCTGTTGCTTTATCTTACTTGGCCACTGGCCTGGAAGAAATCAGTACTCCAGGTGCTGATCTCCCCTTTACTAGTTTTTCACAAACATTTATCCAGCATAGTAGTTTGTAGAAGTGTGTTTGCAAATGCAAAATGTTTAAAAAAAAAAAAAAAAAGACAGATCCTTTAACAAGGCCTCTGGCCTTGAGCTGGGGCTTCACAGAGATGTCTACATTTCTAAGATAAGAGAAGTTACCAGTTGGGCTCTTTGGTGACAGTTGGCAGGGGGAGGAAAGAAAGGGGAGGAGAAAATGCTCTCCCCTTCTCAGGCACTGTCCTTGGGTTCATTTGCCCAGAACAGTGAAAGAAAAAGCTGCTTTTGGGTGAACTTCTTCAGACTGTGAACTTCTGAGCCCCTCCCCTCACACGCTGGGTATGAAGTTTGGAAACGACCTGAACTCGGGGTTCAGGGAGACTGACTGATTACAATGAAAGCTTTGCCCTTTGAACCTGGCTATAGCTAAATAAACCTGCTTCCTGTTCCTATTTGGTGTCTTGCCTCGTCTGTCCCCTGCAACAAGGTTATAGTGACTGGGTGGTTAAGGACAAATTCACAGGAGAGGAGAAGTCTGAGCTTTAAAGGAAAGGTAGGGTTCTGACAGGTGCTTAGAGGAATGTTCCAGGCAGAGGGACCCACATGAGCAAAGGCAAAAGGTACAGAGGTCAAAATGAAGACAGGCAGGTTTAGGAATAGGGGCAGGACCTGCCTGAAGGGAGCAGGAGTATGTGTTGGGAGAGTGGTTGGATGGGTGGATTATGAGCACATAATGGAGAGCATTGGTGCTGATCCTGCCGAACCCAGGGTTTGTCAACCTCAGCACTGTTAATGTTTTGGACCAGATTGTCTGTGTGTGTATGTTGCATTTTGTTTTTGTTTTTTGGGTTTGTTTGTTTGATTGTTTTGGTACTGAGGAATTAACCCGTAGGTACTTTACTACTGAACTACAACCCCAGCTCTTTTTCTCTTTTTTAATTTTGAGACACATTCTCATGAAGTTGCTTAAGGCCTCACTAAATGGCTGAGGCTGCCCCCCAATTTGCGATCCTCTTGCTTCAGCCTCCCCATCGCTGGGATTACAGGTATTCGCCACCGCCCCAGACCCAGATTGTCTTTTTGTGTGTGAGGTGGGGTGGTGTAGGGAGGAAAGGGAAACCTCTGTACATTGTTAGCAGAATTCCTGTTTTCTACCTGCCTGACACCAGTGGTACCCTTGCCCCTTCACAAAACAAAATGTCTTCAGACATTGCCAAATGTCCCCTAGGAGGAAAAATCACTCACTGGGTTGAGAACCATTGGTTTAAGGGATTGTTGTGTGTGTGACCTGTGTGTGATTTTCTTGGGGTCTGCAGGTCTATTGTGAATTGACTTTGTTTTTCCATACTCCATCAGGACTTCCATGAGCCTGGCCCAATGACAACGACTTGCAGACCATAGAGAAACCAAACTCCTACTGAACCTCCAGGCCCAGTTTTGGGTGGTGTCCTTATTCACAGCCCAGAGGCTTCAATGCCACTGGGGTGGGGTTGGGAAGAGAACAACAGGTCAACTATAGCAGGCCAAGAACTAACAGGGTGGGTTAGGGTTAGGGTTAGGGTTAGGGTTAGGGTTAGTGGAGATAAACCCCTAAAACAAATATATAAACAAAAATACATTTTAAAAAATTCTGAAGCAATTTAATATGAACATTAAGAATGATAGGAAGGGGCAGAATGGCGCACACCTATAAACTCAGAAGCAGGAGGATCAAGAGTTTAAAGCCAGACTCAGCTTAGCGAGGCACTAAGCAACTCAGTGAGACCCTGTCTCTAAATAAAATACAAAATAGGGCTGGGGATGTGGCTCAGTGGTTGAGTGCCCCTGAGTTCAATCCCAGGAACTGCCCTCCCCACCAAAAAAGGAATGATGGGAAGCTGGGCATGGTGGCACACATCTGTAATCCCAGCAATTGAGGAGGCTGAAGCAGGAGGGCTGCAAATTCAAGGGTGGCCTCAGCAACTTAGTGAGACCCTGTCTCAAAATATAAAATAAAAAGGACTGGGTATGTAGCTCAGTAGTAAAGTACACTGTGTTCCACCTCTAGTCCTCCAAACAAACAAACAAACATAAAAGCATGAGGGGAAAATGTTCTCTTTCCTTCTGAACATCAAGCCCATTAGCAATAAAATGACTCATTGTGATTGTCATTGTGATAGGCAGGGAAATGCTGTCAATTAGTCCTGGCATCAACCAGCTAGAGCCCCACTTAAGGCCAACTGAGATGTCCAGAGGATTGTTTGCTTGCCCTCTGTACCAGGCAGGTTGTTGATGGAGGAACTCTGTGAAAATGTTTACCATTATTCTGTGTTTTCCTAATTAGAGTTTCTGGAAACATGACATTTTCTCAGGACCTTGATATGAGAAATAGAAAGTCAAGGGCTGTGGCAGGACAGAGCTGTGTGCACCTCTGTGGCCTCCCCTCCCTGTAGGCCTTTCAGCAACCTGTTCTGTTCCAACTTTATGTAGAAGGAGAAGCTTGTGAAATACCCCCATGGTGCAACCTGGGAATCTTTTTAAGATTTCCTATTACTAAGCCGGGCCTTACTTACTAAGGTGGCACTATAATCCCAGAGACGCAGGAAGCTAAGGCAGGAGGATTGCAAGTGAGGCCAACCCAGCCAATTTAGCTACAAGACATTGTCTCAAAATTAAAAATAAATAAATAAATAAACAGGGCTGGGGGTAGAGCATAGTTAGAGCACCTCTGGGTTCAATCCCCAGTACTAAATTAAAAAATAAATTCTTATTAGGATGTTTGAAAGTCTACATCTCCATGATAATGATAGCTAGTGTTTATAGAATATTTTCTACCTTTAGAGTTGTGACCAGACCCACAGCAGGTGAGGAAGCTGAGGCCTACTGATGGTAGGACTTACCAATGGTAAGTTGTTCATACAGACCGAATTCAGTCTGTATGCCTGGGGAGTCCCCTGAACTTACACATGACCCCAGTATTCAGCAGTCAGGCTGATGAAGCATCCCTAGCCTTCACAAAACCCACCTCTGTCCATGCAGATTTATTTTAGCTAGGCGTGGTGGCGCATGCCTGTAATCCCAGAGGTTTGGGAGGCTTAGGCAGGAGGATTGAGAGTTCAAAACCAGCCTCAGTCTCTAAACAAAATACAAAATAGGGCTGGGGATGTGGCTTAGAGTTTGAGTGCCCCTGAGTTCAATCCCCTCTCCCTGAAAAAAAAAAAAGTTTTGTTTTATTAAGCCCGGGGACTTTGGTCTGAGTCCCCTCCCTGGCTGGCCCCCATCTATTAGCAACTGAAAATTCACTACTGTCTCCCTCTTGTTCCAAAAAGCACTGTACTTTTTTTTTTCTCCCCGCAATCCTTAGTGGTGGTACTGGGGATTAAACCCAAGGGTTTTCTACCACTAGGCTACCTCCCCAGCCATTTTTATTTTTTATTTTGAGGCAGGATCTCACTAAGGTGCTGAGGTTGGCCTCAAACATGCAATCCCCTTGCCTTAGCCTCCCAAGTCACTTGGATTACAGGCCTGTGTCAACACACTGGGCTTGCACTTTTCTATAAGAAAAAAAAAAAAAAAAGGTTTCTTCGGGTTATTCACTGTAGAAAATTAGGAAAATCCTAAAATGTGCAGGAGGGAAATAAAATCATCCCTAAATACAAAACCTTGAGAAAATTTTCTGTAAACAGTTTGGCATATTTCCTTCATGTGCAATGTGGGTTTTGGAGGCCTGCTTTTCCCAGCCCCTCAACCAGCTCCTGACTCTTAGGTATTTGGAGTGTTCACAGAAAAGCCCAACCAAGGAGCCACTGAGCACTCCAGACCTTCCGAAAGCTTCTGCCTTTACTTTCATGAGGTTTTCTCTCCAAAGGGTCCAGCATGACGCTATATACTATCATCCTATACCCTCAACTGAAAGTCAGAATTTTGGAGCCGAATTGTGGAGAAATTTGGAGAACTGATAACAACAATTGAAATACCCTTTCCTCACTGAACTTCTTATCCTAAGCACAATGAGATTTGGTTTGTATCTGAGCCTGGCTCCATTAGAAGGCAGACACATCACCCAAACTAGTAGGAGTATAGAGTTACAGCCCTGGTAACTATCTAGGTCATACACCACCCAGCCTAGATCTCTAGGTGCTGTCCAAAAAAAATGTAATGTGAGCCACATAGATAATTTTAAATTTTTCTAGTAGCCATATACAAAAGGAAAAAAAAAAAAAAAGAACAAGTAAAATGAAGCTTCATAACATTTTATTTAGCCCAAATATCCAAAATATTTTATCAGCATATAATCAATATTTAAAATATTAATGAGACGATGTATATTCTTTTTTTAAGTGATAAGTCTTTGAAATGTGGTGTGTATTTTACCCTCACAGCATTTCTCAGCTTGGAGCGGCCACAGACCAAGTGCTTCATAACCAAAAGTGTTAGTGGCTACCATATTGGACAGTGCAGTTCCAGACCAGTTTCAGCTCCATTTGGTGTCCCACAGCAGCCTCTCCAAACACATCCCCATTCTCAGGGCATTTCACAGCTGGTCTTAAATGCCCCAAATGTGGAAAAAATGGAGAAAGGATTATGTTGCATGCTGGTCAGACCCTGCCCCCAGAATACCAGTTCCCAAGAAGCCAAAGCTGATGGAGTCTCTGTGGATCCGCTGATGGTGGTGGCTTCTCAATATTCAAGCACAGATGACCCTAGGAGAGACAAGAGAAGTGAACCCCACTTCAAAACCCTTCCATTGTATATGTATACTGCATATACAAGAATGCTGGTACCCAAAAGTCAGCCACCTAGTATCAAACTTCATTTCCCACAGTTCCCCGCGAAGGACCTTAGCTGGAGCCAAACCGAAGAAACCTGGAACCCACAGGTATGCCTTGTGTTTTCCTGCCTTCATATCCTTGTATATGCTATTTATTTCCAGCTGGAATGTTCTTACTTACTAAATTCCTACCCAATTCTGAGGCCCCAATTCTTCACCTCCTACCTGAAAAAAATTATTTATTTATTATTATTATTTTTAATTACAGTGTTGGGGATTGAACCCAGAACCTCACACATGCTAGGCATGTGCTTTCACTGAGTTACATCCCACTCCCCCATCACCCTAAGTCCTGAGTAAGGGTTTTTGTCTTCCTCTGACTTCTACATCACAGTTCTCAGAATAACCAGGTCAGATGGTGTTAATTTCAAACATACTTTATTTGCTTTCCCCTTTAGGTTGAAAGCACCTGAAAGGCAGAGGTCAAAGTCTTACTCTGTTCCAAGTACCTTCAGGATCACCCTGAAAATGATTCCATTTTATAGGTGAGAAAACAAAGAACAAGAGAGCAAACTAGCCCAAGTCGCTTAGCTAAGCCCTGGGGCTTCAAGCCTCTCCCGTATCCACGTCCTACCCCTGACTTGCCCTTCATTTTCTAACACGGTACTGTGAACTTCTTGGACATAAATACACACATAATTGTTTGTTACTTGGGAGTTTTCCCAGAGCTCTAAACAGAGTGTTAGGTGATTTACTAGTCATTTAAAAATCAATGTCCTGAGCCTTACCACTGAGGACCTGGACCATTCCTGCAGGCCCAGGTGTGGCTCATTCCTGGGAATCCCACCCCTCCTGCACACAGCTCAGCTCAGGGGAGGCACCCCATCTATGCTGCTCTTCCACAAGACCAGCTTTCTTCTGTCTTGATGTACAGTTTGTGCACAGAAGACAAGAGTCTAGATAGCAGAATCAAAGTCCGTCAGGACACAAGGGAATCCTCCCTCATTTCTATCAATGCTATCAGCTTATTTGGGGCTCTTATCTCGAAGGAGGCAATTTAATCCTCCCTCATGGAATCCAAAAGTCACATACCAATTCCCCACGGAGCTGAGGCAATAAGAAAAGAGCAAAGTTTAGTATTACTCCTTGATAAGAGTCTTGTTTAAACAAGATCACATATAAAAGCCCATTTGATGCCCACACCCTTCTCCCCTCAGCAACCCTCTCTCCTTTCTTCTTCTCTTGTTTGTAAGATAGCACGATTGTGCAATCTGCTGGGCTCCTGGATAGACCTAATGAAATTGCTTTCAAGCCCACAGAGGTTTCCCAGGATCCTTTGTTAGTCCCTCATTCCTGTACCTGGGGCTCCCCTGGGGCTGGTGGCAGGTCTGTTCCCGGGCACTTCCCAGTAGCACAGGCTTGTTGACATTTTGAAATTAGAGCAAAGTTCAACTCTGTGGTTGGCTTCAGCACCCTAGGAGATGCGGGACCCTGGTAAAAAAAAAAAAAAAAAGCAAACAATAGTGACCTGGGAAAAGTTCCCTCCCCAAACAGCACAACCCTGCAACATTTTGACAACAGTTTTCTTTGTGGTGAGTCTCTGGCTCCTGGACAGTGGAAACACCCAGGAATGGAAACAGCAAAGAGAAAAGGCCACTTGTGCCACTCGAAAGTTTTTTGGTGGCCTTCCTCCACTCCTTCCCTTTTCCCACCAGAGTTGTGTTTTTTATTTCATTTAAGTTTCCAATAACAGCATGACCACTGCCGGTTGAGGCCCTGTTGTGCTCAAGCTCGGGGGCAGAGCCATCCCCTCCCTTCATTGCCACAGCTTTAGACTCAGCATTGTCCCTCAGGCCCTTCTGAAGATGGTGCCCTCAGAGGCAAAGTGGAGATAACACCATGCAACTCCAAGTTAGGAGGGTAGAATGAAGTCATGAACCCTGGCACAGCACCTACCTACACAGGCCACGGGTTCTCAGCCCTTGATGAGGACAGGAATGTCACAGGAGATCACAGCTACACTCAGAGAAGACAGAGCGGGCAGTGAGGCCCCTGTGGTAGACCCTGACCACATGGAAATATGGCAGATAGGACCCAGGGGAGCTTTGGATGAAGCAACCAACTCCCCTACTCAGCCTGATCTGCAGGATTCCAGGCCAAGACCCAGCAGCCGTTGGCATAAAACTCTTGTACATTCCACACCAACTGAAAGGGCTTTTGTCCCCACACGGGAAGAACAAACAACAAAGGCAATTGTGTGTCTCCTCCTGCACCATAGAGCAGGCTTGGAGAGAGAAACTTTTTTTTCCCCAGGAGTCCAGATTTGCCCAGAAAGCCAAAGTCACTGATGTAGTCAAATATAACTCTGGAGGAGTGTGTTAGCTAGGTTCCCCCCAGTGTGGCAGGGGACCATCACATGCAGAGCACACACACACATGCATGCACGAATCCCAACCAACCCCTCCTGCCCAGTGGAGCAGAGTCGAGTCACAGATGCTTCTACAAGGCAGTAACCAACCGCCCAGTCCCCAAGAGACCTGGGCTGACCATTCACCTTCCAGTCCAGACCAGACTCTAATGCAGCGCCCTTCTGACACTGAGGACAAATTCCTCACTCTGGGAGTAAAGACTGGAGGGCTACATCCTCTGGCTCAACAGACCCCAAGGCAGCTAAGACTGTCACATTTCTGATTAACACTGCTTGGCTATATCTACATATGAATATCACCTGGCTCTTGCTTCTATCAATCATAACCGATTTATAGAGTAGAGAAGCAATCTCGCTGCTTCTCTCCCAATCAAAGTGCAAAAGTTCATTTTTCCTTTTTCCATCCTTTGCCTATTTCTTATTTCTTATACGGGTGCCCAGCTGAATTCAGCCAGCCAGGATCCAGGAAGAGTCCCTGGGCAAGGCTGCTAGAAACTGAATGGCAGCCATAAGGGACTATAATACCACCTGTGGCCAGCCAATCCTGGAGGAAGGGAACTAACGGAATTCAATTGGGACTCTCCTGTTCCTTTTGAATCAAGGCCAACTGTCTTTTTTAGCTTTTAATAAGATGGAGATATTGAGACAAAAGGTTTCTTCCATCTTCCTTTAAACCTGGATTTGAATAAAACCAGCTTTTATTCAAAAAAATTTCCTACTAATTTGACACTAAATGTCTGTGGAGGAAGAGCGGTGTAACCTGACCTCTGACCCCAAATGGGAAAGTACTGCCCAGTAACACAGAGGGTCCTACAACCCGCCATGGGTCACACTGTGCTTTGTCTTTTCAGGCCTCACAGCCGACACATTCATGAAGAATGTTAGGCAGCATCAAAAACCTATTTTCAAGAAATCTATTCCAGGGTCCCTTCAAGCTCATGTCACTCATAGCCTGAGAGCCTGAAACTCCAGGCCACCCACAGAAGAGAAATTACACCGAAGAAATCACTCCAATTGGGGGAATATAGATCTCCTCTTGCCATTTTCTCCCTCCTTATCTTCTCTTTTCTTTTCTATTTGCCATGTTAGGAGGTGGAGGGTTTCGAAGTCAAAAATGTGCTAGATGAAGCTGGGCACAGTGGCACACAACTCTAATCCCAGCAATTTGGGAGGCTGAGGCCAGACATTGCAAGTTCAAGATCAACCTAGGCATGTAGCAAAACCCTGATTCAAAATAAAAAAGTAAAAAAAAAAAGACTGAGCACTGTGGTGCATACCTATAATCCCAGCGGCTCAGGAGCCTGAGGCAGGTGGATCACAAGTTCAAAGCCAGCCTCAGCAAAAGTGAGGCACTAAGCAACTTAGTGAGAACTTGTCTCTAAATAAAATACAAAATAGGTCTGGGGCTGTAGCTCAGTGCTTGAGTGCCCCTGAGTTCAATCCCCGGTACACCCCCCAAAAAAGGGGAGGATTGAGAATGTACCTCAGTGGTAAAGTGCCCATGGGTTCAATCCCCAGTACAAAATAAATAAATAAAAATTTAAAAAATCTGTTCGAGGAAAAAGATGTTCTTATGAAATGAAATAACTATACATTGTGCTATTGAATGGAATAACCCAACTCAATTCTCCCGCAGTCTTGGCTGCTGGGACACTCGGCGTGCCATTTGGAGATCGGTTATAGTAACTGGTACATTCAGATGTCTGAGCCAGCCTCAGCTTTTAGGCCTTGTATCTTATTGTGTCCCAAGTTGAAATATCAGAGGTGATCTTTGTGTTGTGCAAAAAACCTTTCATGGACAAGGGACTTGGGAAATCTAAGAATCATTCCTGGTTCTTCCCGCAATTGACCCATCCACCTTGACCAAGACATCACCCTCGATAAGCTTCCATTTCCTTGTTTTTGAAACTTAACAAGTCTCTCAAACCTGCCCTTTAAGAGAATCACCCAGGGAGCTCTTAAATACACAGAGTCTCAGAGCCCTCCTCTGGACAGGGGTGGAGTCTACCTTTAAACCAAGCAGTCCAGTGGATTCCTATCATCTGGCAAGTTTAGAAACCACTAACAGGCTCCAGTTGTGGCTCAGTGGTGGAGCACTTGCCTGGCATGTGTGCAGCACTGGTTCAATTCTCAGTACCACATATAAATAATTTAATAAAATGAAGGTCCATCAACAACTAAAAATATATATTAAAAAGTTAAAACAACAACAACAAAAGGAACCACTAACAACAAATGGTTGCTAAAGTCCCAGGCTATGCTAGGATCTATAACTTATATAAATAATCTTATAGAAAAGAGATATAATTTATTAGTGATTTTGAAATTATAGATCTTGCATTTACTGAATATAGTTTATTATGCTTCTCAATTTTCATTTGTTAACACATGAGGGACACACTTTGTATTGCCCTTTGCAAAATGAGAAACCTAGCCCAGATTCCTGTGGCTTTCTGCTGGATTTCTCAAAGGCCAGGCCCTCCCCTCTCCTGCTGCAGATGTCTGCTGTTTTAGGAGTTCAACAAATGTTTCCCCAGACACCCGCCTGCCTCACCTCACCACCCTCCCCTGGGCGTTGACTCCACTTTCTCCATATCGGGGAGGCCTTTCAAGGGGCTAAGATCACAGCTCCCTCTCCCTATCCGCCACCTTCCTCCCCCACATCATTTTTCTTCTTAGCATTCATCACTATCTAACATACTGAATATTTTATTTATCTATCTTGTTTGTTATCTGTCCCCCCACCAGGGCTTAAGTTCCTCAAGGACAAAGATTTTTGTCTGTTTGGTCCCAGCTATAGCCTCACGGCCTGAGCTGGAACATAGTAGATGCTCAATAACATTAGTTACTCAACCCAGGAGATGCTTGCTTTCCAAATGAATGAGTAAACAAACTTCCAGGAAAGCGCCCCATGTTGGAGCCCTTGGAAAAGACCATCTGAGCCTAAGCCAGGCTCAGCCTTGTGGCCACTGTGCTCCTCAATGTGCTCACTGGTGACTCCACACCCTGCTCAAAACTCACCCCTGGAGGCCCCAGGCTAACTGTCCTCTTACCCCAGCTGCTCTCCCTCCCTTTCCACAAGGATGCAATGAGAACCTGGTTACCTTCACTTCAGTATGAACATTTGCCTAAGAACAAATTTTTCTCCTTAAAAAGAGGAGAGGGCTGGGGATATAGCTCATTGGTAGAGCACATGCCTAGCATACCTGAGGCCCTGGCTGGGTTCAATCCCCAGCACCGCAAAACCAATAAATTAATTGCATTTAAAAAAGGAGGGGGGGGGGAATTGCTACTAGGATCCACTGCTCACCAAATAGGACAAAATAGGAAGAACAACAGGACCACAAGAGAGGTAAGATTAACTTGGATCTTTTGCATAGAGGCCCAAAGAAACCGGTTCAGGTACTGTGGCTCTTCCACCTCCACTGGTCTATGTTTTAGTATAAAGGAGAAGGTGAACTAGGGGGAAAAAAATGATACTGCAAAAAATATAGAACAAACAAGTAAACAAAAAGGATAGCGATAGTTAATACACAGAATGCCTAGTAGTACCAGGTATTGTTCTAACATTTATTAACTGATTTCATCTCACCACAACCAGTAGAAACAAAAATCTGCCCTGTTCCCTAAATCAGTAAATAGTTCACATACCATGCTTAGGCAAAACAAAAACCAAAAACATTTTACACCTAAGAAAAAGCAAAATTAACTTAGCAAGTCCCTAAGCAACTCAACGATACCCTGTCTCAAAATAAAATATAAAAAAAGGGCTGGGGATGTGGCTCAGTGGTTAAGCATCCCTGGGTTCAATTCCTGGGTATGAAAAAAGAAAGAAAGAAAAACCAAAATTAGGAGTTTCAGCTTTGACTCTTTCCTGGGAACCTGGGCTCCTGATCAGAAATAATTCTATGCCTGATTTTTGTTATGTTGATATGTAAAGATGTCATGGTTAGACTAGAGACCGTGCACCTGCTTTAAGAAAATGTAGGCCCAACACTCCAACATATCAGCTCAGGAACTGACTTCTTTAACAAAGACTCCTAAAGCGCAAGAAGTAAAATAAAAAAAATCAACAAAAGGGATAGCATCAAACTAAAAAGCTTCTGTACAAAAAGGAAACAAACAAGAGTGTGAAGAGAGAGCCTACTGAATAGGAGAACATCTTTATCACCTGCTGCTCATATAGGGCATTAATATCCAGGATATACAAAGAACTCAAAAAAACCTAACACCAAACAACACCAAATAACCCTGCCTGGCATGGTGGCACATGCCTGTAATCCCAGTGGCTCCAGAGGCTGAGGCAGGAGGATGGTGATTCCAAAGCCAGCCTCCGCAATTTAGTGAGGCCCTAGACAACTCAGTGAGACCCTGTATCTAAATAAAACACAGAATTGGGTGGGAATGTGGCTCAGTGGTTGAAAGCCCCTGAGTTCAATCCCTGGTACCTAAAACAAACAAACAAACAAACAAAAACAAATAACTCAATCAATAAATGGGCAAAGGAAATAAATAGACACTTCTCAAAAGAAAAAATGTCAATGGTCAACAAACATGAAAAAATGTTCAACATCTCTAGCAATTAGAGAAATGCAAATTAAATCTATACTGAGATTCCATCTCACTCCAGTCAGAATGATAATTTTCAAGAGTAACAATAAACGTAAGCAAGGATGTGGGGGAAAATGATCACTCAAACTTTGCTGGTGGGACTGCAAATTGGTGCAACCATTCTGGAAAGCAGTATGGAGATTCCTCAAAAAACTAGGAATGGAACCAACATTTGACCCAGTTTCCCACACCTTGGTATATAGCCAAAGGATTTAAAATCAGCAGCCACATCCATGTTTATAGCAGCACAATTCACAATAGCTAAGCTATGGAGCCAACTTAGGTGCCCTTTAACAGATGAATGGGTAAAGAAAGCATGGTATATATACACAATGGAGTATTACTCAGACATTAAGAATGACTTTATGACTATTGCTAGTAAATGGATGAATCTGAAGATTATCATGCTTAGTGAAATAAGCCAATCCCCAAAACCTAAGGTCGAATGTTTTCTCTGCTTTGTGGAAAGCTAACCTACAATAAGTGGGGTGGGGCAGGAGAAGAATTGAAGTTCAACAGAGTAGACAAAGGGGAAAGGAAGGGAGGAAGGATGGGGAAAAGAAAGTGGAATGAATTGACACAACTTTCCTGTCTACATCTATGAATACACCACAGTGAATCTCACCATCATGTACATCCACAAGAAATGAATTTTTAAAATATAACTATGGGTAAATGGCAGAAAGGAAGAGACCAGATTAGGGGGAGAAAAGGGGAAGTTTTTTGGCGGGGACTGAATTACTGAATTAGAATGAGATATATTGCATGCTTTCATAATTATGTCAAAATGAATCCTACTGTCATGTATGACTAAAAAAAACAATAAAAAATAAAAAGATGTATATGGTCTTCAAGTTACGATAATCACATGAGAAGTTACAGCTTTTCTACGAGAAGAGCAGCTAGTATAGCAGCGACTAGCAGTGGTTTTTAGTTTCCTAGTTGCAATAACAAACAACCACAAACTTGGCAGCTTGAAACAACAGAATGTATTGTCTCACAGTTCTGGAGTCACAAGTCCAAAACCAAGGTGTCAGGCGGGACCTGTCCCCTGGATGCTCTAGGGGAGAATCCTTCCTTGTCTCTTCCAGCGGATGGTGGCTGCATCACACCAACCTCTGCCTCCATTGGCTCCTAGCCTTCTCTGTCTCCCTTGTTCTCTTGCCTCTTTTATATAAGATACTTGACATTGGATTTGAGGCCCACTATGATAATCCAGGGTAACCTTATTTTGAGATCCTTAATTACATGTGCAAAGGCCCTTTTTCCAAGCCAAGTCCCACAGTCATAGGGGTTTAGAGTTAGGGCACGGACATATCTTTTGGGGACCGCCATTCAACCCACCATAGTAGCCTTAGTAATTTGACATATTTGTCAGTTTTAAATGCTACTGTTATATTTTTGTATTTGGAGAGTCAGTCCTGAAGTCTGACTCTTTTGCACTCTCTATGAATAAATTTTTTCCTGTCCTTTTCAAAATCTTCTGTTTCTGGTTTCTCTGACAAGTGTGTGATATTTAACAAATCTGGTGCCATTATTATTAGGAGATGAGGAGACTGAGGCACAGTGTGGGTGATTACATGTGAATTACTTGAATCCACCCAGGCAGTCTGTCCCAGAAACACTGGCACCCGTGACTTAGCCACTCAAAAGGGAGACAGCATTAGCCTTTTTTAAAAAAATTATTTTAATTGTCCGTGACCTTTATTTTATTTATTATATATGGATATATGGTACTGAGAATCGAACCCAGTGCCTCACACATGCTAGGCAAGTGCTCTAGCTACAACCCCAACCCCTAGCCTTTAAAAAAAAAAAATAAGATTTTGATGGACCTTTATTTTATACAATTATTTATATGTGGTGCTGAGAATCGAACGCCGTGCCTCACACATGCTAGGCAAGTGCTCTACCACTGAGCCACAACCCCAGCCTCAGCAATAGCCTATTGACATTTAAACTTCCACTCTTTTCCCTTGACACATGTAGATTGGTGTTACTTTTACAGACTAAAAATCAAGCTGCCTCCATTTCACTACAGATTCTTCAACGTGGTTTTCAGTGGCTGATCGTCCATCTACAGATGTACACGACGGCGTGTTATAGTCTTACATCTTTCCAGTCAGCACACTTGTGCACGGTGCTTCTGTGTTAGTGAAGAGAGCTGGAAAGGCCAGGCTTTCTGTCCTTCAAGACTACCTGGCCATGGGCTGGGGTGTGGTTCAGGGGCACTTGCCTGGTGCTTGCCTGGTCTCATTCATAACTTCAGGCAGTGATCACAGCCCCCTCTGGTCCATTCCTTGCCTTCCTGAAAGTCCAGGTGAATGCTGGATTTCAGCAGTCCTTCAGCCGCATGCCCTTAAGCAATAAACAGCAAGAACAATTAAGGGACTCACCCGAACTGAAATCTAACTGGCAAAGAAAGAACTGGACCTGTACTTTCACCTGAGACATTGAGGAACTGCAAATGGGAAAGGCAGGGGAGACCCCAGAGAGATGAGGCCCAGGGGCTGCCGGAGAAACTCAGGCAGCTTCAAAGCCCTCTGGGGCAAGGACGGGAATCTCAAGGGCATCACTCAGCCTGGCATGCGCCCTCCTGAAACCCAGAAGTGCTGA
The DNA here is from genome assembly GCF_047511675.1 of Marmota flaviventris. NCBI lineage: Eukaryota > Metazoa > Chordata > Mammalia > Rodentia > Sciuridae > Marmota > Marmota flaviventris. The sequence goes on from NC_092511.1 coordinate 37,891,798, forward strand.
GAGCTGTTTTGTAAACCCAGTTGGGAAATAAAAACTGAAAACCAAGCAGAAGCCCTGCAGCTACAGATATTGAACTTCCTGAAAGGTAACAGGGTCCCTCAGAACATTGATGCAACCGAGCGACATGACTCTGAGGCGCTCTGCCCCTCTTAGCCTTCCCACCCCACCTCCTCTGTGCCCACCTGACTTTCTTAAACCTGGCTCCCTGCTTTCTGCGCTTCCTCCCTTCCACCAGCATCCTGCCCTCATCCCATTCCTAGTTATTGAAGAGCTATTGGAAAGACTGCAGACTTGAGAATCAGATCTGGATCCAATTCCCACTAACTGAATTTGGGCTTCAGTTTCCTCATCTATAAAATGGGGATATGTAGCTGATATGAAAAAACCTGGCTGATAGGGTTGCTGTGATGATTATTGAAATTAAGCAAAAATATTCATAGAGTAATAGGCATTCAATAAATGCAGGTTCTAAGTTGGGCATAGTGGTACATACCTATAATACGTAGAAAACTGAACAATTTAGTAAGATCCTGTCTCAAAATAAAATTTTTAAAGGGCTGGGATATGCTGGGGTTGTGGCTCAGTGGTAAAGCACTCGCCTAGCATGTGTGAGGCCCTGGGTTTGATCCCCAGTACTGGGGTGGGGGGATAAAAATACACACACACACACACACACATACATACTACCATTTTTCTCTCCAGAACAGTCCTGCTTTCATTTCATTTAATTTTTTTTTCTTTTTTGTAGTTCAAAAATGTCTTTTATTGGGAGAAAAAGAAAAAAAAATAAAATGGCCATGCTATATTTCCTGTGTCTTTTCCTTGCCACTCATATTTATTTTTTTAAATTTTTATTTGTTATTAGATATTACCTCTTGCTAGCTCTCCTTTTATTTTCTTTCTTTTTTTAAATTTAAGTCTTATTCAGTCCTATTATAAAGTTGAATCGTATCTCCCTTTTACCATGTGTCTGGGTATTTTCACTTTTTATTAAATTAACTTTCTATATGATTAGAGCTTGGGCAGAAAATCAATAGTTGAAGGCAGGCCTATTTTTTAAATAAATATATTTTTAAATGGGTTTCCTTTTGAAAAATCAGTATGTTAAGAGTCTTTTTTTTAAAAAGTCTTAAAACACCATTGTTTAAAATAATTGAACAAATAAAGTTTCCTTTGAGATACACAGTTTTCAAATTATATTTTCATATTATTTTGGCTCTCAGTTTTTTATTGTCCTTCTCATTCTTCATATGTTTAGTTTAATTAATTACCTGCACTTATCTTTCTTCCTAGTTTTTCTAATGCTAATGTTATTTCTTATAACTCCGAGATGAGGTAAAATAATGCCTTTTAGAAGAATGTTTAATAGAAAATTAAAATAGCTCTTCCTGAAAAAAAAATCATATATATATATTTTACTACAAAAGCAATGTTAATTTGCTGAAAACCCAGAGAAGTTAAAAAAAACATAAAACACAACCAACCATCTGCCCATTTACGGTAACAGCCACTTGTTACATAGTATAAGCCAGGCAGGGAACTCAACCCATCGTGTGCATTTTAGAAACATTTAATCCTCATAACCCTATAAAACAGGTATTATATAATCTTCACCTAACAGATGATTACACAAGGTCTTGGAGAGGTTATATCCTACCTAAGTTCTGACAGCCAGTAACGAGCAGAGAGGGATTTACACCCAGGTTTCTCAACTTGGACTACAAGGCTCTATTCTCTCAGGAAGAAGAGAGGGCATTTGAAAGCTGGGGAACTCTTCCCAGGGTCCCAGAGTCTCAGGCTTGCAGCTGCCTCCCACATAAGAGGTTCTTCCTGGCTGGCCAGCCCCTGGCCAGTTGCTCCTGCCCACATGCTTTTGCAGCCCTGTAGGGGCTACTACAGGACTTGAAAGGAGCCCTGGATCTCAAGGCTGCGGACATAAGAGCCAGAGATTTCACCCTATCCCTAATTCGCAGGGTGATTATGAGCAGTCAATTAAGGGAACAATAGCAATCAGTTTTCCTGTGATTCTGAAGGAGATAAAGAACACAAGGCCACCCAAATAGTTTGAATGCCATATAATATAGAATATAATGCTACTGAGCTAACTAGAGGCAAGAATGATCTGTATATATGGTGCTTATAATATTTAAAGGCCATTTGACAACTTTGGCTTTTGAGAACACGAACAGGCAGAACAACCAACCCGCCAGGATCTTTAGTCATGTTCGGGAATAGGCAAATGAATGTTGATCAGAAAATTTACCTGGCATGCAAACCCAGAGCAGGTAGGCTCCATGTGGCAGTGGATAGAGGAAGCTGGAACCCAGAGGTGGGGCTCAGAGTGGGGTGGAGCCAGGGGAGTTCAGGCTGAGGGCGAATCCCCACTTCTTATCCAACCTTTCCTGAAAAAGGCTGAGCTCCAAGATCCTGGTCTGTCTGGTTTGGAGAGTTTCTGAAACCAGGGAGACAACTCATAGCTTTTGCCTAAGGGTCATTTACATCTCTTTAGACCTCAAAAAAAAAAAAAAAAAAAAAGGAAAGAAAGCTGAGAATTGGGTGGAGAAATTGGGCCAAGACTGCTCTTGGGAGCTCAAAACCAAGGGGCTGGGCCCCACAGATTTCTGTGTCCTAGTACCATCATTCCTACTAGTCCAAAGCCTGCAAAATCAAGCCACTGCCTCATGACTTTGTTGGTCTAATGCCCTGTGGTTCGAAACAGCCAACTGCTACTGCAATAGGAAGAAGAAAGCCATGTGTGCTATTTTTAAGACAATGCCATCTCTGTTTCAGATGATAATACCCTGAAATGACCTGCCTACAGCTTCTCATGTGCTCCATCAATCATTATGGACGAGATATTATTCCTGGAGACACCACTGAAGACCCAAAGCGTGGTTGAACCTATGGGAACACCCAGAGGAGCCTAACTTTGTCCCCACCCTCAAGGAATTTAGCATCTAGGAGTTTAGGTGGTGTTTATTTTCCTTGGGGTTCACCATGGGCACAGGAGAAAGGTAGTCTTGGAAATGCCTTTCTTGGTGCCAGCTTGAGCAAAATAACACCCTGGTGACATTTGCTGATGACTGGAGATGTTTAGTCAGCCAGGTATGATACCGTACGGGGTGTGATCATGCGCGCACTGACCTTGGTAGGCTGTGTTGTACTTGTATGTCTGCAAGGGCTGAGGAAGAGGGGGGGCATTAACAGTGAGCCTCTATGTGCCACTATGGGCCAGCACCGTGGCAAGAGCTCCACAGGTGTAGATCTTCCTCATAAACAGTGCAGTGGCAGGCGGCACGGCTCCCCCTCTTTGGGGGAGGACGAACTCCAAGGTGGGCTGAATCTCCTGGCTTTGGCAGCTGGAGGTGACAGTGCCCTGTGAACACGTCGGGGAAGAAATAAGGCAGCACAGCAGGTGCCGGCTTGTGAAAGACCTGGCACTGGCTAAGGAGTGGGACTTTCCCCTGGAAGGCACAGGGTGCCATTGAGGGACAGCAGCAAGAGCCATCTGATCAGATCTGGCAGCTGGGTGAGGGCTGGGGACAACAGAATGAGGTGGAAAAGAGGGCTCTGGAAGGGCAGACCTGTTATCCCTCCTTTCTCCCCACACATGCAGAATTACCGTCTCCGAAGTCAAAACTGGCAGTTTAATAACCCATTTTTAAAATTTGAGACCCAAGTCAGCAGCTCCCATTTTAATTTGGATAATCAAAAGTTGGCTACATTGAGCCATTTGTGCTTTGGGTACAGCCCTGGCAGGTGGTTTTAGACAGACAAGCTCAAAAAGATGTGCCTTTGAAAAACCAGCCTCTACCTCAGAGCAAAGCCTGTCCAAGGAAGGGACATGACCTTTGTCCTTGAAAGACCCACAAAGCACTCCTAGGCACATTCCCACCCTGCTAAATTGTTTATCTACAAATAACAGGAGAGATCTGCTGCAGCCAGGTGTCCCTGACTCAGTCAGGCTAGGTGGGGATCCATAGCAACCCCCTAGCAGCCACCAATCAGCATGAGACAGGGAAATACCTGAGATGCCAGATGACCCTCCCAGTAGTTTATGGTGGTTGATAACGTGTTGGGAAACCATGTAATTCAGCATGAACACCCCTCTTGGCTTAAACCAATCAGTTCAAATGAATAACACTTCTGTAGTAACCAATCACCCTTACCCAACTTGTTCCCGCCAGTGATTGTGCTAATCATGTTTTAGAGTTGTTATTTGATTTTCCCGTGGTGTGTGATGATTTGCTAAGAGATGCTATGATGTATGTGAAGTCCCTGCCTTCTCCAAAGAATGTATAAAACTGCTGCAAACCCTGGGCTCGGGGCCTCTCAGCGTCACCAGTTGCTGTGTGTGTGCGCGTGGAGGACCGAGCTAGCTCCCAATAAACACCTCTTTGCTGCTTACATCGATCTTGGTCTCTGATGGTCTTTTGGGGGGTCCCAAATTCGAGCACAACACCATCATGACAGAGAGCAGGGGGAAGGAAGCACTGGGTTTGGGATTTAGGCAAATCTGAGCCTGAATTTAGGCTTAGCCATGTACTCATCATGAAAATTTTATTGAATCTCTCAGATCCTCTTTACTTCAATTTTAAAATAGGGTTTATCAGAACATGGTTGTTGAATTAGAGATTCTAAAGGGCGAACACACTGTTAGCGTTCAATAAATGCTAGTTAGTGTCATCACTGGGACCTGTCTGCCCCATGGTGATGGCTGCGGCCAGCTGACTCTTCCTTGTGGAGCAACACTGCCCCTTAGTGGCTGAACACGGAACTACATGTGTTCAGGGCGCTCCTGCCTCACCCCTCATCCCCAAGGGTGGAAGAATCAAAATTGCAAGGCTCAAAGCACTCCTCATAAAAGTTCAAGCTCTTTTCTGGTCAGCAGGTGACAAATACTTTGTCATTGGCACTGAAGAACCTCAAGCCAGTGGGTAATCAACCTTGGACTAGGAAGAAAATCCAGTCTTGAGCATCCAGGAAAAACTTTCTAACCTTCAACCCACCTCACTCCCCAGAACCCTGTTGCAAGTTGAAAGCAAAAGGCCAGCCATTACAGCCAGGCATCCCTCAAAGCCATGTAACACATAGTGGGCACCCCCCAGGTCTCTGACACCATGTGAGGCTACAGATAGAATGGCCAGTAAAAATAAAGCCATCTAGTTGGGAGAAGGACATTAATCAAGTAATCATCCAGATACATAATTGCAGACTGTAGCAAAGAACTGAAGGAAAATTCAGCGTGGTGACTACCAGGACAGGCTAAAGTATGCTCCTTGGTGTTCTCATGGGCTTCATGAGCACCTGCTGGCCCCAGGTACTGGCTCTGGACCCTGTGTACAGAGGATATATTTAAATGCTTACCAATTTCAGAGGTGGGTTGATGTGGCTCTGAGCTAGCCACCCATCTAGCTGGTACATAGGAATCAGAAAAGTCACCAAGGAATGAATAACCCTTTTCAGAAGCAGAAACAGCTTGTTCAAAGGCCCTGGGGCTGAGATCCCATGGGGGTATCTTTGAGAAAATGTGGCTGGTACACAGAAATCACTACAGCAGTAGCAGGGGCCAGGCCTGTTGGCTCTGGAGGCCATCATCAGGAGCATGCATGGTCTTCATGCTAATCACAGTGGGAAGCCACATTCAGGGCTTCTACTTTCCTGCCATCCTCCATTTCCCTCCAAGGAGAAGCCTCCTCTTTCTGCCTCCCTCTGACCCACTGCTCAGGGTGCCCCCATCAAATATTTTCTGGACTTCAGCCTTTTTCCCATCCTCCTTTAGAGCACTCTTTCAAATTGTGCTGAGTTTTCCGCAGTCTGGCTGGGCACAATTCACGAGCCACTTATCAAGCAGAAACTAACTTTATTTTTAGAACACACACACACCACACCACAGGAGCTCTTCAGGAATTCTCTCAGAGCCCAACTGCCACCACTGGCTTCCAGCGAGCCTCTCAACCCCCACTCCTCCCGCTCTTGAGGAGGATTGGCTGGGTCGTGTGGGTGGAGCCAAAAGAGTCCCCCAATGAGCATCTCCGTGGTCTGAAAGGGCGGGGGAAACAGCCCAATGAGCATCACCACAGAGGAGCCAATCAGCTGGAAGTTTGCTGGGGCCACGGTGAGCCAATCAGCTAGAAGTTTGCTGGGCCGCTTAGGCTGTGGCTTTCAACCTGTCGCTTTTCCTTCCTTCTTTTCTACAAAATAATAATGTTTAAAAAACCCCCAAACACTCTGGCATTCCAAACTCCACTCTCACTTCTGATCTGCAAAGCTTCCTTGACAGTCCTGGGTGTCCATCCCTGTGCCAGCCCAGGCTTAAGGAGGAGAGGAAGGCACGCACCCCTCTTGCCTCCAAGGGGCTTCGCGCCTGCCTGATTCCACTGGGCAGGCTGCACCGGGGTTCTGAGCCCAGTCAATGGAAACACTTGTGAATGCTCCTTCTCTCTGTGAACTGGGGTCCTGCCCCAGGAACCAAAATGTGGACAGCCAGTTCATCCCACAAATGGTTTTAAGTATGGCAGGAAAGACCACTGGACCTGGAGTCACCACTGAGCCACATCCCCAGTCCTTTTTATTTTTTGAGACACGGTCTCACTAAGTTGCTGAGGCTGGCCTCAAACTTGCAATCCTCCTGCTTCAGCCTCCCAGGTTGCTGGGATTACAGGTGTGTGTCACTGCACGTGGCTTGGTCCTGCCATTTTTAAAGTTATGTGTCTTTAAACAAGTCTTGGCTTCTCTTTTTTCCCCTGAATAGACTGGGGGCGAATAAGACTCTCCCTGTGTACCTTGCAGAGGGTTTGTGAGGATCAAATGAGTCAACACTGTGGTCCCCAGGTAGGGATCCTTAAATAGGAGCCCCCTATAAAGACCCCTTCACCAGCACACAGTGAGATGAGGAGAATGAGGACAATGGAGGGAGGCTTCTGCAAAGGTAAGTTTATTGACCTTAAATGACTGACCTTCCCTCCTAGAGTGTGTCTTTCTTGGGGTTTACTTGCATTGAAATTACACTCATGAAATTAATTATATTGTGAAATTACTAAATTATACAATTATGAAATAATATTTATTTACATTTATGAAACAGTGATGTTAGAAGTTTGGTTTTTTTTTTAATTTAAAGATTATGCTGGGCTCAGTGCACATGTGCACGCCTAGGTGCACGCCTACAATCTCAGTGACTCAGGAGGCTGAGGCAGGAGGATCACAAGTTCAAGACCAGCCTCAGCAACTTAACAGAGCCCTAAACAACTCAGGGAGACCTTGTTTCAAAATAAGAAATAAAACGGGCTGGGGAATGTGAGTTAATGGTTGAGTGCCCCTGAGGTCAATCCCCAGTACCAAAAAATTTAAAAAAATAGTTTATATAGATAAAAAAGTAAACATTTTTTTAAAATGTCTTTACTTGACAAAATAAAAGGTAATGACCCAATCTGAGGGCACATACTTGTCTGAAACTCAAATCATCCCAAGTGAACCAGAAAGGCTCTGCAAACCAGAAAGAGAAATCACCAGGTGCAATTCTCACAGACTCCCCTGGCTGCCCTCTTCCTCACTAAGCTAGGTCCTCTGGGGAGAGCTCTGAGGTTCAAGCCCACTGATATGCTTTCTTTTTTAGCTGGGGACGGTACTGGGGATTGAACATAGGAGTGCTCTACCATTGAGCTACATTCCTGATATATACATACATACATATACATACATATATTTTAGACAGGACCTAAGTTGTTGAGGCTGGCCTCAAACTTGCAATCCTCCTGCCTCAGTTTCCCAAGGCACTGGGATCACAGGTGTGCATCCCTGCACCTGACCACTGATGCGATTTCATCCTGTCTCTAATACCACAGATCCTGAAGCCAGACAGTTAGGGTTTAAACACTGGTGTGGCATTTTCTGGCTGTCTGTGACCTTGTTTGTGTCCTCTGTGCTTTGGTTTCCTTGCTTATAACATGTGCCTGGTAGTAAAGATTAGATGGAAGTCACGGAGCAGAGTGTGGCCCATGTGGCACTCAGAGAATGTTAGCCATGATTATTTTGTTATTTTGCCTCCCAGCCCCAGCTCACCAGGTCACAGCTGCCTGGGCCAAACTGGAAGCCATTATGCCCTCTGCTTCTCCTTCCCCGTCTTCAAGACCTGTCAGAACGGCCTCAGAGGCCAGGAAACCGCTGGCTTCTCCTTGGAAAGTTCCAGGAAAGGAAATGGTCAGGAATGTTCCTAAAAGCAGACAGAAGAGGAGTATTGACTGTGTTTCTCTTTTCATATAAAAATCTGCTTCTCAATTTGCAAATGAGGAATTGCTTCCAGCTTCTCAGCCACCATTGGTGACAAAAAAGCCCGGAAGCAGAACTGAGAAGCAGACCTGGAGAAGCCTTTGCTTGGCAGAGGCCAGGGGTGCATCGTTTGCAGAGAAACCTTTTCTAGTTCGAATATTGCTTCATCGGGATGCAGGCTCTCAATCCCTTCTGCTCCCATGAGATATGTGTGCTTCCGGCCATCGGCCAAGAGGACTTTGCAGCATTTGTCCCTCTCGTGATTACAAGAGCACGGGGTACTGAACTGTGCGTGCCCCTCCAAGGTTTTTGTTTCAATAGGAGAGAACTTGCAGCTGGCCTCCTGGAGTGGGGCCATCCAATCCTGATTTTAGTGTGTGAAGACTAAATGCCTGGTCCTAGACTTCTAGAACAAGCTGAAAACGCCAGCTAGTTATATGGCCACACTCCTGGGAGTCAGTGACTGAAAAGGCAGAGGTGACATGCTTTTGCTCTCGCCTGTGGCTTTGGAGCATCTGCATAATTGGAAGTTAGAAGTTTATACGCAAAGGTGTATTAGGAGGATATCGAGATATATATACGTTGAAAAAAAAGATACATAGTGGTCACTTTTTTTTTTTTTTAATTTAGTTAGGGTCTCTACATTAGTACCAGCTGCTCTAAAATGTATGCAGAGCTTTGCCTTGCAAAGTGGCCTTAATCCAGGGCTGGCTCCTCTCCTCTCCTGGTGGCTCAGTCAGGACAGTAATGTCTCCAGGAAGAAGAGGAAGCAGCCTCTGATTGAGTGGCTCAAACCCCAGGTCCCCAGGCAAAGCAGTGACTGTCTTCAGGGGAATGCAAATGTGCTGACCGGCTGTGCTCACCAGGGACCTCCCCAGGAACTAGATGTGGGGACCCCTTCCCCTGGTGTTTGCGGGCTGTGTGAAGAAGGGGTGGATATGGAGGTGGGTAGGCAATGTCCACTATATCAGCTTTGAAAAGTAGGCAAGATGAGCACAGTGGCACACGCCTGTGATCCCAGCAGCTCAGAAGGCTGAGGTAGGAGGATATTGAGTTCAAAGCCAGCCTCCGCAATTTAGCAAGGCCCTGTGCAACTTAGTGAGACCCTGTCTCAAAATAAAAAATAAAAAGGACTGGGGGTGTGACTTAATGGTTAAGTGCCTCTGGGTTTAATCTCTGGTATTAAGAAAGAAAGAAAACTAGCTGAAAGTTTTGGACACTCCCTGAAAAATGAACACATGCAAATAATGTACGATTGCACATTCAAATACCGGGGCTTTGGGGATTCCTGAAAGCCTTCTGTGGCTGTCGGGTCAAGAGCCACTGCACTGTCCTACTTACTCAACATCAGCTCAAACCTGGAACTCCCATCCTAGAAACTGCCACAGCCCCTCACTGGACTGAACACTGTCTCCTTGATGGTGGCTCGTGTCCCCTCCATCTGGTACCCCCTTCCTTCTTCACCTCAGATCCGTCCTCTTCTACTTGCAGAGCCTGCTGCTCCTCGAGGTCTATGTAGGTGGCCTCTGTACTGGCTGCTCCTCCCATTTAGAATCTTCTTTTTTTTTTTTTGGTACTGGGGACTGAACTTAGGGGCACTTAACCACTGAGGCACATCCCCACCCCTTTTTGTGTTTTATTTAGAGACAGGGTCTCACTGAGTTGCTTAGGGCCTTGCTAAGTTGCTGAGGCTGGCTTTGAACTCCGGATCCTCCTGCCTCAGCCTTCTGAGCTGCTGGGATTACAGGCATGCACCACCAACGCCCAACACTTAGAATGTTCTCCCTGTGGTCTCCTCACAGCCAAACTGCTCCCCTCATAGCTGAGCCTCCCTGAAGGCCGCCGCCTCCACAGAGACCTACCCAATCTCTCTGAAGCATGCAGCGCCTTCCCTAGTTGGCAACGCCATGCTCTGGCTGTTAACTGACCAGCAGAACAGAAGGAAGCATCAGGCCTTTGGAATACTGTACTTCCTTTCTGTTTACTGTGTGCCTTTCCCCTCTAGGAAGAACACTCCATAAGGACGTATTCGTGTTTTGCTCCTGTCTCTACTCTCTAGAACAATTCCTGGTACACGATAGATGCTTGAAGACTATGTGTTGAATTCATTAAGGAACGTGCTCAACAGGTTCTTTCTTACTGCAGATCAGGTCTCACTTCATGGTTTGTGGCTCCAGAAGGCTGCTTCTCCTGCTTCTGTCAGAGAGGATAAGGGGGTGACTTTGACAATAGGGATCCATTTCTTTCTAATAATTAATTCACTTGTTCAATAACAGAGAACAGGTCTCCAGGTCTCCTGGTGACAACCCCTTAGGTGGAGCAGGAGACTATTTGGTAGTAACGGAAAGAGAGCGTAAGTGACCAAAGCCTGCATTTGCACCCCACCCCCACCAACCTTGCTTAGGTCATCGTCTCCTTCTGTGTCCTCTCTTATTGGTCTGTGAAACTGAGCCAAGTGCCATAACCTACCTAGGAACGGGACATGTGACTCTGACTCAGAGGTGACTCTGACCTCCCTATTAGCACAGGCCCTAAATAGCTGAGGTACCCAGGTCTGGAGCACCTGTGTGCATAGGTTACGGTGACAGCGAGTCATTACTGCTATCCATGAATTCAAGTGGCAGTGACCCAATTGTTAGATAGAAATGAGTCCTTTTTCCCCAAGTCACCACCTCTCTCTGACCCACACAGGAGAAGCAGCCTCAGAGAGCTACAAATCATGCAACAAGACTGACTGAAGTAAATAAGAACCTGTTGAACGTGTTCTTTAATGAATTCAACATGTAGATTTTGAGTATCTCTCAATTGTTCTGGGTAGTGAGGATGTATCAGTGAACCAAACAGATGAGCCAGGTGTGGTGGCGCTCACCTGTAATCCCAGAGACTCTAGAGGCTGAGGGGAGGATCCCATATTCAAGGCCAGCTTCAGCAACTTAGAGACCTTGTCTCAGAGTAAAAAATTAAAAGGTCTGAGGATGTGGCTCAATGGTAAAGTGCCCAGTACCAAAAAAATAATAAAAATAAAAAGTACGATATTCAACATGCCTGATGGGATAATACTTCAGAAGAAAACAAATTTGGGGATTGGGATAGAGGTTTGGAATGTTCTACAGGACACTCCGGGAAGGCTTCATTGATGAGGTGACATTTGAGCAAGGCCCTGAAAGAAGGGAGGGATCAAGCCCTGCAAATTGACTTTTTTTTTGTACCAGGGATTGAACCCAGGGAGTTTCATCACTGAGCCACATCCCCAGCCCTTTTTATATTTTACTCTGGGACAAGGTCTCACTGTGTTGCTAAGGGGTCTAAGTTGCTGAAGCTGGCCTTGCACATGGGGTCCACCTGCCGCAGTCTCCAAAATCTCTGGGATTACAGGTGAGTGCCACCACACCTGGCTCATCTGTTTGGTTCACTGATACATTCTTACTATCTAGAACAATTTCTGGCACATGCTAGATACTCAAAATCTATGTGTTGAATTCAGAAAGTGAGGCGGGGTTGCACATACCTGTAATCTCAGCAAGTCAGGAGGCTAAGGCAGGTGGATCACAAGTTCAAGGCTGGACTCAGCAATTTAGCAAGACCCTAAGCAACTTAGAGACACCCTGTCTCAAACAATAAAAAGGACTGAGAATGTGACTTAATGGTAAAGCAATCCCCCAATACTACTACTACTAATAATAATACTAAGCTCAAGGACTCAAAACAGGTGCAAAGGGAGAAGGTAGAGACCAGCTGAGAGGCATCAGGCAAGCAAGGAAGGAGTGAGGTCAGTGGGTGCTGAAGGGCATTCATGTTAAATATCAGCCACATTTGCTATGCTATGGGCAATTTTGAATTATTATGCCTTGATATTTTGAGAGACAAATCAACCGAGAGATTAATAATGGGCTAGTATTTCCCCCCAGGAGGGGAAATTCCCTGTGGAGGTTCCTGTCTTTTCCTAGTGAGAAAGGTGCTATCCCTGAGCCTCTTGACAACAGCACTCAAGCAGCAAGCAGCCTGGGTGGAGTGGCGAGGAGAGCGTACCAGCCCCAGGACACTGGCTGGCCTGAGAGCATCTTCTACAGAGACTTCAGGAGCTGTCTTCCTTGCAGGCCCAACGGCTCCCATGGGCCCCAGATTTTTCCTGCTCAGCCTCTGCCTCTTGTTCTGAGGCAAATAACTGTATTTGAGCCTATATGATATTTGAGCCTATATGATATTTGAGCCTATATGATAGGTCATATTTTGAGCCTATCACACATTTCTCAGTCCTTTGGGTGGGATTAAACCCAGGGGCACTTTACCACTAAACTACATCCCCAGCCCTATTTTGTATTTTATTTAGAGACAGGGTCTCACTGAGTTGCTTAGAGCCTCGCTGTTGTTGAGGCTGGCTTTGAACTCTTGATCCTCCTTCCTCAGCCTCCCAAGTTACTGGGATTACAGGCATGAACCATGGCACCCGGCCCCTTTTTATTATTTTGAGACAGGGTCTCTCTACATTGCTTAGTAGAGAGTAATTTATGAGTCTCTGCAAGGAATGAAAATATGAGGTCCCTTCCAAATTGCTGATGCTGACCTTGAATTTGCGATCCTTCTGCCTCAGCCTCCTGACTTGCTGGGATTACAGGTGAACCCTTGTTTACTTCCTTTTTTCTTTAGTGCTGGGGATCAAACCCAAGGTCTTATGCATGCTAGACAAGTGTCCCACCCCTGAATTACAACCCCAACCACCATGTTCCTTAGTTTGTTGTTTTATTCTTTCATTCTTTTATTCATCAACACATTCAGCAAATATTTACAGATCTACTCTCACAGGCCCACTGTCACCCATTGTCCGTGGCTCCCTCTGTGACCCCCATACCCATAGTCCCTAAAGTTTTTCATCTGTGCTCATGAAAAGTCGATCAAACATCTATAACAGGCTGGGGTTGTGGCTCAGTGGTAGAGCACTTTCCTAGCACGTGCGAGGCCCTGGGTTCGATCCTCAGCACCACATAAAAATAAATAAAGTTATTGTATACAACTAAAAAATAAATATTAAAAAAAAATCTATAACAAGAGTCCACAACTTGAGATGTCACACAAACAGAATTGGAAAGTTTCACCCTCTGCTACAGTCAGGGCCAGCTACCTAATTTATGAGTCCCTGCATGGAATGAAAATATGAGGTCCCTTGTTCAAAGTGCCCGGGGGGACATTCCCATTGAAGCCATGAATAGAGAAAGCCTCTTCTTCCCTTCCATAGTCTTTTGCTGTCTCCTGGAGTTTCTTATTTGCTATTTCATGGCAGGCTTCTTCAAGCCCAGGGACGTTTGTAGAGTGAGTGAGACCCTCACAGGCACTGGGGGTTTGGGAATGGGAGACAGGTTGACCTGTGACTGCAGATGCATGCCTAGTCCACCAGCCCCAGGCTTCCTCCTCTGGCCAGTCACCAAACTGACATGCCATACTTCAGCCAGAGTTGGGGATGTCAATTCCCCCCTCCATGGGCCTGCAGCTCCTGGGCTGAGAGGGGATGCCCAGGAGATTAAATCTCCATTCCAGAACAGTCTCAGCTCCTAGATCAGAGATGCGTCAGAGGCTCATGCCTGCTATTGCCCACCACCATTGCCAACATACCTCTCCCTGTGACATGGCAGGGCACACATGCTCAACCCAGTTCTCCCTGGGCCCACATCCAGGTCCCTACTGAGGGTGGACGTTGGCAGCGGTTTTAGGGCAAGGGCAGGGAAGGGGAAGCTAGGCATGGCTCAAGGAACCAGAGTAGGCCACAAGCAGCTGGGCAGATGGCCCAAGGAGGCAGGGAGCTCGAAAGAGGCAGATCATGCATGAGTTCAGGCTCCAAGTCCCCAGTGCATGCTTCATTGTCCCCTCAGAGTTCACTTACAAAACATAAATGCAAAGGTAAGATTATTAAGAATTCCAAGACAGTTCTCACAGAGCATTAAAGTCCCAGGCAAGCCTCTTTTGAGCACAGAACCCTTCTGGGCTGGGGCCCTGTGCAACTGCACTGGTTGCAGGCCCATGATACTGACCTTGATTACAACTTTCCATTCAAATTGCTTACAGTTTAGGTCCTCTACAAAAAGCAACTTGCTTTTCCAGGAGCTCCTGGCAGAGCCAAGTCGAGTCCTTACACTGGCACTAGGGGAGGTGTAAAACTTCCCTCTGCAGCAGTAAAAACATCAATGAAGGTCCAAGGCGCAATCCTTGAGCATCCTCAGACTCAGCTCACCAGCTCCTTCCAGATGCTACAAAGCACCTCAGAGTCTTGGGACTCTGGTTTGTGTCACAAAAAGTAACATGCATTTGATTTTGGTCCTAAAAACTGGATACACTTTCATTTGTCAGTCTCTAAATTCAGACCTATGCTTCTTGTTTTCTGGTGTGCCTATGAGTAAGATCCACAAACCCAGACATTTTCCATCCTCTCCCCAAGGTGAAGTTTAACCTTACACTTAATGCCACTGATTATTGAAGGGTTGTGTTGAGAACATCTCCTCCAGGTTCCATTTCTCTTCTTAAGGGACCCACACGTCGTTGTGGAAGGGTTTAAAGGCCTCTGACTACAATTAAAGCATATATATATATATATATATATATATATATATATATATATATATATATATACTTACTTATTTACTAATTTTATGTGGTGCTGAGGATCGAAACCAGCTCCTCACAAATGCCAGACAAGTGTGCTACCACTGAGCCACAACCCCAGCCCCAGGAAAGCAGATTTTGAGTAAGACCTTTTAAAGGAAAGAAAGAAGTACTAATAGGGTTTCCACTCTGATTTCAGAATCAACTTGTAGAGATCCAGTTTCCAAACCCAGTAGAGATCCATAAGAATGAAAAAAGTACCTAAGTGGGTTGGGGCTGTGGATCAGTAGCAGAGTGCTTACCTAGCATGTGCAAGACACTGGGTTCGATTCTCAGCACCACGTATCAATAAATAAAATAAAGGTGCATTGACAACTAAAAAAATATTTTTAAAAAAATATTTATTTTCCAGTTGTAGTAGGACACAATATCTTTATTTATTTATTTTTATATGGTGCTGGGGATCGAAACCGGGAACTTGCCTGTGCTAGGCGATCACTCTACCACTAAGTCACAACCCCAGCCCCCTAAAAAATTAAATAAATAAATAAATAAATAAATATTTAGGTGTTCTGGTTTAAAAAAAAAAAAAGTCCCTAAGTATGGTAGGTCTTCCTTCCTTCCTCCCTCCCTCCCTTCCTTCCTTCCTTCCTTAACACCAGGCAACTGAGAAAGCAACTCACTTGAGTTATTTGGTCATCTTAGTCTATCTGAATAAATTCCAAATCTCTGCCGGGCCCCTTTTATAGAAACTGGCACTAGCAGGATTGGTGAATGTGGCAGATTCCTGCTCTGGAAGTGCCAGGGTCAGTAGAGGAACAGGAAATGTCCTTTCAAGGGGCCAGGAAGCAGCAAGAACATGGCGGACTCTTCATGGTGTTGGCAGCCCCAGACCATGAACCTCTATTCCTTGAGAACACTCCAGAATTGCCGCAGTCTGGCTGGGCACCATTCAGGAGCCACTTGTCAAAAGAAACCAACTTTATTTTTAGAACCACACATGCCAAACAGGAAAACCTTCAGAGCCCAACTGCCACCACCGGCTTCCCACAAGCCTCTCCACCTCCCCCACTCCTCCTGCTCTTGAGGCCGATTGGCTGGGTTGCATGGGCGGAGCCAAAAAAGTCCCCCCAATGAGCAGCTCCGTGGTCTGAAAGGGCAGGGAAACAGCCCAATGAGCATCACCGCAGAGGAGCCAATCAGTTGGCAGCTAGAAGTTGCTGGGGCCACTGTGAGCCAATCATCAGCTGGCAGCTGGAAGTTTGCTGGGGACCCTTCAGCTGTGGCTCTCAACACAGAATCTCTTAGGAAGGCTTGGGAGGGAGTCAAGGTCCTGAAATCGGATAGATGGGTGCAGCTTGGAGCCTTTGTTAAGCCCTGTCTGTTTAAATTATAAGGCAAAAGGCACCAAGGAAGCAGTCACAGTGTCTGAGGCTGGAAGATGGCAAGTTCAAGGTCAGCCTCAGCAACTTAGCAAGACTCTAAGCAATTTAGCAAGATCTGTCTCAAAATTAAAAAATAAAAAGGGCTGGGAATGTGTCCCAGTGATAAAACACCCCTGGGTTCAATCTCTAGTACCAAAAAAAAAAAGTAAAATAAAATAAATAATAAAGACATGAATGAATGTTTTCTGAGGGGATGTGGTGGTTGAAAAATCATTTCATATTTTACTTATTTCCCACTTCTTGTCTAGAATCCATTCCTGTCTTTCTCAAATGAGGGAAAAGGACTTTGAGAGTCATCCTCGGGGTTTTTTGTTTTATGAGCTATACCACACTGCGGCCAGCAGAGGGCAGTACTGCATTTCAGGGCAGCAGTATGAACCCTCTGAAAGGTTTTAGATCAAGAATTGGAGCCCCAGGTCACTCCCACTCACTTCATTCCCTTGCCTAGAAGAAAGATCTTGCTTTCCTGTGCTTCCTAAATCTAGGAAAGCTTAGTCATTCTGAAATGATTCTGTTGCCAGTATGAGGAGGAAAAGATCCACATTGCTTCATTGGATGGCCTGGAGCAAAATTACACATACCAGTGAACACATCATATTCACTTTCTCTCTCTCTCTCTCTCTCTCTCTCTCTCTCTCTCTCTCTCTCTCTCGTTTCTCTTCCCTTGCCATCTTAAGTCTGCTCTTCACTCTGGAGAGCAAGCCTTTGTACCTTTCCTTTGTTCCCTGTTAAAAGGAACGTCAGGCATCAGTGGGCAGGTAAGGAAAACATTTCAGGAAGTGGGGGGCCTTCCTAGCATACCTGCCATCAATTCTACCTTGAAGGCAGGTCAAGCCAGTATGCTGAGTCCTGGTCCCTGTGCTAGCCAGTTCAGGGACACTGAGATGGTAGAAGCAGGGAACAAGAAAAATGTCCCTGGAGATGAGTCATCATGTCCTTGTTTCTGATAAATCCCATTTACCCATGACAACTCCCACTACTGAGGCTTTACCATCCCGCCACAGGTTTGGTATTCTAAAGTAACCAATGGGGGTAAACTGGACAGTATTCTAATTTGGTACCAGAAGGTAACCAATGGGAGCAAATGGGGTAAGGTCTTCAATCAGGTCCGTTTAGGGAAGAGAACACCTTAAAGCTCAGCTTTTAAGACAAAAATTTCCAGACACTGGGGCCTTAAGCTTCTGTTTCCCTCTCCTTTTCTTTCTCTCTACCCACTCTGCTCTCCCTTACAGAGTGCTACTTTTACCATTACCTTCAATAAACCTGTGCAGGGTCCATTACTTCTGCCTGTCTTGCCCAGTTCTTTGTTCCAGCCATTAAGCACCTAGACCCCAAATGGACAACCTAACAATATCTGAAGCATCAGCAGCTCTAACTTGAGGTCCTGACTCCCAGCTCTCCTTGGTAGTGACATGGCAGCTTCCAAACTCCTACCTGACTACATCAATAACCAAACCAGTGTGAATTTGCCTATGGGTGCCAGAGGATTTCCTGTCTGGAATGTTGTCCTTTACTCTGTCTCAAATTCACAGTATAAGCACAAGCTACCCGCTGGTGTGGGAAGCTATGAGGCCTCTCCTTGCCCCTGCCTCTGCCGTCCCCACTGTTCTGGGAACCAGAGCTACTTCACTGGTTTGTACAGAACCTAAAGTCACTTTTACCATCTCATCTGGAAGGATGTGGTTCTTAACTAGGAGCCCTAATAGGGGAGAATAATATTCATTCACCATTCATGATGAGAAATTCCCTTTTAACAAGGGAAATATAACCAGGTCTCTTTAACTTGCCTTTAAGCCTAATGAATAATCAAGTAACTTATAGAAAAACAACAGGTGTACTAACCCTGAAAATAAATAGGTGGAAATGAAGGGAGCCAACTAAGAAATACATCAAGAAAGAAAGATCAAGGGGGCTACCTTCTGGCAGGGTCTACTGGGATCATTGTACAGTTAGGATTTATGGCCATAGGTTTCTCAAAGTATTTCCAAAGGGAAGTTTCATTAGAAGTACAGGTGCACTGAGATAAAGTTTGCCTGGTCAAACTTGTGCATGACCCCTGATGTGGGTGACCCTGGCATCTGCATTAACATAGAATTGACTTGTAGATGAAAATTCCTGAATGGGAAGATTGCCATGAAAATTCCAGAAAGGACCAACTGGGATCAACCCCACCCCCAACACACACACACACACACACACACACACACACACACAGACTTGAAGGAGGAGTGAAACAGCTGATCGGTAAAGACCTCAGAAGGTGGACCCCAGTTCTCCTGGTAAACATCAAACAGTAATCAACTTGGAAGTAGCATGACTTTGCTTCCTTTGTCCTCTGCTCAGAGAGGATCCATTCTTTTTCTTTGGAGAGTGCTCTCTGCTTGAGTCTTACCTTCACTTATGATAAAATTCTCTTGCTTGTCTGACTACATTTTCTCTGGTCAGGACCCAAAGCTTGGAACTTAGGCTCCCACTCACCTGTGACAACGCCAAGGAATGTAATTCTAAAACAGGGCTCCTAGCTTTAGGAGAGAGACATTTGAGTGGAGGAGACTAGCCCCCTGGATGGTGACTCTGATCAGATAACACAGGGCAGGAACACAGTCAGCCAGGCTTGGTGGGCAGCCCCCTGCCACGCACTTCCCTTCATGGCAGAGGCTGCTTCTCCGGTGTCTGTTACAAGCACAGACTCTCCCCGATGACTTCTGCTGGCCATCTCTCCTGGGCAGCTCCTTTACGGTCCACACTGAGCTCAGCTCTGAGGGGGACGTGGTTGAAGAACCCATGATCCCTTGTGGAGCTAACTTCAGCTCTAATTCAAGGTTTCCTCTATTTCCATGAGCTTTGTGGGGGCCGCTGGGGCACAGACAACTCCCCAGCACTCAGATTCCCTTGGCTGCTGGTTCCAACCTACTCCTTTCATGAGATCTTTCCCTTTCTGTGTTTTTTTCTCATGGACTTGAATGGACTGTTTCAAAAGTCCAATTCCATGGAGTGACACCGCACAGGAGAAGGATCACGTCAGCCTTTGTCATGCATTCCCATTACAAACTTCTGCATGTGATGTTTATATAGGCACTGGCTCTCACCAGGAACTCAAAGCCATTTATGGATCCTGTCTCATTACCTCCCATAGGAGCCCTGAAGGTAGACAAGGGGTAAAGAAGACATGGACTCATCATTCCTTGGGAAAACAAGCCACCTGGAAGGAACATCCAGGCCTCTGTTAAAACAGACTTATCCAACATTCATGATGGTCATGAATCTGAGCTTTGTAGACAACTTTCTTTTCTCTTTCTTTCTTTTTTTTTTTTTTTTTTGGTACCAGGGGTTGAACTCAAGGGTGCTTAACCACTGAGCCACACCCAGCCCTTTTTTAATATTTTATTTACAGACAGGGTCTCACTAAGTTGCTTAGGGTCTCGCTAAGTTGCTTAGAGCCTCGCTAAGTTGCTAAGGCTGGCTTTGAACTCACAATGCTCCTGCCTTAGCTTCCAGAGCTGCTGGGATTACAGGCATGTACCATGGCACTGGCCATTTTGATTTGATAATCCTAGGGCCATTTTGTGAAACTTGCATTCTGCAATATGATGACCTTCACTCAGTATGATAATCCCCATTGAGTTAAAAAGGCAAATTAAAACACTATGAATTGTGTGGTATGGAGGGACTCACTCCAAGGTTAGTTTAAGGACCAAGGCTTAAAAATTTACCTGAATTGCCATTGGGACATAAGCCATATCAAGTCCCAGGGGATTAAACAGAAATCAGAACAACCTAGATATTGTGATTAAAATGGTGATTCATTATCATACAGGCGCAGGAGAAAGATAAAAACCAACATGCATAGTAGCATCTTTGGGAACGCGACATCAGGCCAATAGTGTCAAGAAGATTGAGGGAAAAAGAGGCTAGAGAATCAGGTGGTGGCCAAACCACAAAGGTCCCTGTGGACTCTAACAAGGCTGTGACAGTGCACAGCAAATATTTTAATATGAATTCTGGTACCTATTATAGGACTCCTAGGGTACTCCTGGGCCTGGCTATCCCCCCTCATCAGGCCTTTACTAATGATTCTCTTAGCACTTCTTATAGGTCCCTGTATTTTCCATGGTCTCCAAAATTTCCTGATGAATCAGATAAAGATCTTCACCAATCCAACAGTCAACCAGATGGTCCTGGGTAGCTACACGAGACTCCAAGCTGAAAGACACCCAGAGGATCACAGAATGACCACACCCGGAAACTTTAAAAAAAACAAAAACCTTAAATCCCATGACCCCCATTCCCTGCCTAGAGACCATCACCCCTTCCCAGCAGGAAGAAGCTACAGAAGACTGACTTTCAGCCTCTGTCATAATAAAACAAAAAGGGGGAAATAATGGGATATTCTGAACATTAGTGACTCCATTTTGGTTCTGGAAGTGCCTCTTGGCCCATGGCTACCAAGAAAAAGAAACCTAAGCCAGGTGTGGTGACGTATGCCTGTAATCCCAGCGGTTTGGGAGGCTGAAACAGAAGAATCCAAAGTTCAAAGCCAGCCTCAGCAAAAAAGGGGTGTTAAGCAACTCAGTGAGACCATGTCTCTAAATAAAATACAAAATAGGGCTGGGGATGTGGCTCAGTGGTCCAATGCCCCTGAGTTCAATCCCTGGTAACCCCCTCAAAAAAACTTAAAATACCCTTTTCTTATAGCTTCCTCACTCCAAGGTCCCTAAATACAAAATTCTGTTATTGCCCAGCCACCTGCAGTCAAGGTCAATTCTAGCTGTCACACTGAAGGCTATGTCTAACTTGCTCTTATTCCTTGTTAAAAAATATATATAAACACTATTAAGATAACTCTGCTGCTGCTGAGCCATTCTACTGGGCAGCCCGGAAGGCTTTCCCTGTCATTAAACTTTGTTTTTGAACATGAGACTCTGTCTTGAGAGATTTCTTTGAGCATTTCATCCTAACACCAATTATAATCTATCTCCTTTGAGGTACCAGGTATCTAGGAGGGTAATGAAATAAAAGAAGAGTCTAATAATATTTATCAAGAATTCCTATTAGGCCAGGTGCAGTGGTGCACACTTGTAATCCCAGCAACTCAGGAGGCTGAGGCAAGAGGATTACAAATTGGAGGCTAGTCTCAGCAATTTGGCAAAACCCTGTTTCAAAATAAAAAATAAAAAGGGCTGGGAATATAGCTCAGTGGTAAAGCATCCCCTAGGTCCAAATCCCAGTACAAAATAATAATAATAATAATAATAATAATAATTATTATTATTATTATTATTCCTATTAGTCAGGCATGGTGGCACATGCCTGTAATCCAAGGTACGTGGGAAGACTAAGGCAGGAGGATCACAAATTCAAGCCAGCCTTGGCAATTTAGTGAGACTCTTTTTTTTTTTTTTTCCCTTTTTAAACTGGGGACTGAATACTTACCAATTTCATAGCAAGACCGTCTGAAAATAAAATCTTAAAAAGAGCTGGGGAGGGGCTGCAGTTGTGGCTCAGTGGTAGAGTGCTTGCCTAGCCTGTGTGAGGCACTGGGTTCAATTCTCGGCACCACATATAAATAAATGAATAAAATAAAGGTTCGTCGACATCTTAAAAAAAAAAAGAGCTGGGGATATACTCAGAGGTAGAATGTTCCTGGGTTCAATTCCCAGCACTGGGGGGAAAAAAGAAAAAAAAGAACATGGCCTTTGTTGGGGAGGGGTGTTAGAGTGAAAAAGATTAAGAGGTACAGGGGTGCAGCTGGCTAGGAGGAGTAACTTTTCTTTCTTTCTTTGTTTAATTTTGGTATTGGGCATTGAATCCAGAGGTGCTTTACTACCAATTTACATTACCAGCCATTTTTATTTTTATTTAGTTTTTAAAATTTTGAATCAAGTTCTTGCTAAATTGTTGAGACTGGCCTCAAACTTGCAATCCTCCTCCCTTAGCCTTCCGAATGGCTGAGATGACAGGTGTGTGTTACTGGGTCTGGGCAGAAGTAACTTCTAAAAGCACAGTAGAAGAATATGGTTGTCAACAATTAATTGGCTATTTCAAAATAGCTAATAGAGAAGATTTTGAATAGAAGAATATTGCTAGCACCAAGAAATGATAAAATGTCTGAGATGTCAGCAGCTGCAAAAAGACGAGGAAGGATCCTCCTCCTCCAGGAAGTCTGGGCCTGATGACACTGTGATCTTGGTCTTCAGGCCTCCAGAACTACTAGAGAATTGCTATTGTTGCTGGTGTGGTGGTGCACACCTGAATCCCAGCATCTTGGGAGGCTGAGGCAGGAGGATCACGAGTTCCAAGCCAGCCTCAACAATTTAGCGAGGTTCTTAGCAAGACCCTGTCCCAAAATAAATTATAAAAAGGGTTGGGGATGTGTAACAGTGGTAAAGAGCCCCTGGGTTCAATCCCTGCTACCAAAAAAAAAAAAAAAAAGCTATTGTTTTAAGCTACTGAGTTTGTGGTCCTTTATTACAGCAGCCCTGGGAAACTAATAATATAATTCCTAAAACTTCCCTTTTCCTCATGCTCCAAGTCTTCACAAGGTGGAGAAGCTCCCCAGGCTGGTGTGAAGTGAGTGCTGACAGCAGGGTATTAAGTTGACAAAACAGAAGTGCTCAGGATCCAGGAGCACAGGACACAGCAGGAAGGCTGGAACTGGTTGGACTGGTTTTCTCATAAATCCCCATGACTTTAATCTCAACAGCCTGAATATTAAAGTGACTTGATGTGGGGAGTGAGGCCTGAGCAGCAGCCCCACACTGTGTGTGTGTGTGTGTGTGTGTGTGTGTGTGTGTGTGTGGCCGGTCTTCAGCCCACAGGGGAAGCCGGATGAGTCAGGGCTGGGCCTTGGAGGCGCTCTTTCTAATAGCTTACCTCTGTGCAAGGTATAATGAAATAGGCCAGCAATTAGTCAAGGTGTGAAGGACAGGCTGTGAAGGCTCAAAATTAAGAGAGTGATTCATTCCACCCAGCAGAGGATCCGCTTGTCTCACTAAGCGGTGCTTGATGTGGAGTCCCCAGTCTGGGCCATATTATTTGTCAGTTAGAGACAAGCAGAGGAAAAGAGCTTGCAGA